>NW_027596330.1:0-393765 GCF_964194155.1 Cetorhinus maximus
CCCCATCCCTCTCACTCTCCCGCCTCCTCCTCTCGCCGCCCCCTCTCCCTCTCCTCGCCCCCCTCTCCCTCTCCCCGTCCCCTCTCTCCCCGCCCCCTCTCTCTCTCCCCGCCCCCTCTCCCTCTCCCCGCCCCCTCTCCCTCTCCCCGCCCCCTCTCCCTCTCCCCGCCCCCCCTGCCTCTCCCCGCCCCCTCTCCCTCTCGCCGCCCCCTCTACCTCTACCCACCCACTTTCACTCTCCCCGCCCCTCTTCCTCCCCCCGCCCCCTCTCACTCTCTCCAATCCCTCTACCTCTCCCCGCCCCCTCTCTCTCCCCGCCCCCTTTCACTCTCCCCACCACATCTCCCTCTCCCCGCCCCCACTCACTCTCCCCGCCCCCTCTCACTCTCCCCGCTCCGTCTCACTCTCCCCGCCACCTCTCCCTCTCCAGGCCGCCTATTCATCTCCCCACCCCCACTCACTCTCCCTCCACCCGCCCCCTCTCACTCTCTCTGCCCTCTCTCCCTTTCCCCGCCCCCTCTCCCTATCCCCGCCCCCTCTCCCTCACCCCGCCCCCTCTCCCTCTCCCCGCACCCTCTCCCCGCACCCTCTCCCTCACCCCGCCCCCGCCCCCTCTCCCCCCCCTCTCACTCTCCCTCTCCCCGCCCCCTCTCCCCCCCCGCCCCCACTCACTCTCCCCGCCCCCTCTCACTCTCCCCGCCCACTCTCCCTGTCCCCGCCCCCTCTCCCTCACCCCGCCCCCGCCCCCTCTCCCCCCCTCTCACTCTCCCTCTCCCCACCCCCTCTCCCACTCCCAGCCCCCACTCACTCTCCCCGCCCCCTCTCCCTCTCCCGCCCCCTCTCCCCGCCCCCTCTCCCTGTCCCCGCCCCCTCTCCCCGCCCCCACTCACTCTCCCCGCCCCCTCTCACTCTCCCCGCCCCCTCTCACTCTCCCCGCCCCCACTCACTCCCCGCCCCCTCTCACTCTCCCCCGCCCCCTCTCCCCGCCCCTCTCCCCGCCCCCTCTCCCCGCCCCCTCTCCCCGCCCCCTCTCCCTGTCCCCGCCCCCTCTCCCCGCCCCCACTCAACTCTCCCCGCCCCCTCTCACTCTCCCCGCCCCCTCTCCCCGCCCCCTCTCACTCTCCTCGCCCCCTCTCCCTCTCCCCATCCCCTCTCACTCTCCCGCCTCCTCTCACTCTCGCCGCCCCCTCTCCCTCTCCTCGCCCCCTCTCCCTCTCCCCGTCCCCTCTCTCCCCGCCCCCTCTCTCTCTCCCGCCCCCTCTCCCTCTCCCCGCCCCCTCTCCCTCTCCCCGCCCCCTCTCCCTCTCCCCGCCCCCTCTGCCTCTCCCCGCCCCCCTCTCCCTCTCGCCGCCCCCTCTACCTCTACCCACCCACTTTCACTCTCCCCGCCCCCTCTCCCTCTCCCCGCCCCCTCTCACTCTCCCCGCCCCCTCTCCCCGCCCCCTCTCCCCGCCCCCTCTCCCTGTCCCCGCCCCCTCTCCCCGCCCCCACTCACTCTCCCCGCCCCCTCTCCCTATCCCCGCCCCCTCTCCCTCTCTCCGCCCCCTCTCCCTCTCCCCGCCCCCTCTCCCTCTCCCCGCCCCCTCTCACTCTCCCCGCCCCCTCTCCCTGTCCCCGCCCCCTCTCCCCGCCCCCTCTCCCTCTCCCCGCCCCCTCTCCCTCTCCCCGCCCCCTCTCCCTCTCCCGCCCCTCCCCGCCCCTCTCCCTCTCCCGCCCCCTCTCCCTCTCCCCGCCCCCTCTCCCTCTCCCCGCCCCCTCTCCCTCTCCCTCTCCCCGCCCCCTCTCCCTCTCTCCGCCCCCTCTCACCGTCCCCGCCCCCTCTCCCAGTCCCCCGCCCCCTCTCCCTGTCTCCGCCCCCTCTCACCGTCCCGCCCCCTCTCCCAGTCCCCGCCACTCTCCCTGTCTCCGCCCCCTCTCCCTGTCTCCGCCCCCTCACACCGTCCCCGCCCCCTCTCATTGTCCCTCTCAGTTCGCTCCACATTTGGGCAAACTAATTACTTACGTTCCGCTAACATGCAACTCGCTCTGTTTCCGCGCATTTGAGGCCGCTCACAATTTGCGCATGTGCAGTTCGCTCTCAGTCCGCGCATGTGCAGTTCGCTCTCAATTCGCGCATGTGCGGCTCACTCCTATTGAACGTGTGAGCAGCTCGCTCCCCTTCTGCGCATGTGCACCTCGCCACCTGACGATGTTAATCCTGGAAAGGGAGGTTTTCTGTTCAATGGGTTAGAACAGGAGCGGAGTTGGATT
This sequence comes from Cetorhinus maximus, assembly GCF_964194155.1. Taxonomy (NCBI): domain Eukaryota; kingdom Metazoa; phylum Chordata; class Chondrichthyes; order Lamniformes; family Cetorhinidae; genus Cetorhinus; species Cetorhinus maximus. The sequence goes on from NW_027596330.1 coordinate 2,251, forward strand.
AAATTTACAGATCAGTTAAAGAGGTTACGGCAATATCATGGGCCAAATGGACTCATTCTTAGCTGTATCATTCTTTAATCCTATGATTGTGTGATTGTTGTTTCAGTTCTGGTGGATGGAAGATCCCAGACTCTGATGTCTCAGGGTCTCACTGCTCCACAGAACATCCAGGCTGGTTACAGGGTAATTACAGACTTTCTAATATCAGATTTACATTCACTGTCCAGCACTGTTCACTTCCCTTACATTCTTCAATATTTATAAACCTCATTTCAGGTTCACATCCCACCCTGGGACAGGGGATGGTAACCAGGACAGTTTGTTTTACCTGGGATTCGAATCGCTGCTACGGGACCCGAGAGATAAAGATTAAAAACTGCAGCAGTTACTTCGTTTATGAGCTGAAGCCGCCGCCAAGCTGTGATGCTGCTTATTGCACAGGTACATTGCTGTTTATAAATGACCCAGGAGGGTGAGTCTGGATGTGCCGGGTCACTCACTGAAATAATAATGTTCCACCTGCTCCTCGTTGTTGTAAGAACCACAACGGATAAAGGTCTGAAATATAAAGTGAACCTTTCACCAAAAGTATAGGGAAATGAATCAGACCCTGTTGTCATCACGGACAACAAACAGACACACGGTATGATCAAGGTGGCGGTTTTAAAGACATTGTTACAGGGGGGGAGAGGAGTGAAGAGGTGGAGAGGTTTAAGGAGGGGTTTCCAATGCTTAGAGCCCAGGCAGCTGAACACACGCCTGTCAATGTTGGGGATCCGGGACTGGAGGAGTAGAGGTTTATTTGAGGGTTGTGGGTCAGGTAGGAATATTATTGCGATGGGGTGTGGGGTCTGTGGGAGTGAACTGTGTACCGGGTGGGTGGGGCTCCATGACCATCAAGGGTTTGAACATCAACACATCGGCCTGAGTCCTCTAACCTCAGAACCGTCTGAGATTTGATACAAATGGGGAAATGTGTGAGGATCCTGTGGAATTCCTGATGCACACACACGCAGTGAAATTGCCCGTGAGGATTAAAGTTAGGATGGGCTGATTCCCGTTGCTGGGACTCTCCACAATTCTCTCTGTTAGAATCACCAGGACTTCCCATCTCCGGTGGGTGAGGGCCTTCGTTCCCGGGAGCTACTCCGGTAGATTCACGGGGGGAACCCCTCGGAGTCTCCATGTGAGGAATACACGGAAATTGCCCCGGAAAATGGAACTTCCGATGGAACATTTCCCTGCACCATGAATATCCGACTCTAACATTTAAGATGAGGAATTTGGTTGGTTCTGAGGAATTTAGCAGCGTAATTACCCTGGAAAAGGGAGAAGGGTTAAAACCACTTCCACCTGCTCGGTTAGTCTAGGACTGACACCCACCCCAGACCCACACAGGAAGCCTCCCCACGCACTCCCTCCCCCTCACCACCCCCCTCCCACCACACCACCCCCCATCCCGCCCGCCAACCATTCTCACCCCCAATTAACCCCGGTTGTAACTCTGATGCACAACTGACTTCTGGATCACCTCCCCAAACCCCAAATACTCTCCCCAAACCCCAGTTCCTGACCGCAACGCCCACCCCCCCCCCCCCCCCCCCCCCCGCGCCACCCCGGGCACACGACAGTCCTCCCGATTACCAGGCTACCCCCCGCAAACAGCAACCACCTGCCCTCAGTTTGATGTAGCGACTGAGGGTATTGGGACGTCGCGGCTGTGGGAGGGGGTGGGGGGGGGGGTGGGATTTGAAGGGGGTGAGTGTTGTGAATGAGGTGAGTGGGATATTCTGACTGAGGGGATTGGGATATAGTGAGTGAGGGGAGTCGGATTTAGTAAGTGAGGACAGTGGGATATAGTGAGTGAGGGGTGTGGGATATATTGAGAGAAGGGGTGGGATGTAGTGACTGAGGGCAGTGGAATGTAGTGACTGAGGGGTGTGGGATTTAGTGACTGGTGTGACTGGGAATTATGTACAGTCATGAGTGACAAAGCAGAATGAATTTGGTGGGGTTCAGACTATATAAAAGATGAAGTGAATCATTTGCTAAACGTTCCTACCAAGTGAATGCTCTCTGGAAGTGATCCACACTCTGTAATCTCCCATGTCCCCTTACTTCATGGCAGATCCACGGACAGCACCAACTCCAGAACCTGAGGAACACTCGACAAAAGAATCCACTGTCCCTCCATCGTCTAGACCAACAGCATCTGAAATATCAGGTATCAAGCTGGAGTGGATATTGTACAGAAAATCTTCACACAGTATGATCGCTGAAATCTGATGCTCAAGGAGGAGGGATGTACTGAATGAGGGGAAATGGATGTAGTGATTGGAGGAATGGAATGCTGCGGCTGAGGGGAATGGGGCGTAATAACTTTTGACTCTTCAAATCTGAAGCATGTTGCATTTTCTCTTCCCCTAACTCTTAACTTAATTAACAGGACATGTTTGAGACTTTCTCCTGTTCCATTCCCCTAAATTTCGTGCTCTTGTCTTCAAGTGGCGTCTGGTTATCTGTCCCCATTGCACCAGACTCTCTGGCAGCTACTGACAACAAGTTTTCTCTTGGGACTAGCAACCTGCCCCTTTTCAGTGGCTTCTGTTTCTCTGGAAAGCTTGCAAAACTCCAACAGCTTCCCAAACAAGATGTTGTCTGTCTTCTTCCGTGTGTGTCTGTGGGAGATACCTACCAGGCTGGACACCTGTTGCTAGGCAACAGCAACATTTCTTTCTACTGATGTGTTCGCTGAATTTCTTTAGTTGTAAACTCTGATTTGAAATGCAATCACCTATTCAAAGTGAAACCAAAACTTAGTCTGACATTTATCATCACACAAACACAGAAATACAACTTAAACTTAAAATATAAAGCAAACATTCACTCCGAGCACCTATAAGTGCCAATATAAACGACTTAAACTGTCCATATTTACTAATAAGTGTGACGATCACTGAAGCTTCATGTTAAACGATTGAAATCTCCACTTATCTCCACTCCTCACTCCCTCATCTCCCGCGTCCTTTATTACAGATTCAGAGACTTCTCGAACTCAAGAACCCGAGGAACAATCGACGAACGAATCCGTTGATATTTCACCCACTATTTCAGCGAAGTCTTCAAGCTCAGGTATCTGTAGTGTGGGGTTGCTGAGAAACAGATTCTTCACTTTCATTGACTCCAGGAGGATTCATTCAAATGCATCCTTCGGCCGCTTACAGAGGGAATGTGCAATTTTGCCAGAGGACAATGTAATGTAATGTTTCGTTAAACTAGAATGTGTTGACTCGGGGGAGTGAGATGCAAGAACTGAGGGGAGTGGGATGTAGTGACTGAGGGGAGTGGGATGTAGTGACTGAGGGGGGTGGGATGCAGTGACTGAGGGGAGTGGGATGTTCAGACTGAGGGGATTGGGATGTAGTGAGTGACGGGAGTGGGATTGAGTAAGTGAGGGGATTGGGATATAGTGAGTGAGGGGTGTGGGATATATTGAGTGAGGAGGTGGGATGTAGTGACTTAGGGCAGTGGAATGTAGAGACTGAGTGGTGTCGGATTTAGTGACTGAGGTGACTGGGAATTATGTACAGTCATGAGTGACAAAGCAGAATGAATTTGGTGGTGTTCAGACTATATAAAAGATGAAGTGAATCATTTGCTAAACTTTCCTACCAAGTGAATGCTCTCTGGAAGTGATCCACACTCTGCAATCTCCCATGTCCCCTTACTTCATTGCAGATCCACGGACAGCACCAACTCCAGAACCTGAGGAACACTCGACTAAAGAATCCACTGTCCCTCCATCGTCTAGACCAACAGCACCTGCAATAACAGGTATCAGGCTGGAGTGGATATTGTACAGAAAATCTTCACACAGTATGATCGCTGAAATCTGATGCTCAAGGAGGAGGGATGTACTGAATGAGGGGAAATGGATGTAGTGATTGGAGGAATGGAATGCTGCGGCTGAGGGGAATGGGGAGTAATAACTTTTGACTCTTCAAATCTGAAGCATGTTGCATTTTCTCTTCCCCTAACTCTTAACTTAATTAACAGGACATGTTTGAGACTTTCTCCTGTTCCATTCCCCTAAATTTCGTGCTCTTGTCTTCAAGTGGCGTCTGGTTATCTGTCCCCATTGCACCAGACTCTCTGGCAGCTACTGACAACAAGTTTTCTCTTGGGACTAGCAACCTGCCCCTTTTCAGTGGCTTCTGTTTCTCTGGAAAGCTTGCAAAACTCCAACAGCTTCCCAAACAAGATGTTGTCTGTCTTCTTCCGTGTGTGTCTGTGGGAGATACCTACCAGGCTGGACACCTGTTGCTAGGCAACAGCAACATTTCTTTCTACTGATGTGTTCGCTGAATTTCTTTAGTTGTAAACTCTGATTTGAAATGCAATCACCTATTCAAAGTGAAACCAAAACTTAGTCTGACATTTATCATCACACAAACACAGAAATACAACTTAAACTTAAAATATAAAGCAAACATTCACTCCGAGCACCTATAAGTGCCAATATAAACGACTTAAACTGTCCATATTTACTAATAAGTGTGACGATCACTGAAGCTTCATGTTAAACGATTGAAATCTCCACTTATCTCCACTCCTCACTCCCTCATCTCCTGCGTCCTTTATTACAGATTCAGAGACTTCTCGAACTCAAGAACCCGAGGAACAATCGACGAACGAATCCGTTGATATTTCACCCACTATTTCAGCGAAGTCTTCAAGCTCAGGTATCTGTAGTGTGGGGTTGCTGAGAAACAGATTCTTCACTTTCATTGACTCCAGGAGGATTCATTCAAATGCATCCTTCGGCCGCTTACAGAGGGAATGTGCAATTTTGCCAGAGGACAATGTAATGTAATGTTTCGTTAAACTAGAATGTGTTGACTCGGGGGAGTGAGATGCAAGAACTGAGGGGAGTGGGATGTAGTGACTGAGGGGAGTGGGATGTAGTGACTGAGGGGGGTGGGATGCAGTGACTGAGGGGAGTGGGATGTTCAGACTGAGGGGATTGGGATGTAGTGAGTGACGGGAGTGGGATTGAGTAAGTGAGGGGATTGGGATATAGTGAGTGAGGGGTGTGGGATATATTGAGTGAGGAGGTGGGATGTAGTGACTTAGGGCAGTGGAATGTAGAGACTGAGTGGTGTCGGATTTAGTGACTGAGGTGACTGGGAATTATGTACAGTCATGAGTGACAAAGCAGAATGAATTTGGTGGTGTTCAGACTATATAAAAGATGAAGTGAATCATTTGCTAAACTTTCCTACCAAGTGAATGCTCTCTGGAAGTGATCCACACTCTGCAATCTCCCATGTCCCCTTACTTCATTGCAGATCCACGGACAGCACCAACTCCAGAACCTGAGGAACACTCGACTAAAGAATCCACTGTCCCTCCATCGTCTAGACCAACAGCACCTGCAATAACAGGTATCAGGCTGGAGTGGATATTGTACAGAAAATCTTCACACAGTATGATCGCTGAAATCTGATGCTCAAGGAGGAGGGATGTACTGAATGAGGGGAAATGGATGTAGTGATTGGAGGAATGGAATGCTGCGGCTGAGGGGAATGGGGAGTAATAACTTTTGACTCTTCAAATCTGAAGCATGTTGCATTTTCTCTTCCCCTAACTCTTAACCTAATTAACAGGATCTGCTTGAGACTTTCTCCTGTTCCATTCCCCTAAATTTCGTGCTCTTGTCTTCAATTGGGGTCTGGTTATCTGTCCCCATTGCACCAGACTCTCTGGCAGCTACTGACAACAAGTTTTCTCTTGGGACTAGCAACCTGCCCCTTTTCAGTGGCTTCTGTTTCTCTGGAAAGCTTGCAAAACTCCAACAGCTTCCCAAACAAGATGCTGTCTGTCTTCTTCCGTGTGTGTCTGTGGGAGATACCTACCAGGCTGGACACCTGTTGCTAGGCAACAGCAACATTTCTTTCTACTGTTGTGTTTGCTGAATTTCTTTAGTTGTAAACTCAGATTTGAAATGCAATCACCTATTCAAAGTGAAACCAAAACTTAGTCTTACATTTATCATCACACAAACACAGAAATACAACTTAAACTTAAAATATAAAGCAAAGATTCACTCCGAGCACCTATAAGTACCAATATAAACGACTTAAACTGTCCATATTTACTAATATGTGTGACGATCACTGAAGCTTCATGTTAAACGATTGAAATCTCCACTTATCTCCACTCCTCACTCCCTCATCTCCCGCGTCCTTTATTACAGATTCAGAGACTTCTCCAACTCAGGAACCCGAGGAACAATCGACGAACGAATCCGTTGATATTTCACCCACTATTTTAGCGAAGTCTTCAAGCTCAGGTATCTGCAGGGTGGGGTTGCTGCGAAACAGATTCTTTACTTTCATTGACTCCAGGAGGATTCATTCAAATCCATCCTTCGGCCGCTTACAGAGGGAATGTGCAATGTTGCCAGAGGACAATGTAATGTAATGTTTCGTTAAACTAGAATGTGTTGACTGGGGGGAGTGAGATGCAAGAACTGAGGGGAGTGGGATGTAGTGACTGAGGGAGGTGGGATGCAGTGACTGACGGGAGTTGGATGTAATGACTGAGGGGAGTGGGAGATAGCGACTGAAGGGCGTGAATGCACTGATGGAGGGGATTGGGATAAAGTGACTGAGTGGAGCTGGAAGATATGACTGTGGTGACTGGGAGTTACTATCTGAGGGGGGTCAGTTGCTGTGATTGATGGGAGTCGGATGAACTGGCTGAGTGGAGCCGAAATTAGTCTCCTGGGGAGTGCAATTCATTGGCTGAGAGAAGAATATTGCAGTGGCTGAGGGAAGTGGGGTTTAGCGACTGAGGGGAGATGGATGGAGAGTCTGAGGGGAGTGGGATGCAGTGGCAGAGCGGAGTGAGATGTAATTACAGAAGTGAGAAGTAATACCTGAGGGGAGTGGGATGCAGTATGTGAGGCGAGTGTGATAAAGTGTCTAAGGGGAGAGGGATGTAGTGAACGGGAGGACAGGAATGTAGTGGTGTGTAGGAGTGGGATGCAGTGACAGAGGGGAACGGGATGCAGTGACTGATGGGAGTGTAATGCAGTGTCTTAGGGGAGAGGGATGTAGTGACTGAGGGAAGTGTGGTGCAGTGTCTGAGGGGAGTGTGATGCAGTGTCTGAGGGGAGTGTGATGCAGTGTCTGAGGGGAGTGTGATGCAGTGTCTGAGGGGAGTGTGATGCAGTGTCTGAGGGGGGATGGATGCAGTGTCTGAGGGGAGTGTGATGCAGTGTCTGAGGGGAGTGTGATGCAGTGTCTGAGGGGAGTGGGATGCAGTGTCTGAGGGGAGAGGGATGCAGTGTCTGAGGGGAGAGGGATGCAGTGTCTGAGGGGAGAGGGATGTAGTGTCTGAGGGGAGTGTGATGCAAGGTCCGAGTGGATAGGGATGTAGTGACTGAGGGAAATGTGATGCAGGGACTGAGGGGAGAATTATTTTGCAACTTTGGGGAGTGGAATGCAGCAACTGAGTGAAGGGGGTTGCACTGAAAGAGGGCAGTGAGTTGTCGTGATTGAGCGGAGCAGGAAATAATGACTGAGGGGATTCGTTTCCAGTGACTGAGTGAAGTGAGATGCAATGATGGATGGGAGTGGGTTTCAGCGACACTCAGGAGGTGTAAGCAGTAACGGGGTGGATTTGAAACCAGTGGCATAGGGGAGAGGGAATTAGAAACTGCAGAGAGTGGGATGTAGGATTGAGGAGAGTGGCGTTTAGTGACAGAGGAGAGTGCGATGCAGTGACCGACGGGAGTGGAAATTAATGAATGTGGGAATGGGATGTATTGACATAGGGGAGTGCGATGCAGTGACTGAGGGGAGTGCGATGCAGTGGCTGAGGGGTGTGGGGTGCAGTGGCTCAGGGGAGTGGGATGCAGTGGCTGAGGGGAGTGGGAGATAATGACTGAGTGGAGTGGGATGGCATGACTGGAGGGACTGAGGTGTAGTGACTGAGGGAAGTTGTAGATAGTGACTGTGTGGAGTGGGATGACATGACTGGAGGGACTGAGGTGTAGTGACTGAGGGAAGTGTGATTTAATGACTGAGGGGACTGGGAATTATGTACAGTCATGAGTGACAGAGCAGAATGAATTTGGTGGGGTTCATACTTTATAAAAGATGAAGTGAATCATTTTCTAAACTTTCCTACCAAGTGAATGCTCTATGGAAGTGATCCACACTCTTTAATCTCCCATGTCCCCTTACTTCATTGCAGATCCAGGGATGGCACCAACTCCAGAACTTGAGGAACACTCGACTGAAGAATCCACTTTCCCTGCATCTTCTAGACCAACAGCATCTGAAAGAACAGGTATCAGGCTGGAGTGGATATTCTACAGAAAATCCTCACACAGTATGATCGCTGAAATCTGATGCTCAAGGTTGCGGGATGTACTGACTGAGGGGAGTGGGATGTAGTGAGTGGAGGAATGGAATGCTGTGGCTGAGGGGAATGGGGAATAGTAACTGAGGGAACTTGGATTCTGTGATCAATGGTGACTGAATTTTTGGGATGTAACGACTGTGTGGGTGGGATATATTGAGTTAGGGGAATGGGATGTAGCAACTGTGGCGATTGAAATTTAGTAACTGAGGGCTGGAATCCTAGGTTTTATTTTTTACTTTCTTAATTTTACCTTCTTGCCTCGTGCATCCTGCTTTCACTTCCAATCAGCTTCTTGCAGCATTTGACTCTTTAAATCTGAAGCATGTTGCATTTTCTCTTTCCCTAACTCTTAAGTTCATTTACAGGACCTGCTTCAGACTTTCTCCTGTTCCATTCCCCTAACTTTTGTGCTCTTGTCTTCAAGTGGGGTCTGGTTATCTGTCCCAATTGCATAGTCTCTCTGGCAGCTACTGACAACAAGTTTTCTCTTGGGACTAGCAACCTGCCCCTTTTCAGTGGCTTCTGTTTCTCTGGAAAGCTAGCAGAAGTCCAACAGCTTCCCAAACAAGATGCTGTCTGTCTTCTTCCATGTGTGTCTGTGGGAGATACCTGCCAGCCTGGACACCTGTTGCTAGTTAACAGCACCATTTCTTTCTACTGTTGTGTTTGCTGAATTTCTTTAGTTGTAAACTCTGATTTGAAATGCAATCACCTATTCAAAGTGAAACCAAAACTCAGTCTGACCTTTCTCATCACACAAACACAGAAATAGAACTCAAACTTAAAATATAAAGCAAACATTCACTCCGAGAACCTACAAGTGCCAATATAAACGACTTGAACTATCCATATTTACTAAAACGTGTGACGTTCACTCAAGCTTCATGTCAAATGAGTGAAATCTCCACTTATCTCCACTTCTCGCTCCCTCATCTCCCGCGTTCTTTATTACAGATTCAGAGACTTCTCCAGCTCAGGAGCCCGAGGAACAATCGATGAAAGAATCTGTTGATATAAAACCTACTATTTTAGCGAAGTCTTCAATCTCAGATATCTGTAGGGTGGGATTGCTGCGAAACAGATTCCTCACTTTAATTGACTCCAGGAGGGTTCTATCAAATGTATCATTCAACCGCTTACAGAGGGAACGTGTAATTATGCCAGAGGACAATGATATGTAATGTTTCGGTAAACTAGAATGTGGTGAATGCGGGGGAGTGGTATGTAAGGACTGAGGGGGGTGGGATGTGGTGACATAGTGGAGTGGGGTGCAGCAACTGAGGAGAGTGGGATGTGGTGACTTAGTGGAGTGTGTTTCAGCGATTGAGCATAGTGGGATGTAGTGAATGAGGGGAGTGGGATGTAATGACTGAGGGGAGAGGGATGTGGTGATTGAGGGGAGTGGGATGTTATGACTGAGGGGAGAGGGATGTAGTGACTGAGGGGAGTGAGATGTATTGACTGAGGGGAGAGCGATGTAGTGACTGAGGGGAGTGGGATGTACTGAATTAGTGGAGAGGGATGTAGCGACTGAGGGGAGTGGGATGAAGTGGCTCCCAGGGTGGGAGGCACTGAGTCAGGGGAGTGGGGTGGAATTACAGAAGGGGAACTGACACCGTTTCTCAGGGGAGTCAGGTGGAGTGATTTAGGGGAGAGGGTTTTTGTGACTAAGGTGAGTGGGATTTAGTGGCTGAGGGGAATGGATTAGACCATATGACGGTAGGAGGATTTAATGACTGGTGGGATTGGGATGTCGCGACTGAGGGGAGTATGATGTAGTGACTGATGGGACTTGGAGTTAGTCACAGGGGTACAGACAGGAGTGACAGAGCAGGGTAACATTGGTGGTCTTCCAGTTGAATATCTGATTGAATGATGCAGTGAATAATTTCCTCAATTTTCTTACCAAATAAATGATCTCTTGAGTTGATGGGTGCACATCAATCCCCCATGTCTCTTTACTTTATTGCAGATCATCGGTCAACACCAACTCTGGAATCTGAGGAACACTCGAGTTGGAAATCTACACTCCCTGAAACAACTAGCCCAACAGGAGCTGAAATACCAGGTATCAGTTTGGAGGAGATATTTCATAGAAAACTTTCACACAACATGTTCACTGAAACCTGGAACTGAAGGCTGTGTAGTGCGCTGACAGAGGGGAGCGGAATATTGCGACTGAGGGGAATAGAGTGAAGTAACTGAGAGGAGTGGGATTTAATGACTGAGCGGAGTTGGATGCACTGACTGAGGGGAGTGCCATGAACTGACTGGGTTGTTTGGGATGTTGTGACTGAATGGAGTGGGATACAGTGACAGAAGGAGTTTAAATACACTGTATTAGGTGAGCGAAATGCATTGACTGAGGGGATAATTAAGTTGTGAATTTGGGAAGTGAAATGCAGCAATTTAGTGAAGGGGATGCACTGACCGAGGGCAGGGAGATGTAATGATTCAGGGGAGCAGCATTTAATGACCATTTCGAGTAGTTTGCAGTGACTGAGTGATGTGAGATGCAGTGATGGACGGGATTGGGGTTCAGCGACACTCTGGAATCGGATGCTCTAACTGGATGGAGTTGAAACCAGTGACTTAGCGGAGTGGGAAATAGTGACTGCAGGGAGTGGGATGTAGTGAATGAGGGGTTCGGGATGTAGTGACTGAGGGGAGTGGGATGTAAAGAATGGGGGGTTTAGGTTGTAGTGACTGAGGGGAGTGGAATGTAATGACTGAGGGGAGTGATAAATTGTGAATGCGGTGAGTGGGATGTGATGATTGAGAGAAGTGGTATGTAGTAACTGACGGGAGTGGGATTTAGTAACTCTGGTGAGTGGGAGGTAGTTACTCAGGGGAGTGGGATGTAGTGAGTGAGGGGAGAGGGAGATAGTGACTGAGGGGAGTGGAATGCAGTCACTTAGGGTAGTGGGATCTAGTGACTGTGGGGAGCTGGAAGATACGACTGTGGTGACTGGGTTGTAGAGCCTGAGGGGCGTTAGTTGCGGTCATTGATGTAAGTTGAAAGAACTGGCTGAGGGGATTCGAATTTATTCTCCTGGGGAGTGCAATGCATTGACTGAGGTAAGAATGATGCAGTTGCTGAGGGAAGTGAGATTTAGCGTCTGAGGGAAGTAGACTGTTTTAACTTTTGGGGAGTGCGATGCAGTTACAGAGGGGAGAGGGATGCAGTGGCTGAGTGGAGTGGGATGTAATTACCGAGGAGAGTGAGAAGTAATGTCTGAGGGGAGTGGGATGCAGTAGTTGAGGGGAGGATGTTGCCGTGTCTGAGGGGAGAGTGAATGTAGTGAATGGGGGGAGTGGGATGTGGTAGCTTAGGGGAGTGGGATGCAGTGACTGAGGGTAGTGCGATGCAGTGTCTGATAGGAGAAGGGTGTAGTGACTAAGCGGAGTGAGATGCTGTGAATGAGGCGGAGTGTGATTTTGTGACTGAGGGGAGTGGGTTGTTTTGAATGAGGGGAGTGTGATGCAGTGACAGAGGGGTGATGGATGCAGTGACAGAGGGGAGTGGGATGCAGTGACAGAGGGGTGATGGATGCAGTGACAGAGGGGAGTGGGATGCAGTGACAGAGGGGTGATGGATGCAGTGACAGGGGAGTGGGATGCAGTGACAGAGGGGAGTGGGATGCAGTGACAGAGGGGTGATGGATGCAGTGACAGGGGAGTGGGATGCAGTGACAGAGGGGAGTGGGATGCAGTGACAGAGGGGTGATGGATGCAGTGACAGAGGGGAGTTGGATGCAGTGACAGAGGGGAGTGGGATGCAGTGACAGAGGGGAGATGGATGGAGTGACTGAGGGTAGTGGGATGTAATTATCGTGGAGAGTGAGAAGTAATGTCTGAGGGGAGTGGGATGCAGTATTTGGGGGACAGGGATGCAGTGAATGGGTGAGTGGAATATAATGGCTTAGGGGAGTGGGATGCAGTGTCTGATGGGAGAGGGATTTAGTGACTGAGGGGCGTGGGATGCAGTGACTGAGGGGAGTGTGGTTTTGCGACTGAGGGGAGTGGGATGTAGTAATTAAGGGGAGTGGGATGCAGTGACTGAGGGGAGTGTGATGCACTGAGTGAGGGGAGTGGGGTGCTGTGAGTGAGGGGAGTGTGATGCAGTGAGTGAGGGGAGTGGGATGCAGTGACTGAGGGGAGTGTGATGCACTGAGTGAGGGGAGTGGGGTGCTGTGAGTGAGGGGAGTGTGATGCAGTGAGTGAGGGGAGTGGGATGCAGTGACTGAGGGGAGTGTGATGCAGTGACTGAGGGGAGTGGGATGCAGTGACTGAGGGGAGTGTGATTTTGCGACTGAGGGGAGTGGGATGTAGTAATTAAGGGGAGTCGGATGCAGTGACTGAGCGGAGTGGGATGTAATGAATGAGCGGAGTGGGATGCTGTGATTAAGGGGAGTGGGATGTTAGGACTGACGGCAGTTGGATGCAGTGACTGATGGTAGTGTGATGTTGTGACTGACGGGAATGGGATATAGTCACTGAGGTGAGTGGGATTTAGCGACTGAGGGGAGATGGATGCAGTGACTGAGGGGAGAGGGATGCAGTGACTGAGGGGAGAGGGATGCAATGGCTGAGGGGAGTGGGATGAAGTGACTGGGGCCAGTGCGATGTAGTGACTGTTGGCAGTGTGATGCAGTGTCTGAGGGTAGTGGTGGGCACTGTCTGAGGGGAATGGGATGTTGTCACTGAGGGGAGTGTGATGTAGTGACTGAGGGGGGTGGGACACAGTGACTGTGGGCTCTGGGATGCAGTGACTGAGGGGAGAGGGATTCAGTGACTGAAGTGAGTGGGATGTAACGACTGAGGGGTGAGGGGTGTAATGACTGAGGGGAGTTTGATGCAGTGACTGAGGTGACTGGTATGCTTTCAGTGAGTGGATTGGGATGCAGGGACAGAGGGGAGTGAATTTCAGTTCTGACCGGATTGGGCTGCAGAGACATAGGGGTGTGGGATGTCGTTAATGTGTGGAGTGAGATGTAGTGAGTCAGTGGACTGGGATGTTGTGACTGAGGCATGTGGGGTGTAGTGAGTGAGGGGAGTTTGATGCTGTGACTGAAGTGACTGGGATGCAGTGACTGAGGGGAGTGTAATGCAGTGTCTGAGGGGAATGGGATGAAGTGACATAGGGGGGGTGGGATCTACTGACTGAGGGGAGTGGGATGTAGTTAGTTGAGGGGAGTGGAATGTAGTTACTGAGGGGAGTGGGATGTTGTGACTGTGGGCAGTGGGATGCAATGACTGAGTGGAATGGGATTCGCTGACTGTGTAGAGTGGCATGCAGTGGTCGATGGGAGTGGGATGCAATGATTGATGGGAGTGGGATGTAGTTACTGAGGGGAGTGCGATGTACTGACTGTGGGCAGTGGGATGCAATGACTGAGGGGAGTGGGATGCAGTGACTGAGTGGAATGGGATTCGGTGACTGTGTAGAGTGGCATGCAGTGGTCGATGGGATGGGGATGCAATGATTGATGGGGTTGGGATGTAGTGACTGAGCGGTGTCTTGTTCAGTTAGCGAGATGAATGTTATTAGGTAAATGAGGGGAATGTTATTAAGTAAGCGAGGGGATCGCAATTCAGTGACCGACTGGAGTGTAATTCAGAGACCGAGGGGACTGTTATTAAGTGAGCGAGGGGAGTGTATGTCATTGAGCGGGGGGAGGGGTTTAATTCAGTGAGTGAGGGTAGTAGGAAGTGGTGATGAAGAGGAGTGGGCTGTAATGACAGAGAGGAGTGAGTTATAGTTATTGAGGGAAGTGGGAAGTAATGACTGAGGAGCGTAGGATGTAGTTAGTGATGGGAGTGGGATGTTGTGACTGAAAGTAGAGGGACTTACTCACTGGGGTATATTCTTGAGTGTCAGGTTTGCATTCTTTGGTTTCAGACTGTATAAATAATGAACTGAGTCATTTCCATAACTTTCCTACAAATTAAATGATGTCTTGAGGTGATCTGCACTCTGCAATCTCCCATGTCTCCTTACTTCATTACAGATCCAGGGACAACACCAACACCGAAATCTGAGGAACACTCGACTCCAGAATCCACTGCCCATCCATCATCTCCCCCAACAGCGTTGGAAATAACAGGTATCAGCCTGGAGATACTTTTCAACCGAAAAACTTCACACAAAATGGTCACAGAAATCTCATGCTGAAGGATTATGGATATAGTTACTGTGCGGAGTGGGATGAAGTGACTGACCGGAGTGGGATACAGTGATTGAGGGAAGTGAGATGCGGCGACTGAGGTGTTTGGGATTAAGTGACTGAGGGAAGAGAGATGCGGTGACTGACGTTAGTGGGGTGTAGTGACTGAGGGGAGTGGGAAGTAATGACTGAGGGGAGAGGGATGTAGTGACTGAGGGGAGAGGGAAGTAATCACTGAGGGGAGAGGGATGTAGTGACTGAGGGGAGAGGGATGTAGTGACTGAGGGGAGTGGGATGAAGTGACTGAGGGGAGTGGGATGAAGTGGCTCCCAGGGTGTGACGCGCTGAGTCAGGGGAGTGGGGTGGAATTACAGAAGGGGAACTGACACCGTGTCTCAGGGGAGTCAGGTGGAGTGGTTTAGGGGAGAGGGTTTTAGTGACTAAGGTGAGTGGGATTTAGTGGCTGAGGGGAATGGAATAGACCAAATGAGGGTAGGAGGATTTAATGTCTGGTGGGATTGGGATGTCGCGACTGAGGGGAGTATGATGTAGTGACTGATGGGACTTGGAGTTAGTCACAGGGGTACAGACAGGAGTGACAGAGCAGGGTAACATTGATGGTCTTCCAGTTGAATATCTGATTGAATGATGCAGTGAATAATTTCCTCAATTTTCTTACCAATTAAATGATCTCTTGAGTTGATGGGTGCACATCAATCCCCCGTGTCTCTTTACTTTATTTCAGATCAAGGGAGAACACCAACTATCGAATCTGAGGAACACTCGAGTTGGAAATCTACACTCCCTGAAACAATTGGCCCAACAGGAGCTGAAATACCAGGTATCAGTTTGGAGGAGATATGCCACAGAAAACTTTCACACAACATGTTCACTGAAACCTGGAACTGAAGGCAGTGTGGTGCGCTGACGGAGGGGAGCGGGGTATTGCAACTGAGGGGAATACAGTGAAGTAACTGAGAGGAGTGGGATTTAAAGACTGAGCGGAGTTGGATGCAGTGACTGAGGGGAGTGCCATGAACTGACTGGGTTGTCTGGGATGTTGTGACTGAATGGAGTGGGATACATTGACAGAAGGAGTTTAATACAGTGTATTAGGAGAACGAGATGCATTGACTGAGGGGATAATTAAGTTGTGACTTTGGGAAGTGGAATGAAACAATTCAGTGAAGGGGATGCACTGACCGAGGGCAAATAAATGTAATGATTCAGGGGAGCAGCATTTAATGACCATTTCGAGTGGTTCACAGTGACTGAGTGATGTGAGATGCAGTGATGGATGGGATTGGGGTTCAGCGACACTCTGGCGTCGGATGCCCTAACTGGGTGGAGTTGAAACCAGTGACTTAGCGGAGTGGGAAATAGGGACTGCGGGGAGTGGGATGTAGAGAATGAAGGGTTTCTGATGTAGTGACTGAGGGGAGTGGGATGTAAATAATGGGGGTTTTGAGTTTGTAGTGACTGAGGGTAGTGGGATGTAATGACTGAGGGGAGTGATAAATAGTGAATGCGGGGAGTGGGAAGTGATGATTGAGAGAAGTGGTATGTAGTAACTGACGGGAGTGTGATTTAGTAACTCTGGTGAGTGGGAGGTAGTGACTCGGGAGTGGGATGTAGTGATGAGGGGAGAGGGAGATAGTGACTGAGGGGAGTGGAATGCAGTCACTTAGGGGAGTGGGATGCAGTGACTGAGTGGAGTGGGATGTAGTGACTGTGGGGAGCTGGAAGATATCACTGTGGTGACAGGGATGTAGTGCCTGAGGGGCGTCAGTTGCGGTCATTGATGGAAGTCGGTGAACTGGCTGAGGGGAGTCGAATTTATTCTCCTGGGAAGTGCAATGCATTGACTGAGGTGAGAATGATGCAATGGCTGAGTGAAGTGAGATATAGCGTCTGAGGGAAGTAGAATGTTTTCACTTTGGGGAGTGCGATGCAGTGACAGAGGGGAGAGGGATGGAGTGACTGACGGGAGTGGGATGCAGTGGCAGAGTGGAGTGTGATGTAATTACCGAGGAGAGTGAGAAGTAACGTCTGAGGGGAGCGTGATGCTGTGTCTGAGGGGAGAGGGAATGTAGTGAATGGGGGGAGTGGCATGTGGTAGCTTAGGGGAGTGGGATGCATTGACAGAGGGGTTTGCGATGCAGAGTCTGATAGGAGAAGGTTGTAGTGACTGATTGGACTGTAGGGTCTGAGGGGAGAGGAAGGTAGTGACTGAGGGGAGTGAGATGCTGTGAATGAGGGGGAGTGGGATTTTGTGACTGAGGTGAGTGGATGCAGTGACTGAGGGGAGTGGGATACCCTGACTGAGGGGTGTGCGTTGTTTTGAATGAGGGGAGTGTGATGCAGTGACAGAGGGGAGATGGATGGAGTGACTGAGGGGAGTGGGATGCAGTATTTGAGGGGAGAGGGATGTAGTGAATGGGTGAGTGGGATATAATGGCTTAGGGGAGTGGGATGCAGTGACTGAGGGGAGTGAGGTGCAGTGTCTGAGGGGAGAGGGATTTAGTTACTGAGGGGAGTGGGATGCAGCGACTGAGGGGAGTGTGATTTTGCGACTGAGGGGAGTGGGATGTAGTAATTAAGGGGAGTGGGATGCAGTGACTGAGCGGAGTGGGATGTAATAACTGAGTGGAGTTGGATGCTGTGATTAAGGGGAGTTGGATGTTAGGACTGACGGCAGTTGGATGTCATGACTGACGGGAATGGGATATAGTCACTGAGGTGAGTGGGATTTAGCGACTGAGGGGAGATGGATGCAATTGCTGAAAGGAGTGGGATGTAGTGACTGCGACCATTGGGATGTAGTGACTGTTGACCGTGTGATGCAGTGTCTGAGGGGAGCGGGAGGCACTGCCTGAGGGGAATGGGATGTTGTGACTGAGGGGAGTGTGATGTAATAACTTGGGGGGGGGTGGGACACAGTGACTGTGTGGTCTGGGATGCAGTGACTGAGGGATGTTGGATGTAGAGAGTGAGGGGAGTGTGATGTTGAGACTGAGTGGAGTGGGATGCAGTAACTGAGGGGACAGGGATGCATTGACTGAAGTGAGTGGGATGAAACGACTGAGGGGGGAGAGATGTAGTGACTGAGGGGAGTTTGATGCAGTGACTGAGGTGACTGATATGCTTTCACTGAGTGGATTGTGATGCAGGGACTGAGGGGAGTGAATTGCAGTTCTGACCGGATTGGGATGCAGTAACATAGGGGTGTGGGATGTAGGTAATGTGTGGAGTGAGATGTAGTGAGTGAGTGGAGTGGGCTGTAGTGACTGAGGTGTGTGGGATGTAGTGAGTGAGTGGAGTTTGATGCTGTGACTGAAGTGACTGGGATGCAGCGACTGAGGGGAGCGTAATGCAGTGACTGAGGGAAGTGGGATGCAGTGACTGATGGGAGTGGGATGTAGTTACTGAGGGGAGTGGGATGTACTGACTGAGGGCAGTGGAATGCAATGACTGTGGGGAGTGGGATGCAGTGACTGAGTGGAATGAGATTCGGTGACTGTGTAGAGTGGCATGCAGTGGTCGATGTGAGTTGATGCAATGATTGATTGGGTTGGGATGTAGTGACTGAGCGGTGTCTTGTTCAGTTAGTGAGATGAATGTTATTAGGTAAGTGAGGGGAATGTTATTAAGTATGCGTGGGGATCACAATTCAGTGACCGACTGGACTGTAATTCAGAGACCGAGGGGGCTGTTATTATGTGAGCGAGGGGAGTGTATGTCATTGAGCGGGGGGAGGGGTTTAATTCAGTGGATGAGGTGAGTAGGAAGTGGTGACTGAAGAGGAGTTGGCAGTAATGAAAGAGAGGATTGTGTTATAGTTATTCGAGGGAAATGGGAAGTAGTGTCTGAGGAGCGTAGGATGTAGTGAGTGACGGGAGTGGGATGTTGTGACTGAAAGTAGAGGGAGTTACTCACTGGGCATAGTCATGAGTGTCAGGTTTGCATTCTTTGGTTTCAGACTGTATAGATAATGAACTGATTCATTTCCATAAATTTCCTACAAATTAAATGATGTCTTGAGGTGATCTGCACTCTGCAATCTCCCATGTCTCCTTACTTCATTACAGATCCAGGGACAACACCAACTCCGAAATCTGAGGAACACTCGACTCGAGAATCCATTGCCCATCCAGCATCTCGCCCAACAGCTTTGGAAATAACAGGTATCATCCTGCAGATCATTTTCTACCGAAAAACGTCACACAAAATGGTCTCTGAAATCTCATGCTGAAGGATTTAGGATACAGTTACTGTGCAGAGTGGGATGAAGTGACTGAGGGCAGTGGGATACAGTAATTGAGGGAAGTGAGATGTGGCAACTGAGGGGTTTGGGATTAAGTGACTGAGGGAAGAGCGTTGTGGAGACTGAGCGTAGTGGGATGTAGTGACTGAGCAGAGTGGGATGTAATGACTGAGGTTAGAGGGATGTAGTGACTGAGGGGAGTGGGATGTAATGACTGAGGGGTGTGGGGTATAATGACTGAGGGGAGAGGGATGTAGTGACTGAGGGGAGTGGGATGAAGTGGCTCCAATGGTGTGACGCACTGAGTCAGGGGAGTGGGGTGGAATCACAGAAGGGGAACTGACACCGTGTCTCAGGGGAGTCAGGTGGAGTGATTTAGGGGAGAGGGTATTAGTGACTAAGGTGAGTGGGATTTAGTGGCTGAGGGGAATGGAATAGGCCAAATGAGGGTAGGAGGATTTAATGTCTGGTGGGATTGCGATGTAGCGACTAAGGGGAGTATGATGTAGTGACTGATGGGACTTGGAGTTAGTCACAGGGGTACAGACAGGAGTGACAGAGCAGGTTAACATTGGTGGTCTTCCAGTTGAATATCTGATTGAATGATGCAGTGAATAATTTCCTCAATTTTCTTACCAATTAAATGATCTCTTGAGTTGATGGGTGCACATCAATCCCCCATGTCTCTTTACTTTATTGCTGATCAAGGGACAACACCAACTATCGAATCTGAGGAACACTCGAGTTGGAAATCTACACTCCCTGAAACAACTAGCCCAACAGGAGCTGTAATACCAGGTATCAGTTTGGAGGAGATATTCCACAGAAAACTTTCACACAACATGTTCACTGAAAGCTGGAACTGAAGGCTGTGTGGCGCGCTGACGGAGGGGAGTGGGGTATTGCGACTGAGGGGAATGCAGTGAAGTAACTGATAGGAGTGGGATTCAATGACTAAGCTGAATTGGATGCATTGACTGAGGGAAGTGCAATGAACTGACTGGATTTTTTGGGATGTTGTGACTGAATGGAGTGGGATATATTGAGAGGAGTTTAAATACCGTGTATTAGGAGAGCGAGATGCTTTGACTGAGGGGATAATTAAGTTGTGACTTTGGGAATTGAAATGCAGCAATTCAGTGAAGGGGATGCACTGACCGAGGACAGAGATATGTAATGATTCAGTGGAGCAGCATTTAATGACCATTCCGAGTGGTTTGCAGTGACTGAGTGAAGTGAGAAGCAGTGATGGATGGGATTGGGGTTCAGCGACACTCTGGAGTCGGATGCCCTAACTGGGTGGAGTTGAAACCAGTGATTTAGCGGAGTGGGAACTAGTGACTGCGGGGAGTGGGATGTAGAGAATGATGGGTTAGGGATGCAGTGACTGTTGGGAGTGGGATGTAATGAATGAGGGGACTGATAAATAGTGAATGCGGGGAGTGGGATGTGATGACTGAGAGAAGTGGTATGTAGTAACTGACGGGAGTGGGATTCAGTAACTCTGGTGAGTGGGAGGTTGTGACTCAGGGGAGTGGAATGCAGTCACTAAGGAGAGTGGGATGCAGTGACTGAGTGGAGTGGGATGTAGTGACTGTGGGGAGCTGGAAGATATGACTGTGGTGACTGGGATGTAGTGCCTCAGGGGCGTTAGTTGCGGTCATTGATGGAAGTCGGAAGAACTGCCTGAGGGGAGTCGAATCTATTCTCCTGGGGAGTGCAATGCATTGACTGAGGTGAGAATGATGCAGTGGCTGAGGGAAGTGAGATTTAACGTCTGAGGGAAGTAGAATGTTTTGACTTTGGGGAGTGCGATGCAATGACTGAGCTGAGTGGGATTTAATTACCTTGGAGAGTGAGAAGTAGTGTCTGAGGGGAGTGGGATGCAGTATTTGTGGGGAGGGTGATGCCGTGTCTGAGGGGAGAGGGAATGTAGTGAATGGGGGGAGTGGGATGTGGTAGCTTAGGGGAGTGGGATGCAGTGACAGAGGGGATTGCGATGCAGAGTCAGATAGGAGAAGGATGTAGTGACTGAGTGGACTGTAGTATCTGAGGGGAGAGGAATATAGTGACCGAGGGGAGTGAGATGATGTGAAAGAGGGGGAGTGGGATTTTGTGACTGAGTGGTGTGGGAGGCACTGTCTGAGGGGAATGGGATGTTATGACTGAGTGGAGCGTGATATAGTGACTGAGGGGAGTGGGACACAGTGACTGTGGGGTCTGGGATGCAGTGACTGAGGGATGTTGGATGTAGAGAGTGAGGGGAGTGTGATGTAGTGACTGAGGGGGTGGGACACAGTGACTGTGGGGAGAGGGATGCAGTGACTGAAGTGAGTGGTATGTAACGACTGAGGGGGGAGGGGTGTACTGACTGAGGGGAGTTTGATGCAGTGACTGAGGTGACTGGTATGCTTTCACTGAGTGGATTGTGATGCAGGGACTGAGGGGAGTGAATTGCAGTTCTGACCGGATTGGGATGCAGTGACATAGGGGTGTGGGATGTAGTTAATGTGTGGAGTGAGATGTAGTGAGTGAGTGGAGTGGTATGTTGTGACTGAGGGGCTGGGATGTAGTGACTGAGGCGTGTGGGATTTAGTGAGTGAGGGGAGTTTGATGCTGTGACTGAAGTGACTGGGATGCAGTGACTGAGGGGAGTGTAATGCAGTGTCTGAGCGGAATGGGATGCTGTGACATAGGGTAGTGGGATGTAGTTACTGAGGGGAGTGGGATGTAGTGACTGTGGGCAGTGGGATGCAATGACTGACGGGAGTGGGATGCAGTGACTGAGTGGAATGGGATTCGGAGACTGTGTAGAGTGGCATGCAGTGATCGATGGGAGTGGGATGCAATGATTGATGGATAAGCATGTAGTGACTGAGGGGAGTGGGATGCAGTGACTGAGGGGAGTGGGATGCAGTGACTGAGTGGAATGGGATTCGGAGACTTTGTAAAGTGGCATGCAGTGGTCGATGGGGGTGGGATGCAATGCTTGATGGGGTTAGGATGTAGTGACTGAGGGGAGTGGGATGCAATGACTGAGGGGAGTGGGATGCAGTGACTGAGTGGAATGAGATTCGGCGACTGTGTAGAGTGGCAGGCAGTGGTTGATGGGGGTGGGATGCAATGATTGATGGGGATCGGATGTACTGACTGAGGGCAGTGGGATGCAATGACTGAGGGGAGTGGGATGCAGTGACTGAGTGGAATGAGATCTGGTGACTGTGTAGAGTGGCATGCAGTGGTCCATGGGAGTGGGATGCAATGATTGATGGGGTTAGTATGTAGTGACTGAGCGGTGTCTTGTTCAGTTAACGAGATGAATGTTATTAGGTAAGTGAGGGGAATGTTATTAAGTAAGCGAGGGGATGACAATTCAATGACCGACTGGAGTGTAATTCAGAGACCGAGGGGACTGTTATTAAGTGAGCAAGGGGAGTGTATGTCATTGAGCGGGGGGAGGGGTTTAATGCAGTGAGTGAGGGGAGTAGGAAGTGGTGACTGAAGAGGAGTTGGGTGTAATGAATGAGAGGAGTGTGTTATAGTTGTTGAGGGAAGTGAGAAGTAGTGACTGAGGAGCGTAGGATGTAGTGAGTGACGGGAGTGGGATGTTGTGACTGAAAGTAGAGGGACTTACTCACTGGGGTATATTCTTGAGTGTCAGGTTTGCATTCTTTGGTTTCAGACTGTATAAATAATGAACAGATTCATTTCCAAAACTTTCCTATAAATTAAATGATCTCTTGAGTGATCTGCACTCCGCAATCTCCCATGTCTCCTTACTTCATTACAGATCCAGGGACAACACCAACTCCGAAATCTGAGGAACACTCGACTCCAGAATCCACTGCCCATCCATCATCTCGCCCAACAGCATTGGGAATAACAGGTTTCCGCCTCGAGATAATTTTCAACCGAAAAACTTCACACAACATGGTCACAGAAATCTCATGCTGAAGGATTATGGATATAGTTACTGTGCGGAGTGGGATGAAGTGACTGACCGGAGTGGGATACAGTGATTGAGGGAAGTGAGATGCGGCGACTGAGGGGTTTGGGATTAAGTGACTCAGGGAAGAGAGATGTGGTGACTGAAGTTAGTGGGATGTAGTGACTGAGGGGAGTGGGATGTAGTGACTGAGCGTTCTAGGATGCAGGGACTGTGGGGAGTGGCATATAGTGACTGAGGGGATTGGGATGTAGTGACTGAGGGTAGTTGGATGTGGTGACTGAGGGGAATGGGATGTAGTGATTGTGGGGAATGGGATGTAGTGACTGAGGGGACTAGGATGCAGAGACTGAGGGGAGTGGGATGTAATGACTGAGGGGAGTGGGATGTAGTGACCGAGGGGAGTGAGATGTAGTGACTGAGTGGAGTGGGATGTTGTGACTGAGGGGAGTGGGATGTACTGACTGAAGGGATTGGGATGTTGTGACTTAGATGAGTGGGATTTAGTGACTAAGGGGAGTGGGATGTAGTGACTGAGGGGAGTGGGATGTTCTGACTGAAGGGATTGGGATGTAGAGACTTAGGGGAGTGGGATATAGTGACTAAGGGGAGTGGGATGTAGTGATTGAGGGGAGTGGGATTTTCTGACTGAAGGGATTGGGATGTAGAGACTTAGGTGAGTGGGATATAGTGACTGAGGGGAGTGGGATGTAGTGACTGAGAGCCGTGGGATGTAGTGGCTGTGTGGAGTTGGATATATTGAGTGAGAGGATTTGGATGTAATGACTGACTGATTGGGATATAGTGGGTTAGGTTAATGGTATTTTGTGAGTGCGGGGAGCTGGATTTAGGGACTGAGGGCTGGAATCCAAACGTTCATTGTTTACTTTCTTTATTTAACCTCTCACCTCTTGCAATCTGCTCTCAGCTGCCTGCCCAGACCCCTGTTGCTAGGCAACAGCACTTTTTTTCTAATCTTGTGTTATTTTTGTAAGTTGTAAACGATCATTTGCAATGCAAGCACACTTTAAAGTGAAAACAGTAATCAATGTCATATTTATTATCACACAATTAAACAAATAAAGCAACAATATACCGTACTTAAATTATCAACATTTTCTAAAATGTGTCATGTTCACTGAAGCTTCCTGTCAAACGAGTGACATCTCCAGTTATCCCCCCTCTTCACTTAATTTGACTATAGATGTATTGAATCAAATACATTATTCAGCAATTGTGCCAGAGAAAATGATTTGCATTGTTTTGTTAAACTTGAATGTGGTGACTGAGGGGCGTTGAATGTAGTGAGTGAGGGGAGTGTATGCAGTGAATGAGGGCAGTAGGATGCAGTGACTGAGGGGATGGGAAGTAGTGACTGAGTGGAGTGGGATGCGTTGAACGAGGGGAGTGGGATGCAATGACTGAGAGTAGTGGGGTGCAGTGACTGAGGGGAGTGAGATGCAGTGATTGAGGGCAGTGGGAAATGCTGACTGAGGGCAGTGGGATGCGTTGACTGAGAGGAGTGGAATGTGGTGACTGAGGGGAGTGGAATGTAGTTACTGCAGGGATAGGGATGTACTGACTGAGGGGACTGGAATTTAGTCACTGGGGTACAACCTGAAGTGACAGAGCTGGGTGATATTTGTGGGTTTACAATTGTATAACTGATGAATTGAATCATTTCCTAAACTTTCCTACAAATTCAAAGCTCTGTTGAGGTGTTGGGTGCACGTTAATCCCCCATGTCTCCTGACTTCATTGCAGAACAAGCTACAAAGCTAAATACGGAATCTGAGGAACACACGACTCGAAAATCCACTTTCCCTGAATCAACTAGCACAAAAGGACGTGAAAAATCAGGTATCACTTTGGAGCGGATATCTCACCGAAAATCTCTGGATGGTGTGGGATGTGCTAATTGAGGGACTTGGGATCTAGTGACTGAAGAGAGTGGGATGTCGTGACTGAGGGGAGAGTGTTGTCGCGACTAAGGGGAGAGGGATGCCGTAACAGTAGAGTGGGATGTAGAGACTGAGAGGAGCGGTATGTAGTGACTGAGGTGAGTGGGATGTATTAACTGAGGGGAGTGGGAGGCTGTGACTGAGGGGAGTGTGTTTCAGTGACTGAGGGGAGTGGGATACAGTGACCGAGGGGAGTGGGATGCATTGACTGAGGGGAGTGGGATGCACTGACTGAGGGGAGTGTGATGCATTGACTGAGGGGAGTGCGATGCAGTGACTGAGGTGTTTGGGATGTAGTGACTAAGGGTAGTGGGATGTCGTGACTGAGGGGAGAGGGATGCAGTGACTGAGTAGAGTTGGATGTAGTGACTGAGAGGAAAGGGATGTTGTGACTGCGGGAAGAGGGATGAAGTGACGGAGGGGATAGGGATGCAGTGACTGAGGGGAATGGGATGTAGTGACTGAGGGGAGTGGAATGTAGTTGCTGCAGGGATAGGGATGTACTGACTGAGGGGACTGGAAGTAAGTCACTGGGGTACAGCCAGGAGTAACAGAGCAGGTTGACATTTGTGGGTTTATAATTGTATAACTAATGAATTCAATTATTTCCTAAAGTTTCCTACAAATCCAAAGTTCTCTTGAGGTGATGGGTGCACGTTAATCCCCCATGTCTCCTTACTTCATTGCAGAACAAGCGACAAAACCAACTCCGAAACCAAAACCGACTCGAAAACCCACTTTGACTGAATCAACCTGCCCAAAAGGAAATGGAAAATCAGGTGTCAATTTGGAGGAGTTATTCCACAGAAAATCTCTGGACGGTGTGGGATGTGCTGACGGAGGAGTGGGATTTAGTAACTGAGGGGAGTGGGATTTTGTGATTGAGGAGAGAGGGATGTTGTGACTGAGGGGAGTGTGGTCCAGTGACTGAGGAGAGTGGGATGCAGTGACTGAGGAGAGTGGGATGCAGTGACTGAGGAGAGTGGGATGCAGTGACTGAGTAGAGTGCGATGTAGTGACTGTACGGAGTGGGATGTAGTAACTGAGGGAAGTGGGATACAGTGACTGAGGGGAGTGTGATGCAGTGACTGAGGAGAGTGGGATGCAGTGACTGAGGGGAGATGGATGTCGTGACTGAGGGGAGTGTGATGCAGTGACTGAGTAGAGTGGGATGTAGTGACTGTATAGAGTGGGATGTAGTAACTGAGGGGAGTGGGATGCAGTAACTGAGGGGAGTGGGATGCAATGACTGAGGGGACTGGGATGCAGTACCTGAGGGGAGTGGGATGCAGTGACTGAGGGAAGTGGGATGCAGTGATTGAGGGGAGTGGGATGTAGTGACTGAGGGAAGTGGGATGCACTGACTGAAGGGAGTGGGAAGCAGTCACTGAGGGTTTTATGATGTAGTGACTGAGGGGAGTAGGATGCAGCGACTGAGAGGAGAGTGATGTAGTTACTGAGGGGAGTGGGAAGTACTGACTGATGGGTGTGGGATTTAGTGACTGAGGGGAGTGGGATGTAGTGAATGAGGGTAGGGGGATGCAGTGACTGAGGGGAGTGAGATTGAGTGACTGAGATGAGCGTGATGCAGTGACAGAGGGGAGTGGTATTTAGTGAGTGAGTAGAGAGGGATGCATTGACTAAGGGGAGTGAGTTGCAGTGACTGAGGAGAGTGGGATGCAGTGGCTGAGGTTAGTGTGTTGCAATAACTGAGGGGAGTGGGATTGAGTGACTGATGTGAGTGTGATGCTGTGACTGAGGAGAGTGGGATGCAGTGACCGAGGTTAGTGTGATGCAATAACTGAGGTGAGTGGGATGTAGTGACTGTGTGGTTTTGGATGCCGTGACTGAGGGTATTAGGGTGCAGAGACCTGGGGAGTAGGATGCGTTGAATGAGGGGAAAGAATGCAGTAACTGAGGTGAGTGGGTTGTAGTTACTGAGGGGAGAGGGATGTATTCACTGAGAGGAGTGGGATGCAGTGTCTAAGGGGAGTGCGATGTAGTGACTGAGGGGAGTGGCATGTGGCCACTGAGGGGAGTGGGATGTAGTTACTGAGCGGTGTGTGATGTAGACACTGTGGGGAGTGGGATGCAGTGACTGAGAGGAGTGGGATGTAGTCACTGAGGGGTGTGGGATCTCTTGACTGAGGGGAGAAGCATATAGTGACTGAGGGGAATGGGATGCAGTGACTGAGGGGAGTTGGATGCAGTGACCGAGGGGGCTGGGAAGTAGCGAGTGAGGGGTGTGGGATGCAATCACTGTGGGGAGTGGGAAGGAGGCAGTGAGAGGATTGTGATGCAGTGTCTGAGTTTAGTGTAGTGTAGTGACTGAAGGGAGTGGGTTGCAGTGACTGAGGGGAATGGGATACAGTGACTGAGGGGAGTGGTATGTAGTGACTGTGGGGAGTGCGATGTACTTACTGAGGGGAATGGGTGAATGAGTGGAGTGGGATGCATTGACTGAGGGGAGTGGGATGCAATGACTGAGGGGAGCAGGATGTAGTGAATGAGAGTATTGGGATGTAGAGACTGAGGGGTGTCGGTTGCAGAGACTGAGAAGAGAGTGACGTATTGACTGAGGGTTTTGTGATATAGTAACTGAGGGAAGTCGGATGCAGTGACTGAGATGAGTGTGATGAACTGACTGAGGGTAACATGATGCAGTAACTGAGGGGAGTGTGATTGAGTGACTGAGGTGAGTGTGATGCAGTGACGGAGGAGTTTGGGACACAGTGACTGAGGGGAGTTGTATGCAGTGACTGAGTGTCTTAGGATGCCATCACTGAGGGTACTAGGGTGCCGAGACTATGGGTAGTAGGATGCGGTGACTGAGGGGAAAGAGACACAGTGACTGAGGTGAGTGTGATGCAGTGATTAAGAGGAGTGGGTTCTAGTTACTGAGGGGAGTAGATGTAGTCACTGAGGGGAGTGGGATGCAGTGACTGAGGGGAGTGCGATGTAGTCACTGAGGAGAGTGGTATGTAGTCACTGAAGGGTGTGTGATCTAGTGACTGAGATGTGTGGGACACAGTGATTGTGGGGAGTGGGATGTAGAGACTGTGGGGAGTGGGTTTTAATGCCTGAGGGGAATGGGACATAGTGAATGTGGGGAGTGGGATGTAGTGACTGAGGTAAGTGGGATATAGTGACTGAGGGGAATGGGATGAAGTTACTGAGGGAATTGTGATGTAGACACTGTGGGGGAGTGGGATGCAGTGACTGAGAGGAGTATGATGTACTGACTGAGGGGAGTGGGATGTAGTCACTGAGTGGAGTGGGATATAGTGCCTGAGCGGAGTGTGTTGTAGTCATTGAGGAGAGTGGGATGTAGTCACTGAGGGGTGTGTGATCTAGTGACTGAGGGGAGAAGTATATAGTGACTGAGGGGAATGGGATGCAGTGACTGAGGGGAGTTGGATGCAGTGACTGAGGGGAGTGGGAATCAGTGCCTGATGGGTGTGGGACACAGTGACTGTGGGGAGTGGGATGTAGTGACTGTGGGGAGTGGGATGTGCTGACTGAGGGGAATGGGATGTAGTGAATGAGGGGAGTGGGATGTTGTGACTGTGGTAAGTGGGATGTAGTAACTGAGGGGAGTGGTATGTAGTTACTGAGGGGAGTGTGATGTAGTCACTGTGGGCAGTGGGAAGCAGTGACTGAGAGGAATACGATGTACTGACCGAGTGGAGTGGGAAGCAGTGACTGAGAGGAGTTTGATGTACTGACTGAGGGTAGTAGGATGTAGTCTCTGAGTGGAGTGGGATATAGTGACTAAGGGGAGTGGGATGCATTCAATGTGGACAGTAGGATGTAGTTACAGAGGGGACTGGGATATTGTGACTGAGGGGATTGGGATGCAGTCACTGAGGAGAATGGGGTGTAGTTACTGAGGGAATTGGGGTGTAGTGACTGAGGGGAGTGGGGTGCAGTGACTGAGAGGAGAGTGATGTATTTACTGAGGGGACTGGGATATTATGACTGAGGGGAGCGGGATGTAGTGACTAAGGGGAGTGGGATGTAGTGACTGAGGGGAGTGGGATGTTGTGACTGACGGTTTTGGGGGTTCGTGACTGATGTACAGCCAGGAGTGACGGAGCAGAGTGACATTTTTCAATTGAACTGTATAGCAGATGAAGGTGAATCATTGTCAAAACGTTCCTACCAATTTAATGCTCTCTTTAGGTGATGGGCGCAGTTCAATATCCCATGTCTCCTGGTTTCATTTTAGATGCAGGGACAACACCAACACTGGAATCTAATGAGCACTCGAGTCGAAAATGCAATCTCCCTGAAACAGCTAGCCCAAATGAATTTGAAATATCAGTTATCAGTTTGGAGGAGATATTCCACAGAAAATCTTCAAACAGCATGATCGCTGTAAATTGGCACTGACGGCTGCGGGTTGTAGTGACTGAGGGGAGTGGGATGTAGTGAGTGGGAAAGTCGGATGCAGTAAACTGGCACTGAACATTGCGGAATGTACTGACTGAGGGGAGTGGGGTGTAGTGAGTGGGGGGAATGGGATATTATTGCTGAGGGGAATGAGTTAAGGTAAGTGAAGGGAGTGAGATTCAGTGCGTGAGAGGAGTAGAATGTGGAATTAAGCGGAGTGGTTGCAGTGACTGAGGGGATTGGGATGTAGTGACTCAGGGAAGTGGGGTTTAGTGACCAAGGGGAGCGGGATGCAGTACCTGAGGGAAGTAGGGTTTAGTGACCGAGGGGAGAGGGATGCAGTACCTGAGGGAAGTGGGGTTTAGTGACCAAGGGGAGCGGGATGCAGTGACTCAGGGAAGTGGGGTTTAGTGACTAAGGGGAGCGGGATGCTGTGACTGAGGGAAGTGGGGTTTAGTGACCAAGGGGAGAGGGATGCAGTGACTGAGGGAAGTGGGGTTTAGTGACCAAGGGGAGCGGGATGCAGTGACTCAGGGAAGTGGGGTTTAGAAACCAAGTGGAGCGGGATGCAGTGGCTGAGGGAAGTGGGGTTTAGTGACCAAGGGGAGCGGGATGCAGTGACTGAGGGAAGTGAGGTTTAGTGACCAAGGGGAGCGGGATGCAGTGACTGAGGGAAGTGGGGTTTAGTGACCATGGTGAGCGGGATGCAGTGAGTGAGGGAAGTGGGGATTAGGGACCAAGTGCAGCGGGATGCAGTGAATGAGTGAAGTGGGGTTTAGTGACCAAGGGGAGCGGGATGCAGTGACTGAGGGAAGTGGGGTTTAGTGACCAAGGGGAGCGGGATGCAGTGATTGAGGGAAGTGGGGTTTAGTAAACAAGTGGAGCGGGATGCAGTGACTGAGGGAAGTGGGGTTTAGTGACCTTGGGAGCGGGATGCAGTGACTGAGGGAAGTGGGGTTAGTGACCAAGGGGAGCGGGATGCAGTGACTGAGGGAAGTGGGGTTTAGTGACCAAGTGGAGCGGGATGCAGTGACTGAGGGAAGTGGGGTTAGTGACCAAGGGGAGCGGGATGCAGTGACTGAGGGAAGTGGGGTTTAGTGACCAAGGGGAGCGGATGCAGTGAGTGAGGGAAGTGGGGTTTAGTGACCAAGGGGAGCGGGATGCAGTGACTGAGGGAAGTGGGGTTTAGTGACCAAGGGGAGTGGGATGCAGTGACTGAGGGAAGTGGGGTTTAGTGACCAAGGGGAGCGGGATACAGTGTCTGAGGGAAGTGGGGTTTAGTGACCAAGGGGAGGGTGACGCTGTCTGTCAGTAATTTGGAATTTAGTGAGTGTGGATAGTTTGCCTAATCCGGCTCCTTTTCTCTCTTCCTCCAATTTCCCAGTGATAACTTTTCCCTCTCACTCTTGATTCAGCCCTGTCCTCCCTCAGCCCAGCTGTTTGTCACTTGTTCTCTCCCTCCTGTTCCCCGCCCCATGCTGAAGCTTTAGTTTGGCTGCTTTCTCCCAGAATCTGGAGATTTTGGTCCCGGTCAGTTTATTTCTCAGTTGAAATGTGGATGATTCTGCAGCTGAGAGGATTTCTGAGAAATCCCCTGGTGAGTAATGGTACAGATTGATTCGCTGTGGTGAATCAGTGATATCAGGTTAACCAGTAAGTGAGGATGTGCAGAACGGAAGAGCAGAACGAATATGATCAAGAGAAGACCATTCGGCCCCTCGAACATGCTCCCCCATTAAATACGATCATGGGTGATCTTGGGATCCAACTGCACTTTCCTGCCCGCTCCCCATATCCCTTGATTCCTTGAGACACTAAAACTCTGCCTATCTATGTATTAAAATTAATTGCGGGAAGCCATTCCTGGCACTGGTCAATCATTCCGAATCTCTGTCAAAACCCTGGACTTTCGGAATGAGCCTTTAGGGATGGAAATCTGCCGCCCTTCACTGCTCTGGTCTATATGTGACTCCAGCTCCACAGCAATGTGATTGACCCCTCACTATCCTCTGGAATGGCCCAGGCAGACACTCAGTTGTATCCAGCCGCTGCAGAGAAGGGAGACCAGACGGGCTGCAGCGCTTCTAGAAGGCGCCTGCCCACCACCTTCACATGGTCAGTTATGGATGGACAGTAAATGCTGGCCTTGCCCGCGATGCAGACACACAACAAATTGAAACAAAACAAAACCCTAGATTCGCTTCGAGTGAAATCATTGGAAACGCGGGCTGCAACTTTCTAAATATTTCCTGAGCTCTGTCAATTTTCTGCCTCTCTCTCACTTGTGGCTTCATCTCTCTGTCTGTCTGTCTGCCTCTCTCTCTCTATCTCTCTCTGTCTCTCTCACTCTGCCTCTCTCTGTCTGTCTTTCTCTCTCTGTCTGTCTCTCTCTCTCTCTATCTCTCTTTGTCTCTCTCTCTCTCTGCCTCTCTCTGTCTGTCTCTCTCTGTCTGTCTCTCTCTCTCTATCTCTCTCTTTGTCTCTCTCTCTCTGCCTCTCTCTGTCTGTCTCTCTCTGTCTGTCTCTCTGTCTCTCTCTCTGCCTGTCTCTCTCTCTCTCTGTCTG
The DNA here is from genome assembly GCF_964194155.1 of Cetorhinus maximus. Classification (NCBI taxonomy): domain Eukaryota; kingdom Metazoa; phylum Chordata; class Chondrichthyes; order Lamniformes; family Cetorhinidae; genus Cetorhinus; species Cetorhinus maximus. Next base: position 33,979 of record NW_027596330.1, read on the forward strand.
TCTCTTTCTCTGTTTCTCCCTCCGTCTCTCTTTCCCTCCTTCACTGTTTTTATGTCGATAAATGTATAATATTTCTGTACTCTGCCTATCTGCCACATTCCCACTCCCTCTCTGTTGCCCCATCTCTTTATGTGTCGGTGATTATCCTCATCTCTCCATTGCTCTAGTTGTCTCCTTTGTCTCAATATGTCTCTGACTGCCTCCCTCTATTTCCTTTCCTCACTTTACTGACTTCCTCTGTTATTTTTCCCGCTGCCTTTTGTCTCTGTTCACCAGCCCTCCTCTCTCTCTCTGTTTTCTCTCTCTCTGTCTTTCTCTCCGTTTCTCTCCCTCTGCCTGTCTCTCTCCCTCTCCCTGTCTCTCATTATTACTCTCTCTCCCTGTACTTCTTCCTCTCTCCTTCTCTGTCTCCCTCTCCCTCTCTGTCTCTCTAACTCTTTCTTCCTGTCTCTCTTCCTCTCTCCCTCTGTGTCTCCCTCTCTCTTTATCTCTCACCCCAGTCTCTCTTCCTGTCTCCACCTCTCTCTCTATCTCCCCGTTTCTCCCTCTCTGCCCGTCTCTCTCTCTGTGTCTCTCCCACGTCTCCCCTCTCTCTTTCTGACTCTCTCTCCATCTGCCCTCTTGTATTTCTATCAGTCTCTCCCCCTATTTCTCTCTCTCTCTATTTCTCTTTCTCTCTGACAAGACGTAAACACGGGATGTAAATGATATAAGGAGAGGTAACAAGGGGCTGGCAGTGAAGAGAAGGGATGAAGAATGATAATATGGGGATGGTAGAATTTAGATAAGGTGGAATGAGATGAAGAGAGAAATGGAAAGAGGCAGAACGGATAAAGGGGATTATAAACTGGATTAGAGGAATCAGAAATTAAACAGAAGTGATATTTCTGAATACAAACTGTGCCTTATGTAAAATTCTGGGTGTGTTGAACCTGTTGATGTTGTGACTGTTGTTTTTAGATACTAACTACAAGACGATTCGTGTGAAGGTCACTTCGGTGAAAGGGCTCAATGAAGAGAGAGCGAAGGATATCATTATGGATCGGGTGAGAGACTGCATTGCACTCAGGACAAACATGAGAGACACCAGGTCCTCCTTTCACACTCTGTGTTCACTGATCAGGAGTTCCCCCCTTAGATAACTGTTCCAATTTCCCCTCTGGTTATTCTCCTGCCCATTGATCAGAAACTGAACTGGACTCGTCATTTAAATACTGTGGCTGTAAGAGCAGGTCAGAGGCTGGGAATCCTGCAGCGAGTAACTCTCCTCCTGACTTCCCAAACCCTGTCCACATTCGACAAGGCACAAGTCAGGAGTGTGATGGAATACTCTCCACTCGCCTGGATGAGAGTAGCTCCTCCAACACTCAAGAAGCTCGACACCTTCCAGGACAAAGCAGCTCCGCTTGATTAGCACCAGATCCACAAATAATCACTTCCTCCACCTCCGACGCACAGTAGCAGCCGTGTGTGTACCATCTACAAGATGCATTGCAGGAATTCAGGAAGGTTCCTTAGACACACACATTAGCAGCCGTGTGTAACAACTACAAGATGCACTGCAGCAACTCACCAAGGCTCCTGAGACACACAGTAGCAGCAGTGTGTACTATCTACAAGATGCACTGCAGCAACTCACCAACGCTCCTTAGACACACAGTAGCAGCAGTGTGTACCATCTACAAGATGTACTGCAGCAACTCACCAAGGCTCCTTCGACTGCACCTACCAAACCCACGACCACTACCAACTAGAAGGACAAGGGCAGCAGATAATGGGAAAACAACCACCTGGAAGCCCACATCCCACGAATGAATAGTAAAAGGAGATATTTCTCATGATCAATCCATCTCTCACACACCCAGTCATCCTGCCCAATCCTTCCCTTGCTTGTGACATTCATCCATCATTTCTTCTGTTTATGGCAGTTCCAGAAGGATCAATGTCTAAAGGACTTGAAGCGGGAAGACATTCAGTGCTCAGGTGTGGATCCTCCGGAACCGTGAATCAGATGGAGAGTGTCACTGATCAGCCGTGATCCCATCTGCGTCTGTTTTATAAACTCGCTCGATGACGGCTCTGCTTTAACTTCAGCTTCTTTAATACAATGAATCTGTCAGCAAAGTGATCATCTACAGCTAGACATGTGTGATTCTGATACCGCTATTGATTCCGATCCACATTGCAAGAGAGGGGTGCAGTTTTTTAGCCTTTGCTTTGTTAAATCGAGAATGATGTCCCTCTTTTAAATTAGTGACCGCTGGTCAGGCTGAATCCAGACTGACCCTTCCAGCTCCGGCCCGTTCCAGGAATGAAGTGATCTCCTGTTTAATGAAGGTGTTCTGTAAAAGATCTCCCACTGTGTACAGGCCGTAAAGCATCATGGAGCTGTCAACACTGAGAACGGGCACAGGGACAACAGATAGTCCCTTATTAAAGGTCAGCCTCTGGGATGATATCATGTTTTTAATCAATGTTTCTGTAGAATGGAGGGATAATTGGGTGCGGGGCTTTGCAGAGTCAAAAATAGACTCACAAATCAAGATTTTATTGGATATGAGTAATGTTGTGTGCCAATAGCTGTTTTAGATCTGCTGTATAAACATATATTGATGTTGGTGTGATAGAAAGTAAATGTAAGGGGAGAAGCTGAATTAACTGAAGTTCCTGATAAGAGGTGGATTGAATAATATTTTCCTTACACAGAATTTTATTCTTGAGAAAGTGAAAAGTGAGATTTTCTTTCCATTTTGACTGACGACCATTAATAGAAATGTTGTGAAATGATGCATTGATCCTGCAGGGTAAACCTGTCACACTGCACAGGTCAGCAAGCAGGGCTTCCATTGATGGACAATCAGACAAGGAAATCTCTCCGTTAGAAAGGCATCAATAAAGTGGCAGAATGCAAGGAGCATTCCAATTGCAAGGGTTTGAGTGGTTGAATACTGAGCTTACAACTGAAAAGCGCTTGATTCTCTGATAATCCGCTCTGATGGGACATCAGATTGTTTTAAAATGTTGTGTGTAAATGTTATTACATGAATTTTGTGCTCAATAAATTCCTGAACGCTTCAACAGAACGTTTTAAGAAGCTCCTTTTTTAATGGAATGGCTGCACCATCTGAAACATTTCCGCCTCACTTTCTCTATAAGGGCTGCTCACTGAGTGGTGAGGGTCGGCATCAGGCAGGATGGGAGTACGAGTGGTGAGTTGGTTCCACTTTCCCAGCTCCCAGGGTCAAGGTCTCTTCTCAAACCCGTTTCACTGTCTTGAGATTAAAGTGATACAACCCCACCCTCTGCTGGCAGTTCACCGCCACTACACGCGCTGCTCTCTGCCCGTCTCAGAGGTTAGTTACTGCATGGCTGCATCTGGAAACAGACTGAATAACTGTGACTATTGAACAATATTGTAAGGGATTGAAGTTTGCAGCAGGGTGCGCAGTTCACTCGGGTAGTGCATTCGCTCTTTTACCACCTGACCCTGTACATGCACTCCCTCCTCATTCCCCATTGGGGATATTGGCTGGAGATGCGAGTTGGGGATTATTTCAGACAGCCAAGTGCACATTTGGTACAGTTATCCGGGTCTAATCTCATTCAGAATGGGAGTAGGTAAATTTTGCTCGATTCTGTAATTGCTCTTCAATACATTATCAATTTTTAACCCTACACACTGCATCTTGCTAAAAATGTCCATATGTTTAAAAAAAATCAACATTTCTGACACTGATTGTTTTCCAAAAAAAAATACTTTGAAAGCACAAGCAATATAGAGAATGTTTTGTTGTATTTAATTTTATGAGAACCCACAGTTCTCACACATCCCATCCCTCCATCTTCCTGGTGTATCTTACTCTGCCCCAGTGAATCTGTAGTAGGAACAAGCTCGCCCTAGTCTACCTGGTATGTTTTCCCTCTTCCTGTTCTTATTTCCCTGCAGGAAGGCGGGGGCATTTAACCCCGCCAGTCTCCCCCCTCCACATCTAGGCTCCAATATTTAAGGGCACTTGAGGGAAAAAGCTCAAACTAGGATTGGGATTCGGCCGTGACCCGTCCAGGGACCATGACAACAGGCACTAGTTTGGCTCTGTCCCCATAGTGAGAGGACCCTCCCCACTCTGTTACCAGAGTCAAAGGCTCCGCTCCCCCCTCTGCCACCAGGGCCCGTGGGAATGCCCCGCTCTGCATCCACTGCGACAGGCCCTGCCTCTCACTGACACCAGAGCGACGGGCCCTATTCCCCCTCTGTCACAACCGCAAAACCACCAACTTTCACTGTCCCAATGATATAGTCTCCCTCTCTCTTGGATCTGCAGGTCCCTGTTAGTAAGCGCTGAAGATTCCGCTGACACGATGAGCTAACACATTGAGGAGGCTCCCTTCTTAACAGTTTCAGGAAGGGTCCATGGAGACTGACATTACTCCCAGCCACTGAACAAACATGTTTTGTTAACCCTTTCAATCCAAATCTTCTTGCACTCCACTCAGGTGGTCCACTTACCTGGTCCAGCTGGGATGTATGAGAGTTTTTAAGGGACGGATTAGCGTAAAGAGAGAATTGAGAAGTAGAAAATCGGCCAAATATTGGAGTTGTGACAGAGAGAGGGAGAGAGTGTGAATGCGTGTGCCAGAGATAGAGACTGTGAATGCTTGTCACAGAGAGCGGGAGAGAGTCTGAGTGTGTATGACAGAGAGAGGGAGATTGTGAATGTGCGTGTCAGAGGGAGAGACTGTGAGTGTGTGTGTCAGAGAGAGGTGAAGAGTCTGAGTATGTGTGACAGAGAGAGGGAGAGAGTGTGAATGTTTGTGACAGAGGGAGAGACTGTGAGTTCTTGTCACAGAGAGAGGGATAGAATCGGAGTGCGTGTAACAGAGAGAGGGAGAGAGTATGAATGTTTATGACAGAGGGAGACACTGTGAGTGCTTGTCACCGAGAGACGGAGAGAATGTGAATGTGTGAGACAGAATGAGGGACTGAGTGTGAGTGTGTGTGACAGAGAAAGGGAGAGAGTGTGTGTGCTTGTCACAGAGAGCGGCGGTGAGTGTTAGTGTGCGTGACAGAGAGCGGGAGAGAGTGTGAGTATGTGTGTGTGTGACAGAGAAAGGAGAGCGTGAGTATGTGTAACAGAGAGAGGGGGAGAGTGTGAGTGTGCGTGACAGAGAGAGGGGGAGAGTGTGAGCGTGTCTGACAGAGAGAGGAGAGTGTGAGTGTGTGTGACAGAGAGAGGGAGAGAGTGTGCGTGCTTGTCACAGAGAGCGGGGGTCAGCGTTAGTGTGCCTGACAGAGAAAGGGAGAGAGTGTGAGTATGTGTGTGTGTGACAGAGAAAGGGAGAGAGTGTGAGCGCTTGTCTCAGAAAGAGCGGGAGAGTGTCAGTGTTCGTCACAGAGGAGAGAGCGTGAGTGTGTGTAACAGAGAGAGGGGGAGAGTGTGAGTGTGCGTGACAGGGAGAGGGGGAGAGTGTGAGTGTGTGTGACAGAGAGAGGGGGAGAGTGTGAGTGTGCGTGACAGGGAGAGGGGGAGAGTGTGAGTGTGTGTGACAGAGAGAGGGGGAGAGTGTGAGTGTGCGTGACAGGGAGAGGAGGAGAGAGCTTGAGTGCGTAACAGAGGGGGAGAGTGTGAGTGTGCGTGACAGGGAGAGAGGAGAGAGCGTGAGTGTGTGTAACAGAGAGAGGGGGAGAGTGTGAGTGTGCGTGACAGGGAGAGAGGAGAGAGCGTGAGTGTGTGTAAAAGGGAGAGGGGGAGAGTGTGAGTGTGCGTGACAGGGAGAGGGGGACAGTATGAGTGTGTGTGACAGAGAGAGCGGGAGAGTGTCAGTGTGCGTCACAGAGAGAGTGGAGAGAGTGAGTGTGTGTAACAGAGAGAGGGGGAGAGTGAAAGTGTTTGTGACAGGGAGAGGGGGAGAGTGTGAGTGTATCTGACAGAGAGAGGGGGAGAGTGTGAGTGTTTGTGACAGAGAGTACGGGACAGTGTGAATGTGTGTCTCAGGGAGTGGGGTGGTGTGTGCGTTTGTGTGGCAGGGAGAGTGGGAGAGGGTGAATTTGTGTCTCAGGGAGTGTGGTAATGTGTGAGTATGTGTGACAGAGAGTAGGGTAGTGTGTGAGTGTTTGTGACAGAGAGAGGGGGAGAGTGTCAATGTTGTGACAGAGAGTGGGGAGAATGTGCATGTGAAGGTTGTGAATGAATTGGAGAGGGGGCGGAAAAGATACACGCGAATGTTCCAGGGATGTGGAACTTCAGTTCCGTGGATAGATTGGAGCAGTTGGGACTGTTTAACTTGGGGTGAGAAGGTTGAGAGGAGATACGATTGAGGTGTTCAAAATCTTGATGGGTCAAAATCGTGAGGAATCTGGGCCAAGTCAATCGGGAGAAACTGTTCCCACTGGGGGAAGGAGTGAGAATGATAGAGACACAGATATAAGGGGATTGGGAAAAGAAGCGATGGAGACACCAGGAGAAACTTTCTCAGGCAGCGAGTGGTGAGGGTAAGGAATGCGCTGCCTGAGGATGTAGGGGAGGGAGGTTAAATCGAGGCGATCGAGAGAGAATCAGACTGTTATCTGAAAAGGAAGAATGTGCGGGGATACAGGGAGAGGGGATGAGGGGTTGAGTGGCACTAGTTCAACTGCTCATTGGGAGATCCAGTGCTGACACAATGGGCCGAATGGCCTCCTCCTCCACTGCTACAATTCTGCGATTCAAGAGGATATTAAGGATAGAAAACGCTGGGGTAGAATAAAAAATATTAATGAGCAAATCAAATGATTAAAACGTTGAATAATGTCGGATTTACAGCAGAGAAACAGACCATTTCAGCTCTTTTACTCTATGTCGTTCCTTATGCTACAAACGAGCCTCCTCCCAGCCTCTCTTCAACTTAACCCATTGACATACCTTCCTACTCATTTCTCCTTCGTGTGTTTATCTAGCATCGCCTGTAACCCATCTATGTTACACGCTCCATACATTTCCTGGTATCAAGTTACACATTCTCACCATTAACCAGGTGAAGAGATCCCTCCTGAAATCCCATTTGATTTTACTGGTGACTGTCTGAGATTTCTGAGCCCTAATTGTTGTCCCTCCCGCGTGTGATGACATCTTCTCTACGTCTAACTTATCAGGACCCGTCACAATTTCATACATCGCTATCGGATTGCCCCTTAGTCTTCAACCTTAACAAGAGAAAGAGGCCCCAGTTCAGCATCTTAGGTGCATTAAAATCTATCCGTTCTGGTATCTTCATTGTGAATTATATTTGCAGCACCTTAATCAGGATTTTCAGAGATGTTACTGCTGATAATTTGGAGATCAGTCTGTACAGGGTACACATGTAGCAGGAATCAGACATGGGGTATATTTTAAATCAGATTTGTGATTGTGAGGATGAGAAATCAGGATGTGAGAAGTTTAAAATACACTTCATGTTTGAACCTCTCCAGTCAGTTTTGAGAATGCAGGAAGAGGAGGCGTTCATTCAGCCCCTGGAGTTTATTCCAGCAGTCAGTGAGATTATGGCTGATCTGTGATGTAACTCAATCCGCCAGCATTTGCCACGTATCCTTTCAGATATTTGGATACTTAAACTGTACCGATCTCAGATTTTGAAGTTAACCATCCATTGTTTTTTACAGAAAAAGAATTCATACTTCTACTAATGTTATATGTAGAAGTGTTTGCTAATTTCACTCAACAATCTCTGAATCTATTTTTTTAAGAACACACCCCATCATCCTCCACATCCAAAGTCACGGAAAGAGATTCTATCCCCCTTCCTCTGAATAGCTAGAGCATTTTGATCAAATCATCCCCTCTTCTGAAATGGGACAACAACCTCAGTTTGCTTAAAATCTCCTAATAATTTAACACTTGGAATCCAGGTTTAGTTCTAGTAAATCTACACGTCACTCCCTCCGAGGACAATCTATCCTTGCTGAGGTGTGGTGCACAGGACTGCTCACAGTTACTCCGTGTGTGGCCTGACCAGGGCTTTATCAATCTGACACATGACGTCTACAAACTTGTTGTCCATTACTACAGATATAAAGGTCAGCATCCCATTAGGCTTTTGCATTATTTGTGAACCTGTTAACGGATTGCCATAATCTGTGTAAAGGATACCCAAGTCCCTATGTACCTCCAGCAATTCTGGTTGTTCACAAATTAGAAAGACACCTGGTTTATCCTTTTGTGGGCCCAGACTTTATCAGCTCACATAAGGCAATATTCAAGCCCATTTGGCACAGTGCTGTCATTCCGTGAATCGAACAATATCTTTTAATTTTGTATACCATGTATATTGCTAAGAGTTTCTTGTGCCTCACGCACAGCAGTGAAACCGCCCTCTTTAATATCATAAACGAACTCTCTCTCCATAACCGGTTTAAACATGCATGGTGGAGTTTCATCACCATGTAAATAACTTACTCAGGAAACCGAGGATCAGCAGCAGAATCCTCATCTCACTGAGCGATATTCTGGGAAGTTAATGGCAGAATTAGCATGAGGGAGAGTGAATGGAATTGTCAAAGGCAGGGAAATGTAATTAGAGAGTGGGACAGTGGATTAGTGAGAATATCGATTTACTGTAGGTGAGCTGTACCTCCCCCTCTCACTGGAACAACAACTTATAGTACAAGCCCTACCTCCCCCTCTCACTGGAACAACAACATATAGTACAAGCCCTACCTCCCCCTCTCACTGGAACAACAACATATAGAGCAAGCCCTACCTCCCCCTCTCACTGGTACAACAACATATAGTGCAAGCCGTAGCTCCCCCTTTCACTGCAACAGCAACTGATACAGCAAGCTCTCCCTCCGCCTCTCACAGGGACCTCAACACTTAGAGGTGAACTCTACCTCACCCTTTCACTGGGGCCTCTGCAGCCAGAGGTGAAGTTCACTTGCTTACATGCCCTTAATGAAATTCAATCGAACCCTGCGCTTTTCTTGTTCAACTCCCAAACTATCAATTATTTTAATCATTGTTATTCATGACCGTCTTGCTCTCTTCTCTAGCTCCTCCTCCAGCCCCCCTCTATCGACACCCTGCTAATATCCGAATCCCGTTCCATTGCTGAGTCCTGTCTGCGTACAGGAAAAGCAGCACACACACCACCAAGACAATACCAGCAAGTGACTAATCCCTGATCTTGTTATCATGGTCTCTTCATACGTCACTGCTTACCAGAGACCCGAATGAGGTACTGCTTTGTGAGATGCAATGGGGGACAGTCTATTTGATCCCTCCTCACTCTCCGGTACAACCTGCTTTGAGTGGTGTCAGTCTCTGCAACACCACATCCAACATCGCTCATACATGGGATTCACATGTGTCCATTGGCTGTGCTGATTGGCTGAAACATTGGCCAATGATGCACATTGTGGCAGCAACCATGCAAATTTAAGTTGTTTTCATGAAAGGAGTTGTGAAAAGATAACAAGGAAACATCTCACCTGATATTTGGAAGATTTTTTTCCCCGGAACATAACCTGCCTTCAGTTACCCAACATAAAAGCTATAGGGAGGATTGAAATTGTCACCAGGTTTAAGCATTTTATAGTCAACATTGTGTCATGGTCTGGGCATATATTTTCATTCCTTCTTGGATTGTGAGCATCGCTGGTTAGGCCAGCTTTTATTGCCCTTTAGTAATTTCCATTGAGAGGATGGTGGTTAGCTGCCTTCTTGAACCGCTGCATTCCATGTGGTGTAGGTACACCCACAGCGCTGTTAGGGAGGGAGTTCCAGGATGTTATCGCAGCGACAGTCAGGGAACGGCTGACAGAGTTCCAAGTCAGGATGGTGTGTGGTTTGGAGAGGAACTTGCAGATGGTGGCGTTCCCTGTGGCTGCTGCCCTTGTCTTTCAAATGTGTTCGTTTCATGAGAATGGAAGGTGCTGTCAAAGAGCCTTGGCAAGTTGTGATGTGAAACTTTAATGGGCACTGTTTTAGAGCGAGAATGTTCACTGTACACGTCCCTAAATCATTCACAATCTGTCAGTGGCTTTTACTGATCCAGGCTGTTTGTATATAGACTTGTTTTTAAATTCAAGTTCTCAAACCCCAAGGCTGAAATTTGAAGTCACTCTCTCTGGAATATGACGCACTGATTTCCCATCTCACTCCCAAACCCCACTTTCTCCACGGCCTGGCCCCCAATAATCTTCGTCAATCCCCATTCTCACTAAATTTACAATCTACATCAATGACTCAATGAGGGGACGGAGTGTTCTGTGTCCGAGCTTGCTAACAACTAGTTGGATAGTAAATTGTCCTCATCTTCAGCTGTCACTCGAGTTGAGGATGATGTCTCCTCGGGCTGGCCACTTCCAGCCGTGGGCATTCATGTGGATAAACAGGCCGATTCCCCAGCTGCAGAGCTTCGGGCACATGGGGCAGGACGTTTCGACAGGTAGTGGGATCCGGGGAGCAGGATTTGCTTCATTTCCTTCCCTTCCCTGCCTCCTCATTCAGGCATGGAGACTCAAAGCGTCATGCGGAATGATGGGCTCGTTGTCATCATTTTGACCGATTGTAACGAGTTCCTCCCAGTCATTAATGTCGATGTGATAACACTTAAAGTGTGAGTCCTGTAGGGTTTTGGTGATAAATATACTTTTGCCTTGGTCTCCTCTAATTAGCTACTTAATAAATTATAAACGATTCTGCAAGTTGATTGATGATTTTTTCATTGTTTGATAAGTGTATTGTTGTTTGATTTTGCTTTTGTTCAATAAACGTCAGGATTATTCGTCTATTCAGTGTCTGAGACACTGTCTGATGTTTCGGTCTCTGTCGAACTAAGTCAGTTTGAAGGGTTAATTCAAGTTGCCGTATATAGTCTGTTCACTGCTAAATTAATTCAAGTCTAAGTTTATAAAAAAAACAAACAACGGTTTTTATATGTACAAGGTAGATTTCAGCTCCCTTCACCATACTGAACACAGAACTCACACAGAACACTGAGCCCACGTTGAACACAGAGCCGGCACTTAACGGAGAGCCCACACTGAACACAGAGCCCACACTGTGCACACAGCACACACTGAACACAAAGCCGACACTGAACACAGAGCTCACACTGAACACAGAGCCCACACTGAACACAGAGCCCATACTGAACACAGAGCCCATACTGAACACAGAGCTCACACTGAACACGGAGCCCACACTGAACACAGAGCCCATACTGAACACAGAGCTCACACTGAACACAGAGCCCACGCTGAACAAAGAGCCCACACTGAACACAGAGCCCACACTGAACACAGAGCCCACGCTGAACACAAAGCCCACACTGAACACAGAGCCCACACTGAACACAGAGCCCACGCTGAACAAAGAGCCCACACTGAACACAGAGCCCACACTGAACACAGAGCCCACACTGAACACAGAGCCCACACTGAACACGGAGCTCACACTGAACACGGAGCCCACACTGAACACAGAGTTCACACTGAACACAGAGCCCACACTGAACACAGAGCCCACATTGTACACAGAGCGCACACAACACAGAGCACACAATGAGAAAAGAGCACACACTGAACACAGAGCCCACACTGAACACAGAGCCCACACTGAACACAGAGCCCACACTGAACACAGAGCTCACACTGAACACAGAGCCCACACTGAACAAAGAGCACACACTGAACACAGAGCCCACACTGAACACAGAGCCCACACTGAACACAGAGCCCACGCTGAACACAGAGCCCACACTGAGCACAGAGCCCACACTGAGCACAGAGCCCACACTGAAGACAGAGCTCACACTGAACACAGAGCTCACACTGAACACAGAGCCCAAACTGAACACAGAGCCCACACTGAACACAGAGCCCACACTGAACACACAGACCACACTGAGCACAGAGCCCACGCTGAACACAGAGCCCACGCTGAACAAAGAGCCCACACTGAACACAGAGCCCACACTGAACACACAGCCCACACTGAACACAGAACCCACACTGAACACAAAGCTCACACTGAACACGGAGCCCACACTGAACACAGATTTCACACTGAACACAGAGCCCACACCGAACACAGAGCCCACACTGAACACAGAGCACACACTGAGAACAGAGCACACACTGAACCGCAGAGCCCACACTGAACACAGAGCCCACACTGAACACAGAGCTCACAGTGAACACAGAGCCCACACTGAACAAAGAGAACACACTGAACACAGAGCCCACACTGAACACAGAGCTCACACTGAACACAAGAGCCCACACTGAACACAGAGCCCACACTGAACACAGAGCACACACTGAACACAGAGCTCACACTGTTCACAGAGCCCACACTGAACACAGAGCCCACACTGAACACAGAGCCCACACTGATCACAGAGCTCACACTGAACACAGAGCCCACACTGAACACAGAGCCCACACTGAACACACAGCCCACACTGAGCACAGAGCCCACGCTGAACACAGAGCCCACGCTGAACACAGAGCCCACACTGAACACAGAGCCCACATTGAACACAGAGCCCACACTGAACACAGAGCACACACTGAGAACAGAGCACAAACTGAACACAGAGCCCACACTGAACACAGAGCTCACACTGAACACAGAGCCCACGCTGAACACAGAGCCCACGCTGAACACAGAGTTCACACTGAACACAGAGCCCGCACTGAACACAGAGCCGGCACTGAACACAGAGTTCACACTGAACACAGAGCCGGCACTGAACACAGAGCCGGCACTGAACACAGAGCCGGCACTGAACACAGAGCCCACATTATCATAGAGCCCACCCTGAACACAGAGCCCACACTGAACACAGAGCCCAAGCTGAAAACAGAGCCCACAATGTCACAGAGCCCACACTGAACACAGAGCACACACTGAACACAGAGCACACACTGAAGATAGAGCCCACATTGTCACAGAGCTCACACTGAACACAGAGCCCAAACTGAAGACAGAGCCCACATTGTCACAGAGCCCACACTGAACACAGAGCCCACACTGAACACAGAGCCCACATTGTCATAGAGCCCACACTGAACACAGCGGCGGCACAGACCGCAGAGCCCACACTACACACAGAGCCCACACTGAACACAAAGCTTACACTAAACACAGAGCTCACTCTGAACACTGAGCTCACGTTGAAGACAGAGCCTATACTGAACACTGAGCCCACACTGAACACAGAGCTCACACTAAATAAACAGTTCCTCATCATAAATACTGTATAAACAGTGCCCCCATCATAAACACCATTTAGTCAGAGCTCCCATCATAAACACTACTTAAACAGTGCCCGAGTATAAACACTATATAGGCAGTGCCCCATCATAAACACAATTTAAAGAGTGCCCCATCATAAACACTATATAAACAGTGCCAAATCATAAACACTATATGAAGAGCGCCCCATCATAAACACTATATAAACAGTGCCCCATCATAAACACTATATAAACACTGCCCCATCATAAACACTATATAAACAGTGCCGCCCATCATAAACACTATATAAACAGCGCGTCTATCATGAACACTATATAAACAGTTCCCACATCATAAACACTATTTAAACAGTGCCCCCATCATAAACCCTATTTAAACAGTGCCCCCATCATAAACACTGTTCAAACAGTGCCCCCACCATAAACACTATATAAACAGTGGCTCAATCATAAACCCTATTTAAACAGTGCCCCCATCATAAACCCTATTTAAACAGTGCCCCATTATAAACACTGTTCAAACAGTGCCCCCACCATAAACACTATAAAAACACTGCTCCCTTCATAAACCCTATTTAAACAGTGCCCCATTATAAACACTATTTAAACAGTGCCCCATCATAAACACTATTTAAACAGTGCCCCCATCATAAACCCTATTTAAACAGTGCCCCCATCATAAACATTATATAAACTGTGCCTCAATCATAAACACTATTTAAACAGTGCCCCATCATCAAAACTATTTAAATAGTGCCCCCATCATAAACACTATATAAACAGTGCCCCATCATAAACATTTTTTAAACAGTGATGTGCACTGTCCCAGGACTGAATTGAAATTCTGTCCCCATCTCTGTGCTGTGCACTGTCCGATGACTGGCTTTAAATTATAGCCCCATCGCTGTGCTATGCATTGCCCCAGGATTGACGTTAAATTCTGGCGCCAACATTTTGCTGTGCACAGACCCAGGACTGACTTTAAATTCTGGCCCCATCACTAATTAAACAGGGCCCCATAATATACACTATATAGACAGTGCCCAAGCAAAAACAGAATATAAACAGTGCCCCATCATTAACACTATTTAAACTGCTTTAATAGCGTTTATGATGGAGCACTGATTAAATAGTGTTTATGATGGGGCACGGTTTAAATAGTGTTTATGATGCGGGGACTGCTTATATAGTGTTTATGATGGGGGCACTGTTTAAATAGGGTTTATGATGGGGGCACTGATTATACAGTTTAAACAAAAAAAACATTCATTACACCAACTAATTCAACAACATGAAAATCCACATCAAATTCAAGGACCTCAACTTTGAAAAACACCAACAAATACAACAACAACCTCAACTTTTAAAAATATAAACAAGATCAACAAAAAAACATTGATAACACCAACAAATTCAACAACAACCTCAACAGTGAAAGACACCAGCAAATTCAAAAACAACCTCAACATTGAAAAACACCAACAAATTCAACAACAACCTCAACAATGAAAAAAACCAACAAATTCAACAACAACCACAACAATGAAAAACACCAAAAAAAATCAACAACAACCGCAACATATAAAAATACAAAACAATTCAAAAAATAACATTGATGACACCAACAAATTCAACAACAACCTCAACAATGAAAAACGCCAACAAATTCAACAACAACCTCAATTTTGAAAATCACCAACAAATTCAACAACCTCAAGACTGAATATCACCAACAAATTCAGCAACAACCTCAACTTTGAAAAAAATAAAAAAATTCAAAAAAAACATTCATAACATCTAAAAAATTCAACAACAACCTGAATATTGAAAATCACCAACAAATTCAACAACATCAAAAATGAAAAACACCAACAAATTCAACAACAACATCAATATTGAAAATCACCAACAAATTTAACAACAACCTCAACATCGAAAAACAACAACAAATTTAACAACAACCTCAACAAAGAAAATACCAAAAAATTCAACAAAAACCTCAAAATTGATAAACACCAACAAGTTTAACAACTCAAAGTTGAAAATCATCAACAAATTCAACAACAACCTCAACTTTGAAAAACACCAATAAAATCAACAACAAACTCAACATTGAAAAACACCAACAAATTCAACAACAACCTCAACGTTGAAAAACACCAACAAATTCAACAACAACCTCAATATTGTAAATCACCAACAATTCCAAAAACAAACTCAACATTGAAAAACGACATCAGTTTCAACAACAACCTCGATATTGAAAAACCCAACAAATTCAACAACCTCAGCTTTTAAAAGTACAAAAAAGTTCAACAAAATAAACGTTGATAACACAAACAAATTCAACAACAACCTCAATATTGAAAATCACCAACAATTCCAACAACAAACTCAACATTGAAAAACGCCAACAATTTGAACAACAAGCTCAATATTGAAAATCACGAACAAATTCAACAACCTCAACACTGAAAAACACTAACAAATTCAACAACAACCTTAACTTTTAAAATATAAACAAGTTCAACAAAAAAACATTGATAACACCAACAAATTCAACAACAACCTCAACAGTGAAAGACACGAGCAAATTCAACAACAACCTCAACATTGCAAAACACTAACTAATTCGAAAACAACCTCAACAATGAAAAACACCAACAAATTCAACAACAACCACAACAATGAAAAACACCAAAAAAAACAACAACAACCACAACTTATAAAAATACAAACAAATTCAACAACATCCTCAACATTGAAAAATACAAAACAGTTCAAAAAATAACATTGCTGACACCAACAAATTCAACAACAACCTAAATATTGAAAATCACCAACAAATTAAACAACAACCTCAATTTTGAAAATCACCAACAAATTCAACAATCTCAAGACTGAATATCACCAACAAATTCAGCAACAACCTCAACTTTGAAAAACACAAAAAAGTCCAAAAAAAACATTCATAACACCAACAAATTCAACAACAACCTGAATATTGAAAATCACCAACAAATTCAACGACCTCAACATTGAAAAACACCAACAAATTCAACAACAACCTGAATATTGAAAATCACCAACAAATTTAACAGCAACCTCAACATTGAAAAACAACAACAAATTTAACAACAACCTCAACAATGAAAACACCAAAAAATTCAACAAAAACCTCAAAATTGAAAAACACCAACAAGTTCAACAACAAATTCAATATTGAAAACCATCAACAAATTCAACAACAACTTCAACTTTGAAAAACACCAATAAAATCAACAACAAACTCAACATTGAAAAACACCAACAAATGCAGCAACAATCTCAACATTGAAAAACGCCAACAAATTCAACAACAACCTCAACAATGAAAAACACCAACAAATTCAAAATCAACCTCAACTTTTAAAAGTTACAAAAATGTGCAACAAAATAAATATTGATAACACCAATAAATTCAGCAATAAGGTCAACATTGAAAAACACAAAAAAGTTTAAAAAAAAACATTCATAACACCAACAAATTCAACAACAACCTCAATATTGAAAATCAAAAACATATTCAACAACAACCTCAATATTGAAAAACACAAACAAATTCAACAACAACCTCAACTTGTAAAAATACACAAAAGTTCAACAATAAACGTTGATCACACCAACAAATTCAGCAACAACCTCAACAATGAAAAACACCAACAAATTCAACAACAACCTCAACATTGGAAAACACCAACAAATTCAACAACAAGCTCAACATTGAAAAACACCAACAAATTCAACAACAAATTCAACAATGAAAAACACAAAAAAATTCAACAACAACCGCAACATTGAAAAATACCAACAAATTCAACAACAACCTCAACATTCAAAAATACAAAAAAGTTCCAAAAAAAATCATTGATAACATCAACAAATTCAACAACAACCTCAATATGCAATATCACCACCAAATTCAATGACCTCAACTTTTAATAACACCAACATAATCAACAGCATCCTCAGCTTTTAAAAGTACAAAAATGTTCAACAAAATAAACATTGATAACACCAATAAATTCAACAATAACCACAACTTTTAAAACTACAAACAAGTTCAACATAATAAACATTGATGACACTATCCAATTCACCAACAATCTCAACTATTAAAATCAATTACGAATTCAATAACCTCAACACTGAAAATCAGCAACAAATTCAACAACAACATCAACATTAAAAAATACCAACAAATTCAACTACAACCTCAACATTGAAAAGCACCAACAAATTCAACAACAACCTCAACATTGATAAACAACAACAATTTCAACAATAACCTCAACTTTTACAAGCAAAAAAATGTTCAACTAAAAAAACATTGAAGACACTATCCAATTCAAGAACAATCTCAATATTTTAAATCACGTACAAATTCAGTAACCTCAACACTGAAAATCACCAACAAATTCAACAACAACCTCAACAATGAAAAAAACCAAAAGGTTCAACAACAACCGAACCATTGAAAAATACCAACAAATTCAAAAACAACCTCAACATTGAAAAATACAAAACAGTTCAAAAAATAACATCGATAACACCAACAAATTCAACAACAACCTCAACATTGAAAAACACCAACAAATTCAACAACAACCTCAACATTGATAAACAACAACAAACTCAACAATAACCTCAACTTTTACAAGTACAAAAATGTTCAACTAAAAAAACATTGAAGACACTATCCAATTCCAGAACAAGCTCAATATAGAAAATCATCAACAAATTCAACAACAACCTCAACATTGAAAAACACCAACAAATTCAACAACAACCACAACAATGAAAAACACCAAAAAATAATCAACATCAACCGCAACATATAAAAATACCAACAAATTCAACAACAACCTCAACATTGAAAAATACAAAACAGTTCCAAAAATAACATTGCTGACACCAACAAATTCAACAACAACCTCAATATTGAAAATCCACAACAAATTCAACAACCTCAAAACTGAAAATCACCAACAAATTCAGCAACAACCTCAACTTTGAAAAACACAAATAAGTTCAACAATAAACATTGATAACACCAAAAAATTCATCAACAATTTCAACAATGAAAAACACCAACAAATTCAACAACAACCTCAACAATGAAAAACACCAACAAATTCAACAACAACCTCAACATTGAAAAACACCAACAAATTCAACAACAACCTCAACATTGAAAAACACCAACAAATTCAACAACAACCTCAACATTGAAAAACACCAACAAATTCATCAACAACCTCAACATTGAAAAACACCAACAAATTCAACAACAACCTCATCAATTAAAAACACAAAAAAATTCAACAACAACCGCAACATTGCAAAATACCAACAAATTCAACAATAACCTCAACATTGAAAAATACAAAAAAGTTCCAAAAAAAAATTGATAACACCAACAAATTCAACAACAACCTCAATATTCAATATCACCACCAAATGCAATGACCTCAACTTTGAAAAACACCAACATATTCAACAGCATGCTCAAGTTTTAAAAGTACAAAAATGTTCAACATAATAAACATTGATAACACCAATAAATTCAACAATAACCACAACTTTTAAAACTACAAACAAGTTCAACATAATAAACATTGATGACACTATCTAATTCAACAACAATCTCAACATTTAAAATCAACTACGAATTCAATAACCTCAACACTGAAAATCACCAACAAATTCAACAACAACATCAACTTTAAAAAACACCAACAAATTCAACTACAACCTCATCATTGAAAAACACCAACAAATTCAACAACAACCTCAACATTGATAAACAACAACAAATTCAACAACAACCTCAACTTTTACAAGTACAAACATGTTCAACTAAAAAAACATTGAAGACACTATCCAATTCAAGAACAATCTCAATATTTTAAATCAGGCACGAATTACAGTAACCTCAACACTGAATATCACCAACAAATTAAACAACAACCTCAACATTGAAAATCACAAAAAAGTTCAAAAAATAACATTGATAACACCATCAAATTCAACAACAACATAAATATTTAAAATCAACAACAAATTCAACATCAACCTCAACATTGAAAAAAACGAACAAATTCAACAACAACCTCAACAATGAAAAACACCAAAAAATTCAACAACAACCGAACCATTGAAAAATACCAACAAATTCAACAACAACATCAACTTTGAAAAATACAATAAAGCTCAAAAAATAACATTGCTAACAACAACAAATTCAACAACAACCTCAATATTTAATATCACCAACAAATTCAACAACAACCTCAACATTGAATAACGCCAACAAATTCAACAACAACCTCAATATTGAAAATCACCAACAAATTCAACAACCTCAACTATGAATATCACCAACAAATTCAGCAACAACCTCAACTTTGACAAACATAAAAAATTTCAAAAAAAACCATTCATAACACCAACAAATTCAACAACAACCTCAATATTTAAAATCAGCAACATATTCAACGACCTCAACATTGAAAAACATCAATTAATTCAACAACAACCTCAACTTTTACAAGTACAAACATGTTCAACTAAAAAAACATTGAAGACACTATCCAATTCAAGAACAATCTCAATATTTTAAATCAGGCACGAATTACAGTAACCTCAACACTGAATATCACCAACAAATTAAACAACAACCTCAACATTGAAAATCACAAAAAAGTTCAAAAAATAACATTGATAACACCATCAAATTCAACAACAACATAAATATTTAAAATCAACAACAAATTCAACATCAACCTCAACATTGAAAAAAACGAACAAATTCAACAACAACCTCAACAATGAAAAACACCAAAAAATTCAACAACAACCGAACCATTGAAAAATACCAACAAATTCAACAACAACATCAACTTTGAAAAATACAATAAAGCTCAAAAAATAACATTGCTAACAACAACAAATTCAACAACAACCTCAATATTTAATATCACCAACAAATTCAACAACAACCTCAACATTGAATAACGCCAACAAATTCAACAACAACCTCAATATTGAAAATCACCAACAAATTCAACAACCTCAACTATGAATATCACCAACAAATTCAGCAACAACCTCAACTTTGACAAACATAAAAAATTTCAAAAAAAACCATTCATAACACCAACAAATTCAACAACAACCTCAATATTTAAAATCAGCAACATATTCAACGACCTCAACATTGAAAAACATCAATTAATTCAACAATAACCACAACTTTTAAAAGTACAAACAAGTTCAACTAAATAAACATTGATGACACTATCCAATTCAACAACAATCTCCACATTTAAAATCACCAAAAAAATCAGCAACCTCAACACTAAAAATCAACAACAAATGTAACAACAACATCAACATTGAAAAAGAATAAAATATTCAGCAGCATCCTCAACTTTTATAACTACAAAAAAGTTCAACAAAATAAACATTGACAACACCAATAAATTCAACTATAACCTCAATATTGAAAATCATCAACAAATTTAACAACAACATCAACTTTGAAAAACAAAAACAAATTTAACAACAACCTCAACAATGAAAACAACAAAAAATTCAACAATAACCTCACCATTGAAAAACACCAACAAAGTCAACAACAAACTCAATATTGAAAATCATCAACAAATTCAACAACAACCTCAACATTGAAAAACATCAATAGATTCAACGACAACCTCAACTTTCAAAATTACAAAATAGTTCAAAAAATAACATTGATAACGTCAACAAATTCAACAACATTGTCAATATTGAAAATCACAAACAATTTCAACAACAACCTCAACATTTAAAAACGCCAACAAATTCAACAACAACCGCAACACTGAATATCACCAAGAAATTCAGCAACAACCTCAACTTTGAAAAAGACAAAAATGTTCAAAAAAAACATTGTTAACACCAACAAATTCATCAACAACCTCACTGTTGAAAATCACCAGAAAAATTAAACAGCCTCAACATTGAAAAACACACAAAAGTTTAAAAAAAAGCATTGATAACACCAACAAATTCATCAACAACATCAACATTGAAAAAATATTTAAAAAATTCAGCAACATCATCAATTTTAAAAACTACAAAGAAGTTCAACAAAGTAAACATTGACAACACCAGCAAATTCAACAACAACCTCAATGTTGAAAATCACCAACAAATTCAACAACAACCTCAACATTGAAAAACACCAACAAATTTCACAACAAACTGAACAATGAAAACACCAAAAAAATTAAAAAAAAACCTCACCATTGTAAAACACCAACAAATTCAACAACAACCTCATCTTTTAAAAGTACAAAAAAGTTCAAAAAGGAATACTGATAACACTAACAAATTCAACAACAACCACAATATTGAAAATCACCAACAAGTTCAACAAGCTCAACACTGAATATCACCAACAAATTCAGCAGCAACCTCAATATTGAAAAACACCAATAAATTCAACAACAAACACAACATTTAAAAACACCAACAAATTCAACAACAAACTCAACATTTAAAAACACCAACAAATTCAACAACATGCTCAACAATGAAAAATACCAATAAATTCAACATCAAACACAACATTGAAAAACACGAACAATTTCAACAACAACCTCAACATTAAAAAACGCCAACAAATTTAACAGCAACCTCAATATTGAAAATCACCAACAAATACAACAACCTCAACATTGAATATCACCAAAAAATTCAGCAACAACCTCAATATTGAAAATCACCAACAAATTCAATGACCTCAACTTTGAAATACAGCAACAAATTCAACAACAATTTCAACGTTTAAAAATACAAACAAGTTCAAAAAAAAACATTGATAACACCAACAAATTCAACAACAAACTCAACATTGAAAATCACGGACAAATTCAACAACAACCTCAACATTGAAAAACACCAGCAAATTCAACAACAACCTCAACAATGAAAAACACCAACAAATTCAAAATCATCTTCAAATTTTAAAAGTACAAATAAGTTCTACGAAATAAACATTGATAACACCAATAAATTCAACCGCAACCTCAACTTTGAAAAACACAAAAAAGTTAAAAAAAAACATTGAAAACACCAATAAATTCCACAGCAACCTCAATTTTGAAAAACACCAACAAATTCAACCAGAACCTCAACTTTTAAAAATACAAACAAGTTCAACAGAAAATATTGATAACACCAGCAAATTCAACAACAACCTCAACAATGAAAAACACCAACAAATTCAACACCAACATCAGCATTTAAAAAAACCAACAAATTCATCAACAACCTCAACATTGAAAAACACCAACAAATTCAGCAACAACCTCAACTTTTAAAAATACAAACAAGTTCAACAAAAAACATTGATAACAGCAACAAATTCAATAACAACCTCAACATTTAAAATCACCAACCAATTCAACAACCTCAACACTGAAAATCAACAACATATTCAACAACCTCAACAATGAAAAACGACAACAAATTCAACAACAACCTCAACAATGAAAAACAACAACAAATTCAAAAACAATCTCAACAATGAAAAACACGAAAAAATTCAACAACAACCGCAACATTTAAAAAAAATAAAAAATTCATCAACAACCTCAACAATCAAAAACACCAAAAAATGCAACAACAACCGCAACATTGTAAAATAACAACAAATTCAACAACAACCTTAACATTGAAAAATCCAAAAAAGTTCAAAAAATAACATTGATAACACCAACAAATTCAACAACAACCTCAATATTGAAAATCACCAATAAATTCAAAAACAACCGCAACATTGAAAAACACCAACAAATTCAACAACAACCTCAATATTGAAAATCACCAACAAATTCGACAAGCTCAACACTGAATATCACGAACAAATTCAGCAACAACCTCCACTTTGAAATACACAAAAAAGTTAAGAAAAAAACCATTCATAACACCAACTAATTCAACAACAACCTATACATTGAAAAACAGCAACAAATTAAACAACAACCTCAACTTTAAAAAGTAAGAAAAGTTCAACAGTATAAACATTGATAACACCAATAAACTCAACAACAACCACATCTTTTAAAAATACAAACAAGTTCAACAAAATAAACATTGATGACACTATCCAATTCAACAACAACCATCAACATTTAAAATCATCAACAAATTCAGCAACCTCAACACTGAAAATCACCAACAAATTCAACAACAACATCAACATTGAAAAACAATAAAGAATTCAGCAACAACCACAACTTTTAAAACTACAAAAAATATCAACGAAATAAACATTGACAACACCAAGAAATTGAACTACAACCTCAATATTGAAAATCAGCAACAAATTCAACAACAAACTCAACATTGAAAAACACCAACAAATTTAACAACAAACTCAACAATGAAAACACCAAAAAATTCAACAAAAACCTCACCATTGAAAAACTCCAACAAATTCAACAACAACCTCAACATTGAAAAAAACCAACAAATTCAACAATAACCTCAACAATGAAAAACAACAAAAAAACTCAACAACAACCGCAACATTGAAAAATACCAACAAGTTCAACAACAACCTCAGAATTGAAAAATACAAAAAAGTTCAAAAAATAACATTGATAACACCAGCAAATTCAACAACAACCTCAATATTGAAACTCACCAACAAATTCAACAACCTCAACACTGAATATCACCAACAAATTCAGCAACAATCTCAACTATGAAAAAAAAAGTTTAAAAAAAACCATTGATAACACCAACAAATTCAACAACAACCTCAATATTTAATATCACCAACAAATTCAACGACCTCAACTTTGAATAACACCAACAAATTCAACAACCTCAACTTTTATAATTACAAACAAGTTCAACAAAAAAAATATTGATAACATCAACAATTCAACAACAAACTCAATATTGTTAATCACCAACAAATTCAACAACAACCTCAACTTTTAAAAGTACATTAAAGTTGAAATAAGACCATTAATAACACCATCAAATTCAACAACAACCTCAATATTGAAAATCACCAACAAATTCAACAACCTCAACATTGAAAAACACCCTCAATAATGAAAACACCAAATAATTCAGCAAAAACCTCGCCATTGAAAAAGATCACCACATTCAACAACAACCTCAAATTTTAAAAGTACCAACAAGTTAAAAAAAAACATTGATAACAAAATCAAATTCAACAAAAACCTCAATATTGAAAATCACCAACAATTTCAACATGCTCTACACAGAATATCACCATTAAATTCAGCAACAACCTCAACTTTGAAAAACACAAAAAAGTTCAAAATAAACCATTCATAACACCAACAAATTCAACAACAACCTCAATATTGAAAATTGCCAAGAAATTCAACGACATCATCTTTGAAAAACACCAACAAATTCAACAACAACCTCACCATTGAAAAACACCAATAAATTCAACAACAACATCAACATTGAAAAACATCAACAAATTCAACATCAAGCTCAACAATGAAAAACATCAATAAATTCAACAGCAACCTCAACATTGAAAAACACCTACAAGTTCAACAACAACCTCAATATTGAAAATCACCAACAAATTCAACAACCTCGACATTGAATATCACCAACAAATTCAGCAACAACCTCAATATTGAAAATGACCAACAAATTCAAGGACCTCATCTTAGAAAGACACCAACAAATTCAACAACAACCTCACCATTGAAAAACACCAATAAATTCAACAACAACCTCAACATTGAAAAACATCAACAAATTCAACATCAAGCTCAACAATGAAAAACACTTACAAGTTCAACAACAACCTCAATATTGAAAATCACCTACAAATTCAACAACCTCAACATTGATTATCACAACAAATTCAGCAACAACCTCAATATTGAAAATGAGCAACAAATTCAACGACCTCAACTTTGAAAAACACCAACAAATTCAACAACAACCTCAGCTTTAAAAATACAAACAAGTTCAAAAAAAAAACATTGATAACACCAACAAATGCAACGATAAACTGAATGTTGAAAATCACCAACAAATTCAACAACAACCTCAACATTAAAAATCACCAACAAATTTAACAACAACCTCAGCATTGAAAAACACCAACAAATTCAACAACAACCTCAACTTTTAAACGTGCAAAAAGTTGAAAAAAGAACATTGATAACACCAACAAATTCAACAACAACCTCAACACTGAAAATCACCAACAAATTCAACAACCTCACATTGAAAAACTCCATCAAATTCAACAACCAACTTAACTTTTAAAAAGACGAACAAGTTCAACAAAAAACATTGATAAATCCAACAAATTCAACAACAACCTCAACATTGAAAATCACCAACAAATTCAACAACAACATCAGCATTGAAAATCACCAACAAATTCAACAACAACCTCCACAAAGAAAAACACCAAAAAATTCAACAACAACCGCAACATTGAAAAATAATAACAAATTCAACAACCTCAACGTTGAAAAATGCAAAAAGTTCTAAAAATAACATTGATAACACCCACAAATTCAACAACAACCTCACCATTGAAAATCACCAACAAATTCAACAACAACCTCAACATTGAAAAATACAAAAAAGTTTTAAAAATACTATTGATAACACCAACAAATTCAACAACAACATCAACATTGAAAAACACCAACAAATTCAACTACAACCTCAACCTTGAAAAACACCAAAAAATTCAACAGCAACCTCAACAATGAAAAACACCAAAAATTTCAACAACCGCAACATTGAAAAATACAAAAAAGTTCAAAAAATAACCTTGATAACACCAACAAATTCGACAACAACCTCAATATTGAAAATCACCAACAAATTCAACAACAACCTCAACTTTTAAAAATACAAACAACTTCACCAAAAAAACATTGATAACACCAACAAATTCAACAACGAACTCAATGTTGAAAATCACCAAGAAATTCAACAACATCAACTTTGAAAAACACCAACATATTCAACAACAGCCTCAAGATTGAAAAACACCAATAAATTCAACAACAACATCAACTTTGAAAAGAAGAGAAAAAGTTCAAAATAAACATTGATAACACCAACAAATTCAACAACAACCTCAACGTTGAAAAATGCCAACAAATTCAACAACAACCTCAATATTGAAAAACACCAACAAATTCAACAACAACCTCAATATTGAAAGACACCAACAAATTCCACAACAACCTCAACATTTGAAAAACACCAACAAATTCCACAACAACCTCAACATTGAAAAACACCAACAATTCAACAACAAGCTCAACTTTGAAAAATACAAAAAAGTTCAAAAAATAACATACATAGCACCAACAAATTCAGCAACAACCTCAATATTGAAAATCACCAACAAATTCAACAACAACGTCAACATTGAAAAACGCCAACAAATTTAACAACAACCTCAACAATGAAAAACACGAAAATATTCAACAAAAACCTCAACATTGAAAAACATCAACACATTCAACAACAACATCAACTTTTAAAAGTACAAAAAAGTTAAAGAAAAAACATTGATAACACCAACAAATTAAACAACAACCTCAATATTAAAAATCACCAACAAATTCAACAACAACCTCAATATTGAAAATCACCAACAAATTCAACAACAAAACAAAAACAGAATTACCTGGAAAAACTCAGCAGGTCTGGCAGCATCGGTGGAGAAGAAATCAGTTAACGTTTCGAGCCTTCATGGCCCTTCGGCAGAACTGGAGCATAGTTAGAAGAAGGTAGAAATATAAATTGGTTTAAGGTGGTGGTGGGGGGGTGGTGGTGGGGGGGTGGGGGCGGGGGGCGGGAGAGACACATTGAGGGTGTGGTGTGGTGATTGTGGAGATGAGCAGATAATCAATAGATGTAACTGACAAAAGGGTCAAAGAGGTGTTGAAGGTGGTTGTATTTGTCTGAGAAAAGTGCTAATTAAGAATGGAAGACAGGATATTCAAAGTACAGCTCTAGTGGGGGTGGGGTGGAAAGACTAAAGGTTTTAGTTTTAGATTTAAAAATAATGGAAATAGGTGGGGAAAGAAGAATCTATATAAATTATTGAAAAAAAAAGCGGGGGGGGGGGTGGTGGAAAGAAACGGGGTGGGGATGGGGGGAGGGGGAGTTTAAGATCTAAAGTTGTTGAATTCAATATTCAGCCCGGAGGGCTGTAAAGTGCCTAGTCGGAAGATGAGGTGCTGTTCCTCCAGTTTGCGTTGGGCTTCACTGGAACAATGCAGCAAGCCAAGGACAGACATGTTGGCAAGAGAACAGGGTGGAGTGTTAAAATGGCAAGCGACAGGGAGGTTTGGGTCTTTCTTGCGGACAGACCGCAGGTGTTCCGCAAAACGGTCGCCCAGTTTGCGTTTGGTCTCTCCAATGTAGAGGAGACCGCATTGGGAGCAACGAATACAGTAGACTAAGTTAGGGGAAATGCAAGTGAAATGCTGCTTCACTTGAAAGGAGTGTTTGGGCCCTTGGAAGGTGAGGAGAGAGGAAGTGAAGGGGCAGGTGTTGCATCTTCTACGTGGGCATGGGGAGGTGCCATAAGTGGGGGTTGAGGAGTAGGGGGTAATGGAGGAGTGGAACAGGGTGTCCCGGATGGAACGATCCCTATGGAATGCCGTCAGGGGGGGTGAAGGGAAGATGTGTTTGGTGGTGGCATCATGCTGGAGTTGGCGGAAATGGTGGAGGATGATCCTTTGAATGCGGAGGCTGGTGGGGTGATAAGTGAGGACAAGGGTGACCCTATCATGTTTCTGGGATAGAGGAGAAGGCATGAGGGAGGATGCGCGGGATATGGGCCGGACACATTCAACAACAACCTCAACATTGAAAAACACCAACAAATTCAACAACAACCTCAACATTGAAAAACACCAACAAATTCATCAACAACCTCAACATTGAAAAACACCAACAAATTCAACAACAACCTCAACAATTAAAAACACCAACAAATTCAACAACAACCTCAACAATTAAAAACACAAAAAAATTCAACAACAACCGCAACATTGCAAAATACCAACAAATTCAACAATAACCTCAACATTTAAAATTCAAAAAAGTTCCAAAAAAAATATTGATAACACCAACAAATTCAACAACAACCTCAATATTCAATATCACCACCAAATGCAATGACCTCAACTTTGAAAAACATCAACATATTCAACAGCATGCTCAACTTTTAAAAGTACAAAAATGTTCAACATAATAAACATTGATAACACCAATAAATTCAACAATAACCACAACTTTTAAATCTACAAACAAGTTCAACATAATAAACATTGATGACACTATCCAATTCAACAACAATCTCAACATTTAAAATCAACTACGAATTCAATAACCTCAACACTGAAAATCACCAACAAATTCAACAACAACATCAACATTAAAAAACACCAACAAATTCAACTACAACCTCATCATTGAAAAACACCAACAAATTCAACAACAACCTCAACATTGATAAACAACAACAAATTCAACAACAACCTCAACTTTTACAAGTACAAACACGTTCAACTAAAAAAACATTGAAGAAACTATCCAATTCAAGAACAATCTCAATATTTTAAATCAGGCACGAATTACAGTAACCTCAACACTGAATATCACCAACAAATTCAACAACAACCTCAACATTGAAAAACACAAAAAAGTTCAAAAAAATAACATCGATAACTCCAACAAATTCAACAACAACATAAATATTTAAAATCACCAACAAATTCAACAACTACCTCAACATTGAAAAAAACGAACAAATTCAACAACAACCTCAACAATGAAAAACACCAAAAAATTCAACAACAACCGAACCATTGAAAAATACCAACAAATTCAACAACAACATCAACTTTGAAAAATACAATAAAGCTCAAAAAATAACATTGATAACGCCAACAAATTCAACAACAACCTCAATATTTAATATCACCAACAAATTCAACAACAACCTCAACATTGAATAACGCCAACAAATTCAACAACAACCTCAATATTGAAAATCACCAACAAATTCAACAACCTCAACTATGAATATCACCAACAAATTCAGCAACAACCTCAACTTTGACAAACATAAAAAATTTCAAAAAAAACCATTCATAACACCAACAAATTCAACAACAACCTCAATATTTAAAATCAGCAACATATTCAACGACCTCAACTTTGAAAAACATCAATTAATTCAACAATAACCACAACTTTTAAAAATACAAACAAGTTCAACAAAATAAACATTGATGACACTATCCAATTCAACAACAACCTCCACATTTAAAATCACCAAAAAATCAGCAACCTCAACACTAAAAATCAACAACAAATGCAACACCAAAATCAACATTGAAAAAGAATAAAATATTCAGCAGCATCCTCAACTTTTATAACTACAAAAAAGTTCAACAAAATAAACATTGACAACCCAATAAATTCAACTATAACCTCAATATTGAAAATCATCAACAAATTTAATAACAACCTCAACTTTGAAAAACAACAACAAATTTAACAACAACCTCAACAATGAAAACAACAAAAAATTCAACAAAAACCTCACCATTGAAAAACACCAACAAATTAAACAACAAACTCAATATTGAAAATCATCAACAAATTCAACAACAACCTCAACGTTTAAAAATACAAACAAGTTAAAAAAAAAACATTGATAACACCAACAAATTCAACAACAAACTCAATGTTGAAAATCACCAGCAAATTCACCAACAACCTCAACATTGAAAATCACGGACAAATTCAACAACAACCTCAACATTGAAAAACACCAGCAAAATCAACAACAACCTCAACAATGAAAAACACCAACAAATTCAAAATCATCCTCAACTTATAAAAGCACAAAAAAGTTCTACAAAATAAACATTGATAACACCAATAAATTCAACCACAACCTCAACTTTGAAAAACACAAAAAAGTTAAAAAAATACCATTGAAAACACCAGCAAATTCCACAGCAAACTCAATTTTGAAAAACACCAACAGATTCAACCAGAACCTCAACTTTTAATAATACAAACAAGTTCAACAAAAAACATTGATAACACCAGCAAATTCAACAAGAACCTCAACAATGAAAAACACCAACAAATTCAACAACAACATCAGCATTGAAAAAAAACAACAAATTCAACAACAACCTCAACATTGAAAAACACCAACAAATTCAGCAACAACCTCAACTTTTAAAAATAAAAACAAGTTCAACAAAAAACATTGATAACACCAACAAATTCAATAACAACCTCAACAACTAAAATCACCAACAAATTCAACAACCTCAACACTGAAAATCAACAACATATTAAACAACAACCTCAACAATGAAAAACAACAACAAATTCAAAAACAATCTCAACAATGAAAAACACGAAAAAATTCAACAACAACCGCAACATTTAAAAAAAATTAAAAATTCATCAACAGCCTCAACAATCAAAAACACCAAAAAATGCAACAACAACCGCAACATTGTAAAATAACAACAAATTCAACAACAACCTCAACATTGAAAAATACAAAAAAGTTCAAAAAATTACATTGATAACACCAACAAATTCAACAACAACCTCAATATTGAAAATCACCAATAAATTCAACAACAACCTCAACATTGAAAAACACCAACAAATTCAACAACAACCTCAATATTGAAAATCACCAACAAATTCGACAAGCTCAACACTGAATATCAAGAACAAATTCAGCAACAACCTCCACTTTGAAATACACAAAAAAGTTAAGAAAAAAATCATTCATAACACCAACTAATTCAACAACAACCTATACATTGAAAAACAGCAACAAATTAAACAACAACCTCAACTTTAAAAAGTAAGAAAAGTTCAACTGTATAAACATTGATAACACCAATAAATTCAACAACAACGAAATCTTTTAAAAATACCAACAAGTTCAACAAAATAAACATTGATGACACTATCCAATTCAACAACAACCTCAACATTTAAAATCACCAACAAATTCAGCAACCTCAACACTGAAAATCACCAACAAATTCAACAACAACAACAACATTGAAAAACAGTAAAGAATTCAGCAACAACCACAACTTTTAAAACTACAAAAAATATCAACGAAATAAACATTGACAACACCAAGAAATTGAACTTCAACTTCAATATTGAAAATCAGCAAATTCAACAACAAACTCAACATTGAAAAACACCAACAAATTTAACAACAAACTCAACAATGAAAACACCAAAAAATTCAACAAAAACCTCACCATTGAAAAACACCAACAAATTCAACAACAACCGCAACATTGAAAAATACCAACAAGTTCAACAACAACCTCAGAATTGAAAAATACAAAAAAGTTCAAAAAATAACATTGATAACACCAACAAATTCAACAACAACCTCACTATTGAAAATCACCAACAAATTCAACAACCTCAACACTGAATATCACCAACAAATTCAACAACAACCTTAACTTTTAAAAATACAAATTTATTCAACAAAAAACTTTGATATCACCAACAAATTCAACAACAACCTCAACATTGAAAAACACCAACAAATTCAAAAACAACATCAACATTGCAAAACACCTGCAAATTTAACAACAACCTCAACATTGAAAAACACCAACAAATTGAACGACAGCCTCAAGATTGCAAAACACCTACAAATTCAACAACAACCTCAACATTGAAAAACACCTAAAAATGCAACAACAACAGCAACATTGCAATATACCAACACATTCAACAATAACCTCAAACTTTAAAAGTACAAAAAATTTCAAAAAAGATCTTTCATAACAACAACAAATTGAACAACATCCTCAGAATTGAAAATCACCAACAAATTCAACAACCTCTACAGTGAAAAACACCAAAAAATTCAACAACAACCTCAACATTGAAAAACACCTACAAATTCAACAACAACCTCAACATTGAAAATCACCAACAACTTCAACATCCTGATCAATGAAAAACACCAAAAAATTCAACAACAACAGCAAAGTTGAAAAATACCAACAAATTCAACTACAACCTCAGCATTGAAAAATACAAAAAAGTACGAAAAATAAAATTGATAACGCCAACAAATTCAACAACAAACTCAATATTGAAAATCACCAGTAAATTCAACAACATCAACATTGAAAAACACCAATAAATTCAACAACAAACTCAAAATTGAAAAATACAAAAAGTATCAAAAACTAACATTGATAATGACAACAAATTCAACAACAATCTCAATATTGCAAATCACCAACAAATTCAACAACTTCAACATTGAAAAACACCAATAAATTCAACAACAAACTCAACATTGAAAAACACCAACAAATTCAACAACAAGCTCAACTTTCAAAAATACAATACATTTCAAAAAATAACATGGATAACACCAACAAATTCAACCAAAACCACAACATTGAAAAACACCAACAAATTTAACAACAACCACAACAATTAAAAACAACACAAAATTCAACAAAAACGTTAACATTAAAAAACACGAACAAATTAAACAACAACCACAACATTGAAAAACACCAATAAATTCAAAACAAGCTCAACATGGAAAAACACCAACAAATTCAACAACAACCTTAACTTTTAAAAATACAAATTTATTCAACAAAAAACTTTGATATCACCAACAAATTCAACAACAAGCTCAACTTTCAAAAATACAAAGAAGTTTAAAAAAGAACATTGATAACACCAACAAATTCAACAACAACCTCAACATTGAAAAACACCAACAAATTCAAACAACAACCTCAACATTGCAAAACACCTGCAAATTTAACAACAACCTCAACAATGAAAAACACCAACAAATTCAACAACAATCTCAAAATTCAAAAATACAAAAAGTTTAGAAAAGAACATTGACAATATCAACAAATTCAACAATAACCTCAATATTGAAAATCACCAACAAATTCAACAACCTCAACATTAAAAAACAGCTACAAATTCAAAAACAACCTCAACATTGAAAATCACCAACAACTTCAACAACAACCTCAAAATTGCAAAACACCTACAAATTCAACAACAACCTTAACTTTTAAAAATACAAATTTATTCAACAAAAAACTTTGATATCACCAACAAATTCAACAACAACCTCAACATTCAAAAACACCAACAAATTCAACAACAATCTCAAGATTGCAAAACACCTACAAATTCAACAACAAACTCAACATTGAAAAATACAAAAAGTTTCAAAAATAACATTGATAATGCCAACAAATTCAACAACAAACTCAATGTTGCAAATCACCAACAAATTCAACAACATCACCATTGAAAAACACCAATAAATTCAACAACAAACTCAACATTGAAAAACACCAACACATTCAACAACAAGCTCAACTTTCAAAAATACAAAAAAGTTCAAAAAATAACATGGATAACACCAACAAATTCAACAACAACCTCAACATTGAAAAACACCAACAACTTTAACAACAACCTCAACATTGAAAATCACCAACAAATTCAACAACAAGCTCAACTTTCAAAAATACAAAAAGTTTAGAAAAGAACATTGGCAACATCAACAAATTCAACAATAACCTCAACAATGAAAAACAACAAATAACTCAACAACAACCGCAACATTGAAAAATACCAACAAGTTCAACAACAACCTCAGAATTGAAAAATACAAAAAAGTTCAAAAAATAACATTGATAACACCAACAAATTCAA
This sequence comes from Cetorhinus maximus, assembly GCF_964194155.1. Taxonomy (NCBI): domain Eukaryota; kingdom Metazoa; phylum Chordata; class Chondrichthyes; order Lamniformes; family Cetorhinidae; genus Cetorhinus; species Cetorhinus maximus. Next base: position 68,096 of record NW_027596330.1, read on the forward strand.
CAACAACCTCAATATTGAAACTCACCAACAAATTCAACAACCACAACACTGAATATCACCAACAAATTCAGCAACAATCTCAACTTTGAAAAAAAAAGTTAAAAAAAACCATTGATAACACCAACAAATTCAACAACAACCTCAATATTGAATATCACCAACGATTTCAACAACCTCAACTTTCAATAACACCAACAAATTCAACAACCTGAACTTTTATTATTACAAACATGTTCAACAAAAAAATATTGATAACAGCAACAAATTCAACAACAAACTCAACAATTAAAAAACACGAACAAATTCAACAACAACCTCAACATTGAAAAACACCAATAAATTCAAAACAAGCTCAACATTGAAAAACACCAACATTTCAACAACAACCTTAACTTTTAAAAATACAAATTTATTCAACAAAAAACTTTGATATCAACAACAAATTCAACAACAAGCTCAACTTTCAAAAATACAAAAAAGTTTAAAAAAGAACATTGATAACACCAACAAATTCAACAACAACCTCACTATTGAAAATCACCAACAAATTCAACAACCTCAACATTGAAAAACACCAACAAATTCAACAACAACCTTAACTTTTAAAAATACAAATTTATTCAACAAAAAACTTTGATATCACCAACAAATTCAACAACAACCTCAACATTGAAAAACACCAACAAATTCAAAAACAACCTCAACATTGCAAAACACCTGCAAATTTAACAACAACCTCAACATTGAAAAACACCAACAAATTGAACGACAGCCTCAAGATTGCAAAACACTTACAAATTCAACAACAACCTCAACATTGAAAAACACCTAAAATGCAACAACAACAGCAACATTGAAATATACCAACACATTCAACAATAACCTCAAACTTTAAAAGTACAAAAAATTTCAAAAAAGATCTTTCATAACAACAACAAATTGAACAACATCCTCAGAATTGAAAATCACCAACAAATTCAACAACCTCCACAGTGAAAAACACCAAAAAATTCAACAACAACCTCAACATTGAAAAACACCTACAAATTCAACAACAACCTCAACATTGAAAATCACCAACAACTTCAACATCCTGATCAATGAAAAACACCAAAAAATTCAACAACAACAGCAAAATTGAAAAATACCAACAAATTCAACTACAACCTCAGCATTGAAAAATACAAAAAAGTACGAAAAATAAAATTGATAACGCCAACAAATTCAACAACAAACTCAATATTGAAAATCACCAGTAAATTCAACAACATCAACATTGAAAAACACCAATAAATTCAACAACAAACTCAAAATTGAAAAATACAAAAAGTATCAAAAACTAACATTGATAATGACAACAAATTCAACAACAATCTCAATATTGCAAATCACCAACAAATTCAACAACTTCCACATTGAAAAACACCAATAAATTCAACAACAAACTCAACATTGAAAAACACCAACAAATTCAACAACATGCTCAACTTTCAATAATACAATAAAGTTCAAAAAATAACATGTATAACACCAACAAATTAAACCAAAACCACAACATTGAAAAACACCAACAAATTTAACAACAACCACAACATTGAAAAACACCAATAAATTCAAAACAAGCTCAACATTGAAAAACACCAATAAATTCAACAACAACCTTAACTTTTAAAAATACAAATTTATTCAACAAAAAACTTTGATATCACCAACAAATTCAACAACAAGCTCAACTTTCAAAAATACAAAAAAGTCTAAAAAAGAACATTGATAACACCAACAAATTCAACAACAACCTCAACATTGAAAAACACCAACAAATTCAACAACAACCTCAACATTGCAAAACACCTGCAAATTTAACAACAACCTCAACATTAAAAAACACCTACAAATTCAAAATCATCCTCAACTTATAAAAGCACAAAAAAGTTCTACAAAATAAACATTGATAACACCAATAAATTCAACCACAACCTCAACTTTGAAAAACACAAAAAAGTTAAAAAAATACCATTGAAAACACCAGCAAATTCCACAGCAAACTCAATTTTGAAAAACACCAACAGATTCAACCAGAACCTCAACTTTTAATAATACAAACAAGTTCAACAAAAAACATTGATAACACCAGCAAATTCAACAAGAACCTCAACAATGAAAAACACCAACAAATTCAACAACAACATCAGCATTGAAAAAAAACAACAAATTCAACAACAACCTCAACATTGAAAAACACCAACAAATTCAGCAACAACCTCAACTTTTAAAAATAAAAACAAGTTCAACAAAAAACATTGATAACACCAACAAATTCAATAACAACCTCAACAACTAAAATCACCAACAAATTCAACAACCTCAACACTGAAAATCAACAACATATTAAACAACAACCTCAACAATGAAAAACAACAACAAATTCAAAAACAATCTCAACAATGAAAAACACGAAAAAATTCAACAACAACCGCAACATTTAAAAAAAATTAAAAATTCATCAACAGCCTCAACAATCAAAAACACCAAAAAATGCAACAACAACCGCAACATTGTAAAATAACAACAAATTCAACAACAACCTCAACATTGAAAAATACAAAAAAGTTCAAAAAATTACATTGATAACACCAACAAATTCAACAACAACCTCAATATTGAAAATCACCAATAAATTCAACAACAACCTCAACATTGAAAAACACCAACAAATTCAACAACAACCTCAATATTGAAAATCACCAACAAATTCGACAAGCTCAACACTGAATATCAAGAACAAATTCAGCAACAACCTCCACTTTGAAATACACAAAAAAGTTAAGAAAAAAATCATTCATAACACCAACTAATTCAACAACAACCTATACATTGAAAAACAGCAACAAATTAAACAACAACCTCAACTTTAAAAAGTAAGAAAAGTTCAACTGTATAAACATTGATAACACCAATAAATTCAACAACAACCAAATCTTTTAAAAATACCAACAAGTTCAACAAAATAAACATTGATGACACTATCCAATTCAACAACAACCTCAACATTTAAAATCACCAACAAATTCAGCAACCTCAACACTGAAAATCACCAACAAATTCAACAACAACAACAACATTGAAAAACAGTAAAGAATTCAGCAACAACCACAACTTTTAAAACTACAAAAAATATCAACGAAATAAACATTGACAACACCAAGAAATTGAACTTCAACTTCAATATTGAAAATCAGCAAATTCAACAACAAACTCAACATTGAAAAACACCAACAAATTTAACAACAAACTCAACAATGAAAACACCAAAAAATTCAACAAAAACCTCACCATTGAAAAACACCAACAAATTCAACAACAACCGCAACATTGAAAAATACCAACAAGTTCAACAACAACCTCAGAATTGAAAAATACAAAAAAGTTCAAAAAATAACATTGATAACACCAACAAATTCAACAACAACCTCACTATTGAAAATCACCAACAAATTCAACAACCTCAACACTGAATATCACCAACAAATTCAACAACAACCTTAACTTTTAAAAATACAAATTTATTCAACAAAAAACTTTGATATCACCAACAAATTCAACAACAACCTCAACATTGAAAAACACCAACAAATTCAAAAACAACATCAACATTGCAAAACACCTGCAAATTTAACAACAACCTCAACATTGAAAAACACCAACAAATTGAACGACAGCCTCAAGATTGCAAAACACCTACAAATTCAACAACAACCTCAACATTGAAAAACACCTAAAAATGCAACAACAACAGCAACATTGCAATATACCAACACATTCAACAATAACCTCAAACTTTAAAAGTACAAAAAATTTCAAAAAAGATCTTTCATAACAACAACAAATTGAACAACATCCTCAGAATTGAAAATCACCAACAAATTCAACAACCTCTACAGTGAAAAACACCAAAAAATTCAACAACAACCTCAACATTGAAAAACACCTACAAATTCAACAACAACCTCAACATTGAAAATCACCAACAACTTCAACATCCTGATCAATGAAAAACACCAAAAAATTCAACAACAACAGCAAAGTTGAAAAATACCAACAAATTCAACTACAACCTCAGCATTGAAAAATACAAAAAAGTACGAAAAATAAAATTGATAACGCCAACAAATTCAACAACAAACTCAATATTGAAAATCACCAGTAAATTCAACAACATCAACATTGAAAAACACCAATAAATTCAACAACAAACTCAAAATTGAAAAATACAAAAAGTATCAAAAACTAACATTGATAATGACAACAAATTCAACAACAATCTCAATATTGCAAATCACCAACAAATTCAACAACTTCAACATTGAAAAACACCAATAAATTCAACAACAAACTCAACATTGAAAAACACCAACAAATTCAACAACAAGCTCAACTTTCAAAAATACAATACATTTCAAAAAATAACATGGATAACACCAACAAATTCAACCAAAACCACAACATTGAAAAACACCAACAAATTTAACAACAACCACAACAATTAAAAACAACACAAAATTCAACAAAAACGTTAACATTAAAAAACACGAACAAATTAAACAACAACCACAACATTGAAAAACACCAATAAATTCAAAACAAGCTCAACATGGAAAAACACCAACAAATTCAACAACAACCTTAACTTTTAAAAATACAAATTTATTCAACAAAAAACTTTGATATCACCAACAAATTCAACAACAAGCTCAACTTTCAAAAATACAAAGAAGTTTAAAAAAGAACATTGATAACACCAACAAATTCAACAACAACCTCAACATTGAAAAACACCAACAAATTCAAACAACAACCTCAACATTGCAAAACACCTGCAAATTTAACAACAACCTCAACAATGAAAAACACCAACAAATTCAACAACAATCTCAAAATTCAAAAATACAAAAAGTTTAGAAAAGAACATTGACAATATCAACAAATTCAACAATAACCTCAATATTGAAAATCACCAACAAATTCAACAACCTCAACATTAAAAAACAGCTACAAATTCAAAAACAACCTCAACATTGAAAATCACCAACAACTTCAACAACAACCTCAAAATTGCAAAACACCTACAAATTCAACAACAACCTTAACTTTTAAAAATACAAATTTATTCAACAAAAAACTTTGATATCACCAACAAATTCAACAACAACCTCAACATTCAAAAACACCAACAAATTCAACAACAATCTCAAGATTGCAAAACACCTACAAATTCAACAACAAACTCAACATTGAAAAATACAAAAAGTTTCAAAAATAACATTGATAATGCCAACAAATTCAACAACAAACTCAATGTTGCAAATCACCAACAAATTCAACAACATCACCATTGAAAAACACCAATAAATTCAACAACAAACTCAACATTGAAAAACACCAACACATTCAACAACAAGCTCAACTTTCAAAAATACAAAAAAGTTCAAAAAATAACATGGATAACACCAACAAATTCAACAACAACCTCAACATTGAAAAACACCAACAACTTTAACAACAACCTCAACATTGAAAATCACCAACAAATTCAACAACAAGCTCAACTTTCAAAAATACAAAAAGTTTAGAAAAGAACATTGGCAACATCAACAAATTCAACAATAACCTCAACAATGAAAAACAACAAATAACTCAACAACAACCGCAACATTGAAAAATACCAACAAGTTCAACAACAACCTCAGAATTGAAAAATACAAAAAAGTTCAAAAAATAACATTGATAACACCAACAAATTCAACAACAACCTCAATATTGAAACTCACCAACAAATTCAACAACCACAACACTGAATATCACCAACAAATTCAGCAACAATCTCAACTTTGAAAAAAAAAGTTAAAAAAAACCATTGATAACACCAACAAATTCAACAACAACCTCAATATTGAATATCACCAACGATTTCAACAACCTCAACTTTCAATAACACCAACAAATTCAACAACCTGAACTTTTATTATTACAAACATGTTCAACAAAAAAATATTGATAACAGCAACAAATTCAACAACAAACTCAACAATTAAAAAACACGAACAAATTCAACAACAACCTCAACATTGAAAAACACCAATAAATTCAAAACAAGCTCAACATTGAAAAACACCAACATTTCAACAACAACCTTAACTTTTAAAAATACAAATTTATTCAACAAAAAACTTTGATATCAACAACAAATTCAACAACAAGCTCAACTTTCAAAAATACAAAAAAGTTTAAAAAAGAACATTGATAACACCAACAAATTCAACAACAACCTCACTATTGAAAATCACCAACAAATTCAACAACCTCAACATTGAAAAACACCAACAAATTCAACAACAACCTTAACTTTTAAAAATACAAATTTATTCAACAAAAAACTTTGATATCACCAACAAATTCAACAACAACCTCAACATTGAAAAACACCAACAAATTCAAAAACAACCTCAACATTGCAAAACACCTGCAAATTTAACAACAACCTCAACATTGAAAAACACCAACAAATTGAACGACAGCCTCAAGATTGCAAAACACTTACAAATTCAACAACAACCTCAACATTGAAAAACACCTAAAATGCAACAACAACAGCAACATTGAAATATACCAACACATTCAACAATAACCTCAAACTTTAAAAGTACAAAAAATTTCAAAAAAGATCTTTCATAACAACAACAAATTGAACAACATCCTCAGAATTGAAAATCACCAACAAATTCAACAACCTCCACAGTGAAAAACACCAAAAAATTCAACAACAACCTCAACATTGAAAAACACCTACAAATTCAACAACAACCTCAACATTGAAAATCACCAACAACTTCAACATCCTGATCAATGAAAAACACCAAAAAATTCAACAACAACAGCAAAATTGAAAAATACCAACAAATTCAACTACAACCTCAGCATTGAAAAATACAAAAAAGTACGAAAAATAAAATTGATAACGCCAACAAATTCAACAACAAACTCAATATTGAAAATCACCAGTAAATTCAACAACATCAACATTGAAAAACACCAATAAATTCAACAACAAACTCAAAATTGAAAAATACAAAAAGTATCAAAAACTAACATTGATAATGACAACAAATTCAACAACAATCTCAATATTGCAAATCACCAACAAATTCAACAACTTCCACATTGAAAAACACCAATAAATTCAACAACAAACTCAACATTGAAAAACACCAACAAATTCAACAACATGCTCAACTTTCAATAATACAATAAAGTTCAAAAAATAACATGTATAACACCAACAAATTAAACCAAAACCACAACATTGAAAAACACCAACAAATTTAACAACAACCACAACATTGAAAAACACCAATAAATTCAAAACAAGCTCAACATTGAAAAACACCAATAAATTCAACAACAACCTTAACTTTTAAAAATACAAATTTATTCAACAAAAAACTTTGATATCACCAACAAATTCAACAACAAGCTCAACTTTCAAAAATACAAAAAAGTCTAAAAAAGAACATTGATAACACCAACAAATTCAACAACAACCTCAACATTGAAAAACACCAACAAATTCAACAACAACCTCAACATTGCAAAACACCTGCAAATTTAACAACAACCTCAACATTAAAAAACACCTACAAATTCAAAAACAACCTCAACATTGAAAATCACCAACAACTTCAACAACAACCTCAAAATTGCAAAACACCTACAAATTCAACAACAACCTTAACTTTTAAAAATACAAATTTATTCAACAAAAAACTTTGATATCACCAACAAATTCAGCAACAACCTCAACATTCAAAAACACCAACAAATTCAACAACAACCTCAAGATTGCAAAACACCTACAAATTCAACAACAAACTCAACATTGAAAAATACAAAAAGTTTCAAAAATAACGTTGATAATGCCAACAAATTCAACAACAAACTCAATATGGCAAATCACCAACAAATTCAACAACATCAACATTGAAAAACACCAATAAATTCAACAACAAACTCAACATTGAAAAACACCAACACATTCAACAACAAGCTCAACTTTCAAAGATACAAAAAAGTTCAAAAAATAACATGGATAACACCAACAAATTCAACAACAACCTCAACATTGAAAAACACCAACAAATTTAACAACAACCTCAACATTGAAAAACACCAACAAATTCAACAACAAGCTCAACTTTCAAAAATACAAAAAGTTTAGAAAAGAACATTGATAACATCAACAAATTCAACAACAACCTCAATATTGAAAATCACCAACAAATTCAACAACCTCAACATTGAAAAACACCAACAAATTCAACAACAAGCTCAACTTTCAAAAATACAAAAAGTTTAGAAAAGAACATTGACAACATCAACAAATTCAACAACAACCTCAATATTGAAAATCACCAACAAATTCAACAACCTCAACATTAAAAAACACCTACAAATTCAAAACAACCTCAACATTGAAAATCACCAACAACTTCAACAACAACCTCAAAATTGCAAAACACCTACAAATTCAACAACAACCTTAACTTTTAAAAATACAAATTTATTCAACAAAAAACTTTGATATCACCAACAAATTCAACAACAACCTCAACATTCAAAAACACCAACAAATTCAACAACAACCTCAAGATTGCAAAACGCCTACAAATTCAACAACAAACTCAACATTGAAAAATACAAAAAGTTTCAAAAATAACATTGATAATGCCAACAAATTCAACAACAAACTCAATATTTCAAATCACCAACAAATTCAACAACTTCAACATTGAAAAAGACCAATAAATTCAACAACAAACTCAACATTGAAAAACACCAACAAATTTAACAACAACCTCAACAATTAAAAACAACAAAAAATTCAACAAAAACGTCAACATTGAAAAACACCAACAAATTCAAAACAAGCTCAAAATTGAAAAAAACCAACAAATTCATCAAGAAGCTCAACTTTCAAAAATACAAAAAAGTTTAAAAAAGAAAATTGATAACACCAACAAATTCAACAACAACCTCAATATTGAAAATCACCAACAAATTCAACAACCTCAACATTGAAAAACAACAACAAATTCAACAACAACCGTAACTTTTAAAAATACAAATTTTTTCAACAAAAAAATTTGATATCACCAACAAATTCAACAACAAACTCAACATTCATAAACACCAGCAAATCCAACAACAACCTCAACATTGCAAAACACCTACAAATTTAACAACAACCTCAACATTGAAAAACACCAACAAATTCAACAACAACCTCAACATTGCAAAACACCTACAAATTTAACAACAACCTCAACATTGATAACACCAACAAATTCAATAACAACCTCAACATTGAAAATCACCAACAACTTCAACAACAACCTCAACATTGAAAATCACCAACAACTTCAACAACAACCTCAAGATTGCAAAACACCTACAAATTCAACAACAGCCTTAACTTTTAAAAATACAAATTTATTCAACAAAAAACTTTGATATCACCAACAAATTGAACAACATCCTCAGTATTGAAAATCACCAACAAATTCAACAACCTCAACATTGAAAAACACCTACAAATTCAACAACAACCTCAACATTGAAAATCACCAACAACTTCAACATCCTCAACAATGAAAAACACCAAAAAATTCAACAACAACTACAAAATTGAAAAATACCACCAAATTCAACTACAACCCCAGCATTGAAAAATACATAAAAATTCGAAAAATAAAATTGATAACGCCAACAAATTCAACAACAAACTCAATATTGAAAATCACCAGTAAATTCAACAACATCAACATTGAAAAACACCAATAAATTCAACAAGAAACTCAACATTGAAAAACACCAACCAATTCAACAACAACCTCAACATTGAAAAACACCAACAAATTTAACAACAACCTCAACAATTAAAAACAACAAAAAATTCAACAAAAATCTCAACATTGAAAAACACGAACAAATTCAACAACAACCTCAACATTGAAAAACACCGACAAATTCAACAACAAGCTCAACATTGAAAAACACCAACAAATTCAACAACAAGCTCAACTTTCAAAACTTCAAAAAGTTTAAAAAAGAACATTGATAACACCAACAAATTGAACAACAACCTCAATATTGAAAGTTCCCAACAAATTCAACAACAACCGCAACATTTAAAAACACCAACAAATTTAACAACAATGTCAACATTGAAAAACACTAACAAATTTAACAACAACCTCAGTATTGAAAATCACCAACAAATTCAACGACCTCAATATTGAAAAACAACAAATTCAACACCAAACTTAACTTTAAAATATACAAATTTATTCAGCAAAAAAACATGATAACACCAACAAATTCAACAACAACCTCAACATTGAAAAACACCATCAAATTCAACAACAATCCCAACATTGAAAAACACCTACGAATTCAACAACAACCTCAACATTGAAAAACACCTACAAATTCAACAACAACCTAAACATTGAAAAACACCTAAAAATTCAACAAGAACCGCAATATTGAAAAATACCAACAAATTCATAAACAACCTCAACCTTTAAAAGTACAAAAAAGTTCAAGAAAGAACTTTGATAACACCAACAAATTGAACAACATGCTCAGAATTGATAATCACCAACAAATTCAACATCCTCAACATTGAAAAACACCTACAAATTCAACAACAACCTTAACTTTTAAAAATACAAACAAGTTCAACAAAAGACATTGATAACAGCAAGAAATTCAACAACAACCTCAACAATGAAGAACACCAAAAAATATAACAACAACCTCAACATTGAAAAACACTGACAAATTTAGCAACAACCTCAAAATTTAAAAAACACCAACAACTTCAACAACCTCAACAATGAAAAACACCAAAAAATTCAACAACAACTTCAACATTGAAAAATACCAACAAATTCAACAACAACCTCAACATTGAAAAATACAAAAAGTTCAACAAATAACACTGATAACACCAACAAATTGAACAACATCCTCAGAATTGAAAATCACCAACAAATTCAACATCCTCAACATTGAAAAACACCTACAATTTCAACATCAACCTTAACATTAAAAATATAAACAAGTTCAACAAAAGACATTGATAACAGCTAGAAATTCACTAACAACCTCAACAATGAATAACACCGACAAATTTAACAACAACCGCAATATTGAAAAAACACCAACAACTTCAACAACCTCAACAATGAAAAACACCAAAAAATTCAACATCAACCGCAACATTGAAAAATACAAAAAGTTCAAAAAATAACACTGATAACGCCAACAAATCCAACAACAAACTCAATATTGAAAATCACCAACAAATTCAACAACATCAACATTGAAAAACACTAATAAATTAAACAACAAACTCAACATTGAAAAAAACCAACAAATTCAAGAACAAGCTCAACTTTCTAAAATACAACAAAGTTCAAAAAATAACAGGGATAACACCAACAAATTCAACAACAACCTCAACATTGAAAAACACCAACAAATTTAACGACAACCTCAACAATTCAAAAAAAAATCAACAACAACATCAACTTTGAAAAAACACCAACAACTTTCAAAAATACAAAAAAGTTTTAAAAAGAACATTTATAACACCAACAAATTCAACAAAAGCCTCAACTTTTAAAAGAACAGAAAAAGTTCAAAAAAAACATTGATAACACCAACAAATTCAACTATAACCTCAATATTGAAAGACACAAACATATTCAACAACAAGCTCAACATTGAAAAACACCAACAAATTCAACATCAACCTCAATATTGTAAGTCACCAACAAATTCAACAACAACCTCAATATTGAAATACACCAACAAATTCAACAACAACCTCAACATTGAAAAATACGACCAAGTTCAAAAAATAACCTTGATAATACCAACAAATTGAACAACAAACTTAATATTGAAAATCACCAACAAATTCAACAACACCAACATTGAAAAACACCAACAAATTCAACAACAACCTCAACATTGAAAAACACCAACAAATTCAACAACAACAGCAACATTGAAAAATACCAACAATTTCCACAAAAACATCAACATTGAAATACGCAAAAAAGTTCAAAAAATAACGTTGATAACACCAACAAATTCAACATCAAACTCAGCATCGAAAAAATCCAACAAATTCAGCAACAAGCTCAAATTTCAAAAATACAAAAAAGTTCAAAAAATAACATGGATAACAGCAACAAATTCAATAACAACCTCAACATTGAAAATCACCAATAAATTCAACAACAACCTTAACTTTCAAAAGAGAAAAAGTTCAAAAAAAACATTGATAACACCAACAAATTCAACAAGTACCACAATATTGAAAGACACCAACAAATTCAACAACTACCTCAATATTGAAAGACAACAACAAATTCAACAACTACCTCAACATTGAAAAACACCAACAACTTCAAAAACCGCAACAATGAAAAACACCAAAAAATTCAACAACAACTGCAACATTCAAAAATATAAACAAATTCAACACCAACCTCCACATGGAAAAATACAAAAAAGTTCAAAAAATAACGTTGATAACACCAGCAAATTCAACAACAAACTCAATATTGAAAATCACCAACAAATTCTACATCAATATTGAAAAACACCAACAAATTCAAGAACAACCTCAACATTGAGGAAAACCAACAAATTCATCAACAAACTGAACTTTCAAAAATACAAACAAGTTCACAAAATAACATTGATAACAGCAACAAATTGAAAAACAACATCAACTTTGAAAAGCACTAACAAATTCAACAACAAGCTCAGCTTTCAAAAATACAAAAAAATTCAAAAAATAACATGGATAACGCCAACAAATTCAAAAACAATCTCAACATTGAAAAACACCAACAAATTTAAGAACAACCTCAACAAATAAAAACAGCAAAAGATTCAGCAAAAACATCAATATTGAAAATCATCAACAAATTCAACAACATCAACATTGCAAAAAACCAACAAATTCAACAACAACCTCAACATTGAAAAACACCAACAAACTCAACAAAAACTTCAATATTGAAATACATCAACAAATTCAACAAAAACCTCAACAATGAAAAACACCAACAAATTCAACAACAACAGCAACATTGAAAAATACCAACAATTTCAACAAAAACATCAACATTGAAAAACGCAAAAAAGTTCAAAAAATAACGTTGATAACACCAACAAATTCAACATCAAACTCAACATTGAAAAAATCCAACAAATTCAGCAACAAGCTCAAATTTCAAAAATACAAAAAAGTTCAAAAAATAACATGGATAACAGCAATAAATTCAATAACAACCTCAACATTGAAAATCACCAACAAATTCAACAACAACCTTAACTTTCAAAAGAGAAAAAGTTCAAAAAAAACATTGATAACACCAACAAAGTCAACAATTACCACAATATTGAAAGACACCAACAAATTCAACAACAACCTCAATATTGAAAGACAACAACAAATTCAACAACCTCAACAATGAAAACTCCAAAAAATTCAACAACAACCGCAATATTGAAAGTCACCAACAAATTCAACAACAACCTCTATATTGAAAAAAAGCAACAAATTCAACAACATGTTCAACTTTCAAAAATACAATAAATGTTCAAAAAATAACGTTGATAACAGCAGCAAATTCAACAACAACCTCAGCATTGAATAACACCAACAAATTTAACTGCAACCTCAACAATGAGGAACACCAACAAATTCAACAACAACCTCAACATTCAAAAATACCACCCAGTTCAACAACAACCTCGACGTTGAAAAATACAAAAAAGTTCAAAAAATAACATTGATAACACCAACAAATTCAACAATAAACTCAACTTTCAAAATCACCAACAATTTCAACAAAATCAACATTGAAAACACCAGCAAATTCAACAAAAAAATCAACATTGAAAAACACCAACAAATTCAACAACAATCTCAACATTGAAAAACACCAATAAATTCAACATCAACCTCAGCATTGAAAATTGCAAAGAAGTTCAAAAAATAACATTGATAACACCAACAAATTCAACATCAACCTCAATATTGGAAATCACCAACAAATTCAACAACATCAATATTGAAAATCACCAACAAATGCAACAAAAACCTCAACATTGAAAAACGCCAACAAATTCAACAACAAACTCAACTTTTAAAAATACAAACAACTTCAACAAAAAAACACTGATAACACCAACAAAATCACCAAAAACACAATATTCGAATCACCAAAAAATTCAACAACAAACTCAATATTGAAACACACCAACAATTTCAACAACAACCTCAACATTGAAAATCACCAACAACTTCAACAATCTCAACAATGAAAAACACCCAAAAATTCAACAACAACCGCAACATTTAAAATTACCAACAAATTCAACAACAACCTCAACATTAAAAAATACGACCAAGTTCAAAAAATAACGTTGATAATACCAACAAATTGAACAACAAACTTAATATTGAAAATCACCAACAAATTCAACAACATCAACATTGAAAAACACCAACAAATTCAACAACAACCTCAACATTGAAAAACACTAACAAATTCAACAACAACGTCAACATTGAAAACAATCAACAAATTCAACAATAAGCACCACTTTCAAAAAAAAATTTCAAAAAAACAAAATTAATAACAGCAACAAATTCAACAACAACCTCAACATTGAAAAATACCAACAAATCAAACTACAACCTCAACAGTGAAATGCACCAAAAAATTCAACAACAACCGCAACATTGATAAATACCAACAAATTGAACAAAAACCTCAACATTTATAATTGCAAAGAATCTCAAAAAATAACATTGATAACACAAACAAATTCAACAACAACCTCAATATTGAAAATCACCAACAAATTCAACAACCTCAACATTGAAAAACACCAACAAATTCAACAACAACCTTAACTTTTCAAAATACAAAAAAGTTCAACAAAAGACATTGATAACAGCACCAAATTCAACAACAACCTCAATATTGAAAGACACCAACAAATTCAACAACTACCTCAACTTTGAAAAACACCAACAACTTCATAAACCTCAACAATGAAAAACACCAAAAAATTCAACAACAACTGCAACATTCAAAAATATAAACAAATTCAACACCAACCTCCACATTGAAAAATACAAAAAAGTTCAAAAAATAACGCTGATAACACCAACAAATTCAACAACAAACTCAATATTGAAAATCACCAAACAAATTCTACATCAACATTGAAAAAGACCAACAAATTCAAGAACAACCTCAACTTTGAAGAAAACCAACAAATTCATCAACAAACTGAACTTTCAAAAATACAAACAAGTTCACAAAATAACATTGAATACAGCAACAAATTGAAAAACAACTTCAACTTTGAAAAGCACTAACAAATTCAACAACAAGCTCAGCTTTCAAAAATACAAAAAAATTCAAAAAATAACATGGATAACGCCAACAAATTCAAAAACAATCTCAACATTGAAAAACACCAACAAATTTAAGAACAACCTCAACAAATAAAAACAGCAAAAGATTCAGCAAAAACATCAATATTGAAAATCATCAACAAATTCAACAACATCAACATTGCAAAAAACCAACAAATTCAACAACAACCTCAACATTGAAAAACACCAACAAACTCAACAAAAACTTCAATATTGAAATACACCAACAAATTCAACAAAAACCTCAACAATGAAAAACACCAACAAATTCAACAACAACAGCAACATTGAAAAATACCAACAATTTCAACAAAAACATCAACATTGAAAAACGCAAAAAAGTTCAAAAAATAACGTTGATAACACCAACAAATTCAACATCAAACTCAGCATTGAAAAAATCCAACAAATTCAGCAACAAGCTCAAATTTCAAAAATACAAAAAAGTTCAAAAAATAACATGGATAACAGCAATAAATTCAATAACAACCTCAACATTGAAAATCACCAACAAATTCAACAACAACCTTAACTTTCAAAAGAGAAAAAGTTCAAAAAAAACATTGATAACACCAACAAAGTCAACAATTACCACAATATTGAAAGACACCAACAAATTCAACAACAACCTCAATATTGAAAGACAACAACAAATTCAACAACCTCAACAATGAAAAACGCCAAAAAATTCAACAACAACCGCAATATTGAAAGTCACCAACAAATTCAACAACAACCTCTATATTGAAAAAAAGCAACAAATTCAACAACATGTTCAACTTTCAAAAATACAATAAATGTTCAAAAAATAACGTTGATAACAGCAGCAAATTCAAAAACAACCTCAGCATTGAAAAACACCAACAAATTTAACTGCAACCTCAACAATGAGGAACACCAACAAACGCAACAACAACCTCAACATTCAAAAATACCACCCAATTCAACAACAACCTCAACGTTGAAAAATACAAAAAGGTTCAAAAAATAACATTGATAACACCAACAAATTCAACAATAAACTCAACTTTCAAAATCACCAACAATTTCAACAAAATCAACATTGAAAACACCAGCAAATTCAACAAAAAAATCAACATTGAAAAACACCAACAAATTCAACAACAATCTCAACATTGAAAAACACCAATAAATTCAACATCAACCTCAGCATTGAAAATTGCAAAGAAGTTCAAAAAATAACATTGATAACACCAACAAATTCAACATCAACCTCAATATTGGAAATCACCAACAAATTCAACAACATCAATATTGAAAATCACCAACAAATTCAACAAAAACCTCAACATTGAAAAACGCCAACAAATTCAACAACAAACTCAACTTTTAAAAATACAAACAACTTCAAAAAAAAAACACTGATAACACCAACAAAATCACCAAAAACACAATATTCGAATCACCAAAAAATTCAACAACAAACTCAATATTGAAACACACCAACAATTTCAACAACAACCTCAATATTGAAAAACACCAACAACTTCAACAATCTCAACAATGAAAAACACCCAAAAATTCAACAACAATCGCAACATTTAAAATTACCAACAAATTCAACAACAACCTCAACATTGAAAAATACGACCAAGTTCAAAAAATAACGTTGATAATACCAACAAATTCAACAACAAACTCAAGATTGAAAATCACCAAACAAATTCTACATCAACATTGAAAAAGACCAACAAATTCAAGAACAACCTCAACATTGAAGAAAACCAACAAATTCATCAACAAACTGAACTTTCAAAAATACAAACAAGTTCACAAAATAACATTGATAACAGCAACAAATTGAAAAACAACATCAACATTGAAAAGCACTAACAAATTCAACAACAAGCTCAGCTTTCAAAAATACAAAAAAATTCAAAAAATAACATGGATAACGCCAACAAATTCAAAAACAATCTCAACATTGAAAAACACCAACAAATTTAAGAACAACCTCAACAAATAAAAACAGCAAAAGATTCAGCAAAAACATCAATATTGAAAATCACCAACAAATTCAACAACATCAACATTGCAAAAAACCAACAAATTCAACAACAACCTCAACATTGAAAGACACCAATGAATTGAACAAAAACAGCAACATTGCAAAAAACCAACAAATTCAACAACAACCTCAACATTGAAAAACACCAACAAATTCAACAAAAACTTCAATATTGAAATACACCAACAAATTCAACAAAAACCTCAACAATGAAAAACACCAACAAATTCAACAACAACAGCAACATTGAAAAATACCAACAAATTCAACAAAAACATCAACATTGAAACACGCAAAAAAGTTCAAAAAATAACGTTGAAAATACCAACAAATTCAACATCAAACTCAACATTGAAAAACACCAACAAGTTCAACAACAACCTTAACATTTAAAAATACAAATTTATTCAACTAAAAACTTTGATAACACCAACAAATCCAACAACAACCGCAACATTCAAAAACACCAACAAATTCAACAACAACCTCAACATTGAAAAACACCTAAAAATTCAACAACAACCTCAACCTTTAAAAGTACAAAACAGTTCAAAAAAGAACATTGATAACACCAACAAACACGAACCTCAATATTGAAAATCACCAACAAATTCAACAACCTCAACATTGAAAAACATCTACAAATTCAACAACAACCTTAACATTGAAAAACAACAGAAAATTCAACAACAACCGCAACATTGAAAAATACCAACAATTCAACAACAACCTCATCCTTCAAAAGTACAAAAAATTTCAAAAAAGAACTTTGATAACACCAACAAATTGAACAACATCCTGAAAATTGACAATCATCAACAAATTCAACATCCTCAACGTTAAAAAACACCAACAAATTCAACAACAACCTTAACTTTTAAAAATACAAACAAGATCAACAAAAGACATTGATAACACCAAGAAATTCAACAACAACCTCAACAATGAAAAACACCTACAAATTCAACAACAACCTCAACATTGAAAAACACCAACAAATTTAACAACAACCTGAACAATAAAAAACACGAACAACTTCAACAACCTCAACAATGAAAAACACCAAAAATTTAAAACAACAAGTGCAACATTGAAAAAAAACAAACAAATTCAACAACAACCTGAACATTGAAAAATACAAAAAAGTTCAAAAAATAACATGGATAACAGCAACAAATTCAACAACAACCTCAACCCTGAGAAACACCAACAAATTTAACAACAACCTCAACAATTAAAAACAACTAAAAATTCAACAAAAACCTGAACCTTGAAAAACAACAATAAATTCAACAACAAACTAGCATTGAAAAACACCAACCTATTCAACAACAACCTCAATATTGAAAAACACCAACAACTTCAACAAGCTCAACAATGAATAACACCAAAAAAATCAAGAACAACTGGAGCATTGAAAAATACCAACAAATTCAACAAAAACCTCAATATTGTAAAATACAAAAAAGTTCAAAAAATAAAGTTGATAACACCAACAAATTCAACAACAAACTCAATATTGAAAATCACCTACAAATTCAATAACATCAACATTGAAAAACAACAACAAATTCAACAACAACCTCAACATTGAAAAAAACCAACAAATTCATCAACAAGCTCAACTTTCAAAAATACAAAAAAGTTCAGAAAATAAAATTGAAAACTGCAACAAATTCAAAAATATCCTCAACATTGAAATTCACGAACAAATTCTACAACAACCTCATCTTTTAAAAGAAGTGAAAAAGTTCAAAAAAAACATTGATAACACCAACAAATTCAACAGTAACCTCACTATTGAATGGCAGGAACAAATTCAACAACAACCTCAATATTGAAAGATAACAACAAATTCAACAACAACCTCAATTTTGAAAGACAACAACAAATTCAACAACAACCTCAACATTGAAAAACGCCATCATATTCAACAACAACCTCAAAATTGAAAGACAACAACAAATTCAACAACAACCTCACCATTGAAAAACGCCAACATATTCAACAACAACCTCAAACTTTGAAAGTACAAAAAAGTTCAAAAAAGAAATTTGATAACACAAAAAAATTCAACAACAACCTCAATATTGAAAATCACCAACAAATTCAACAACCTCAACATTGAAAAACACCAACAAATTCAACAACAACCTTAACTTTTCAAAATACAAAAAAGTTCAACAAAAGACATTGATAACAGCAACAAATTCAACAACAACCTCAACAATGAAAGACACCAACAAATTCAACAACTACCTCAACATTGAAAAACACCAACAACTTCAAAAACCTCAACAATGAAAAACACCAAAAAATTCAACAACAACAACTGCAACATTCAAAAATATAAACAAATTCAACACCAACCTCCACATTGAAAAATACAGAAAAGTTCAAAAAATAACGTTGATAACACCAACAAATTCAACAACAAACTCAATATTGAAAATCACCAAACAAATTCTACATCAACATTGAAAAAGACCAACAAATTCAAGAACAACCTCAACATTGAAGAAAACCAACAAATTCATTAACAAACTGAACATTCAAAAATACAAACAAGTTCAAAAAATAACATTGATAACAGCAACAAATTGAAAAAACAACATCAACATTGAAAAGCACTAACAAATTCAACAACAAGCTCAGCTTTCAAAAATACAAAAAAATTCAAAAAATAACATGGATAACGCCAACAAATTCAAAAACAATCTCAACATTGAAAAACACCAACAAATTTAAGAACAACCTCAACAAATAAAAACAGCAAAAGATTCAGCAAAAACATCAATATTGAAAATCACCAACAAATTCAACAACATCAACATTGCAAAAAACCAACAAATTCAACAACAACCTCAACATTGAAAGACACCAATGAATTAAAAAAAAACAGCAACATTGGAAAAAACCAACAAATTCAACAACAACCTCAACATTGAAAAACACCAACAAACTCAACAAAAACTTCAATATTGAAATACACCAACAAATTCAACAAAAACCTCAACAATGAAAAACACCAATAAATTGAACAACAACAGCAACATTGAAAAATACCAACAATTTCAACAAAAACATCAACATTGAAAAACGCAAAAAAGTTCAAAAAATAACGTTGATAACACCAACAAATTCAACATCAAACTCAACATTGAAAAAATCCAACAAATTCAGCAACAAGCTCAAATTTCAAAAATACAAAAAAGTTCAAAAAATAACATGGATAACAGCAATAAATTCAATAACAACCTCAACATTGAAAATCACCAACAAATTCAACAACAACCTTAACTTTCAAAAGAGAAAAAGTTCAAAAAAAACATTGATAACACCAACAAATTCAACAATTACCACAATATTGAAAGACACCAACAAATTCAACAACAACCTCAATATTGAAAGACAACAACAAATTCAACAACCTCAACAATGAAAAACTTCAAAAAATTCAACAACATACTCTATATTGAAAAAAAGCAACAAATTCAACAACATGTTCAACTTTCAAAAATACAATAAATGTTCAAAAAATAACGTTGAGAACAGCAGCAAATTCAACAACAACCTCAGCATTGAAAAAGACCAACAAATTTAACTGCAACATCAACAATGAGGAACACCAACAAATTCAACAACAACCTCAACATTCAAAAATACCATTCAATTCAACAACAACCTCAACGTTGAAAAATACAAAAAGGTTCAAAAAATAACATTGATAACACCAGCAAATTCAACAATAAACGCAACTTTCAAAATCACCAACAATTTCAACAAAATCAACATTGAAAACACCAGCAAATTCAACAAAAAAATCAACATTGAAAAACACCAACGAATTCAACAGCAATCTCAACATTGAAAAACACCAATAAATTCAACATCAACCTCAGCATTGAAAATTGCAAAGAAGTTCAAAAAATAACATTGATAACACCAACAAATTCAACATCAACCTCAATATTGGAAATCACCAACAAATTCAACAACATCAATATTGAAAATCACCAACAAATTCAACAAAAACCTCAACATTGAAAAACGCCAACAAATTCAACAACAAACTCAACTTTTAAAAATACAAACAACTTCAACAAAAAAAACACTGATAACACCAACACAATCACCAAAAACACAATATTCGAATCACCAAAAATTCAACAACAAACTCAATATTGAAACACACCAACAATTTCAACAACAACCTCAACATTGAAAAACACCAACAACTTCAACAATCTCAACAATGAAAAACACCAAAAAATTCAACAACAACTGCAACATTTAAAATTACCAACAAATTCAACAACAACCTCAACATTGAAAAATACGACCAAGTTCAAAAAATAACGTTGATAATACCAACAAATTGAACAACAAACTTAATATTGAAAATCACCAACAAATTCAACAACATCAACATTGAAAAACACCAACAAATTCAACAACAACCTCAACATTGAAAAACACTAACAAATTCAACAACAACGTCAACATTGAAAACAATCAACAAATTCAACAATAAGCACAACTTTCAAAAAAAAATTTCAAAAAAACAACAGTAATAACAGCAACAAATTCAACAACAACCTCAACATTGAAAAATACCAACAAATTCAACTACAACCTCAACAGTGAAATGCACCAAAAATTCAACAACAACCGCAACATTGATAAATACCAACAAATTGAACAAAAACCTCAACATTTATAATTGCAAAGAATCTCAAAAAATAACATTGATAACACAAACAAATTCAACAACAACCTCAATATTGAAAATCACCAACAAATTCAACAACCTCAACATTGAAAAACACCATCAAATTCAACAAGCACATTAACTTTTAAAAAGACGAACAAGTTCAACATAAAACATTGTTCAATCCAACAAATTCAACAACAACCTCAACATTGAAAATGACCAACAAATTCAACAACAACCTCAACAAAGAAAAACACCAAAAAATTCAACAACAACCGCAACATTGAAAAATAACAACAAATTCAACAACGTCAACGTTGAAAAATGCAAAAAAGTTCATAAAATAACATTGATAATACCCACAAATTCAAGAACGACCTTACTATTGAAAATCACCAACAAATTCAACAACAGCCTCAACATTGAAGAACGCCAACAAATTCAACAACAAACTCTGCTTTTAAAAATACAAACAACTTCAACAAAAAAATACATTGATAACATCAACAAATTCAACAACAAACTCAGTATAGAAAATCACCAGCCAATTCAACAACATCAACACTGAAAGACACCAACAATTTTAACAACAACCTCAACATTGAAATACACCAATAAATTCAACAACATCCTCGACATTGAAAAATACGAACAAATTCATCAAAAATCTCAACGTTTAAAAGTACAAAAAAGTTCAAAAAAGAACATTGATAACACCAACAAATTCTACAACAACGTCAATACTGAAAATCACTAACAAATTCAACAACCTCAACATTGAACATCACCATCAAATTCAACAAGCACGTTAACTTTTAATAAGAAGAACAAGTTCAACATAAAACAATGTTCAATCCAATAAATTCAACAACAACCTCAACAATGAAAATCACAAACAAATTCAACAACAACCTCAACATTTAAAATCACCAACAAATTCAACAACAACCTCAACAAAGAAAAACACCAAAAAATTTAACAACAACCGCAACATTGAAAAATAACAACCAATTCAACAACCTCAGCGTTGAAAAATGGTAAAAAGTTCATAAAACATTGATAAAACCCACAAATTCAACAACAACCTCACTATTGAAAATCACCAACAAATTCAACAACAACCTCAACATTGAAAAACGCCAACAACTTCAACAACAAACTCTGCTTTTAAAAATACAAACAACTTCAACAAAAAAATACATTGATAACACCGACAAATTCAGCAACAAACTCAATATTGAAAATCACCAGTAAATTCAACAACATCAACATTGAAAAACAACAACAATTTTGACAACAACCTCAACATTGAAAAACACCAATAAATTCAACATCAACCTCGACATTGAAAAACACCAACAAATTGAACTATAACCTCATCATTGAAAAACACCAACAAATTCAACAACAAACTCAACGTTGAAAAACACCAACAAATTCAACAACAACCTCAACAATGAAAAACACCAAAAAATTCAACAGCAAAAGCAACATTGAAAAATACAAACAAGTTCAACAAAAGAAATTGATAACACCAAGAAATTCAACAACAACTTCAACATTGAAAAACACTGACAAATTTAACAACAACCTCAACATTGAAAAAACACTAACAACTTCATCAACCTCAAAAATGAAAAACACCAAAAAATTCAACAACAATCGCAACACTGAAAAATACCAACAAATTCAACAACAACCTCAACATTGAAAAATACAAAAAAGTTCACAACATAACATTCAGAAAGCCAAAAAATTCAACAGCAAACTCAATATTTTAAATCACCAACAAATTCAAAAACATCAACTTTAAAAAACACCAACAAATTCAACAACAACCTCAACATTGAAAAACACCAACAAATTCAACAAGAAGCTCAACATTGAAAAACACCAACAAATTCAACAAGAAGCTCAACTTTCAAATAAAAAAGTTTAAAAAAGAACATTGATAACACCAGTAAATTCAACAACAACCTCAATATTGAAAGTCACCAACAAATTCAACAACAACCACAACATTTAAAAACACCAACAAATTTAACAGCAACGTCAACAATGAAAAACACCAAAAAATATTTTTAAAACACTCAACATTGAAAAACACCAACAAATTCAACAACAACCTCAATATTGAAAATCACCAACAAAATCAACAACCTCAAAATTGAAAAACACCATCAAATTCAACAACAACCTTAACTTTTAAAAATGCAAATTTATTCAACAAAAAACTTTGATAACACCAACAAATTCAACAAAAACCTCAACGTTCAAAAACACCAACAAATTCAACAACAACCTCAATATTGAAAATCACCAACAAATTCAACAACCTCAACATTGAAAAACACCATCAAATTCAACAAGCACATTAACTTTTAAAAAGACGAACAAGTTCAACATAAAACATTGTTCAATCCAACAAATTCAACAACAACCTCAACATTGAAAATGACCAACAAATTCAACAACAACCTCAACAAAGAAAAACACCAAAAAATTCAACAACAACCGCAACATTGAAAAATAACAACAAATTCAACAACGTCAACGTTGAAAAATGCAAAAAAGTTCATAAAATAACATTGATAATACCCACAAATTCAAGAACGACCTTACTATTGAAAATCACCAACAAATTCAACAACAGCCTCAACATTGAAGAACGCCAACAAATTCAACAACAAACTCTGCTTTTAAAAATACAAACAACTTCAACAAAAAAATACATTGATAACATCAACAAATTCAACAACAAACTCAGTATAGAAAATCACCAGCCAATTCAACAACATCAACACTGAAAGACACCAACAATTTTAACAACAACCTCAACATTGAAATACACCAATAAATTCAACAACATCCTCGACATTGAAAAATACGAACAAATTCATCAAAAATCTCAACGTTTAAAAGTACAAAAAAGTTCAAAAAAGAACATTGATAACACCAACAAATTCTACAACAACGTCAATACTGAAAATCACTAACAAATTCAACAACCTCAACATTGAACATCACCATCAAATTCAACAAGCACGTTAACTTTTAATAAGAAGAACAAGTTCAACATAAAACAATGTTCAATCCAATAAATTCAACAACAACCTCAACAATGAAAATCACAAACAAATTCAACAACAACCTCAACATTTAAAATCACCAACAAATTCAACAACAACCTCAACAAAGAAAAACACCAAAAAATTTAACAACAACCGCAACATTGAAAAATAACAACCAATTCAACAACCTCAGCGTTGAAAAATGGTAAAAAGTTCATAAAACATTGATAAAACCCACAAATTCAACAACAACCTCACTATTGAAAATCACCAACAAATTCAACAACAACCTCAACATTGAAAAACGCCAACAACTTCAACAACAAACTCTGCTTTTAAAAATACAAACAACTTCAACAAAAAAATACATTGATAACACCGACAAATTCAGCAACAAACTCAATATTGAAAATCACCAGTAAATTCAACAACATCAACATTGAAAAACAACAACAATTTTGACAACAACCTCAACATTGAAAAACACCAATAAATTCAACATCAACCTCGACATTGAAAAACACCAACAAATTGAACTATAACCTCATCATTGAAAAACACCAACAAATTCAACAACAAACTCAACGTTGAAAAACACCAACAAATTCAACAACAACCTCAACAATGAAAAACACCAAAAAATTCAACAGCAAAAGCAACATTGAAAAATACAAACAAGTTCAACAAAAGAAATTGATAACACCAAGAAATTCAACAACAACTTCAACATTGAAAAACACTGACAAATTTAACAACAACCTCAACATTGAAAAAACACTAACAACTTCATCAACCTCAAAAATGAAAAACACCAAAAAATTCAACAACAATCGCAACACTGAAAAATACCAACAAATTCAACAACAACCTCAACATTGAAAAATACAAAAAAGTTCACAACATAACATTCAGAAAGCCAAAAAATTCAACAGCAAACTCAATATTTTAAATCACCAACAAATTCAAAAACATCAACTTTAAAAAACACCAACAAATTCAACAACAACCTCAACATTGAAAAACACCAACAAATTCAACAAGAAGCTCAACATTGAAAAACACCAACAAATTCAACAAGAAGCTCAACTTTCAAATAAAAAAGTTTAAAAAAGAACATTGATAACACCAGTAAATTCAACAACAACCTCAATATTGAAAGTCACCAACAAATTCAACAACAACCACAACATTTAAAAACACCAACAAATTTAACAGCAACGTCAACAATGAAAAACACCAAAAAATATTTTTAAAACACTCAACATTGAAAAACACCAACAAATTCAACAACAACCTCAATATTGAAAATCACCAACAAAATCAACAACCTCAAAATTGAAAAACACCATCAAATTCAACAACAACCTTAACTTTTAAAAATGCAAATTTATTCAACAAAAAACTTTGATAACACCAACAAATTCAACAAAAACCTCAACGTTCAAAAACACCAACAAATTCAACAACAACCTCAACATTGCAAAACACCTAAAAATTCAACAACAACCGCAACATTGAAATATACCAACAAATTCAACAACAACCTCAACCTTTAAAAGTACAAAAAAGTTCAAAAACGAACTTTGATAACACCAACAAATTGAACAAAATCCTCAACATTGAAAAACACGAGCAAATTCAACAACAATTTTAACTTTTAAAAAGAAAAACGAGTTCAACAAAAGAAATTGATAACACCACGAAATTCAAGAACAACCTCAACAATGAAAAACACCAAAAAATTCAACAACACCCGCTAAATTGAAAAATACCAACACATTCAACAACAACCTCAATACTGAAAAATACAAAAAAGTTCAAAATATAACATTGATAATGCCAACAAATTCAACAACAAACGCAATATTGAAAAATACAAAAAAGTTCAAAAAATAACATTGATAACACCAACAAATTCAACAACAACCTCAACAATTAAAAACAACAAAAAATTCAACAACGAGCTCAACATTGAAAAACAACAACAAATTCAACTACAAGCTCAACATTGAAAAACACCAACAAATTCAACAACAACCTCAACATTGAAAAACACCAACAAATTCAACAACAAGCTCAACATTGAACGAAACCAACAAATTCAACAACAAGCTCAGCATTGAAAAACACCAACAAATTCAACAACAACCTCAACATTGCAAAACACCTACAAATTTAACAACAACCTCAACATTGAAAAATGCATAAAAATTCAACAACAACCGCAACATTGAAATATACCAACATATTCAACAGCAACCTCAAACTTTAAAAGTACAAAAAAGTTCAAAAAAGTACTTTTATAACACCTACAAATTGAACAATATCCTCAAAATTGAAAAACACCAACAAATTCAACAACAACCTTAACTTTTAAAAATACAAACAAGTGCAACAAAAGAAATTGATAACACCATGAAATTCAACAACAACCTCAACAATGAAAAGCACCAAAAAATTCAACAACAACCTCAACATTGAAAAACACTGAGAAATTTAACAACAACATCAACATTGAAAAAAACCAAAAACTTCATTAACCGCAACAATGAAATACACCAAAAAATTCAACAACAACCACAACATTGAAAAATACCAACAAATTCAACAACACCCTCAATATTGAAAAATACAAAAAAGTTCAAAAAATAACATTGATAACGCCAACAAATTCAACAACAAACTCAATATTGAAAATCACCAACAAATTCTACAACCTCAACATTGAAAAACACCAACAAATTCAACAACAAACTCACATTGAATAAAACCAATAAATTCAGCAACAAGCTCAAATTTCAAAAATACAAAAAAGTTCAAAAAACTATGTGGATAACACAAACAAATTCAAAAACAACCTCAACAATTAAAAACAACAAAAAATTCAACAACAAGCTCAACATTGAAAAACACCAACAAATTCAACAACCACCTGAACATTGAAAAACACCAACAAATTCAACAACAACCTTAACATTGAAAAACACCAACAAATTCAACAACAACCTCAATATTGAAAGACACTAACAACTTCAAGAACAACCTGTACATTGAAAAACGCCAACAAATTCAACAATAACCTCAATCTTTAAAAGTACAAAAAAGTTCAAAAAATAACATTGATAACACCAAAAAATTCAACAACAATCTCAATATTGGAAATCATTTCAAAAATACATAAAAGTTTTAAAAAGAACATTTCTAACACCAACAAATTCAACAACAACCTCAATATTGAAAGTCCCCAGCAAATTCAACAACAACCTCAACTTTTAAAAGAAGAGAAAAAGATCAAAAAAAACATTGATAACACCAACAAATTCATCAATAACCTCAATATTGAAAAACACGAACAAATCCAACAACAACGTCAATATTGAAAGTCACCAACAAATTCAACAACAACCTCAATATTGAAAGTCACCAACAAATTCAACAACAACCTCAATATTGAAATACACCAACAAATTCAACAACAACCTCAACATTGAAAAACACCAAAAAATTTAATAAATAACTCAACAATGAAAAACACCAAAAAATTCAACAGCAACCGCAACATTGAAAAATACAAACAAATTCAACAGCAACCTCAACATTGAAAAATACAAAAAAAGTTCAAAAAATAACGTTGATAACACCAACAAATTCAACAACAAACATGATATTGAAAATAACCCACAGATTCAAGAACAACCTCAACATTGAAAAAAACTAACACATTTATCAACAAGCTCAACTTTAAAAAATTCAAATAAGCTCAAAAAATAACATTGATAACAGCAACAAAATCAACAACAACCTCAACATTGAAAAAGGCCAACAAATTCAACAACAAACACAACTTTTCAAAATACAAACAACTTCAAAAAAAAAACTTGGATAACACCAACAAATTTAACAAAAAACTCACCATTACAAATCACCAACAAATTCAAAAACATCAACATTGCAAAAGACCAACGAATTCAACAACAACCTGAACATTGAAAAACACCAATTAAATCAACAAAAACCTCAACATTGAAAAACACCAACAAATTCAACAATAAGCTCAAACTTTCAAAAATACAAAAAAGTTTAAAAAAAAACATTGATAATACAAACAAATTCAACAACAACCTCAATATTGAAAGTCACCAACATATTTAACAACAACCTCAACATTGAAAAACACCAACAAGTTCAACAACAATCTCAATATTGAAAATCACCAACAAATTCAACAACAATCTGAACTTTCAAAAATGTTCAAAAAATAACATTGTTAGCACGAACAAATTCAACAACAACCTCAATATTGTAAAACACCAACAAATTCAACAACAAACTCAACATTGAAAAACTTCAACAACTTCAACAACAACCTCAACATTGAAAAAAACCAACAAATTCAACAATAAGCTCAACTTTCAAAAATACAATAAATGTATAACAAATAACATTGATAACACCAACAAATTCAACAACAACCTCAACATTGAAAAACACCAACAAATTCAACTACAACCTCAACAATTAAAAACACCAACAAATTCAACAACAAACTCAACATTCAAAAATACGAACCAATTCAACAACAACCTCAACAATGAAAAACACCAATAAATTCAACAACCTCAACATTGATAATCACCAACAAATTCAACAACAACCTCAACAATGATAAACACCAAAAAATTCAACAACAACCTCAACATTTAAAAACACAAAGAAATTCAACAACAACTTAAACTTTTAAAAATATAAAAAACATGTTCAAAGAAAAACATTGATAACTCCAACAAATTCAACAACAACCTCAACATTGATAAATTCCAACAAATTCAAAAACATCCTCACATTGAAAGATACAGATAAGTTCAAAAAATAACATTGATAACACAAACAAATTCAACAACAACCTCAATATTGAAAAACACCAAAAAATTCAACAACAACCTCAACATTGAAAGAAACCTACAAATTCAACAACAACCTCAACATTCAAAATAACTAACAAATTCAACAACATCAAAATTGAAAATCACCATCAAATTCAAAAACAACCACAACATTGAAAAACGCCAAAAAATTCAACAACAACCTCAATATTGAAAGTCACCACAAATTCAACAACAACCTCAACATGGAAAAACACCAACAAATTCAACAACAACCTCAATATTGAAAATCACCACAAATTCAACAACAACCTCAACATTGAAAAACACCAACAAATTCAACAACAACCTCAATATTGAAAGACACTAACAACTTCAAGAACAACCTGTACATTGAAAAACGCCAACAAATTCAACAATAACCTCAATCTTTAAAAGTACAAAAAAGTTCAAAAAATAACATTGATAACACCAAAAAATTCAACAACAATCTCAATATTGGAAATCATTTCAAAAATACATAAAAGTTTTAAAAAGAACATTTCTAACACCAACAAATTCAACAACAACCTCAATATTGAAAGTCCCCAGCAAATTCAACAACAACCTCAACTTTTAAAAGAAGTGAAAAAGATCAAAAAAAACATTGATAACACCAACAAATTCATCAATAACCTCAATATTGAAAAACACGAACAAATCCAACAACAACATCAATATTGAAAGTCACCAACAAATTCAACAACAACCTCAATATTGAAAGTCACCAACAAATTCAACAACAACCTCAATATTGAAATACACCAACAAATTCAACAACAACCTCAACATTGAAAAACACCAAAAAATTTAATAAATAACTCAACAATGAAAAACACCAAAAAATTCAACAGCAACCGCAACATTGAAAAATACAAACAAATTCAACAGCAACCTCAACATTGAAAAATACAAAAAAAGTTCAAAAAATAACGTTGATAACACCAACAAATTCAACAACAAACATGATATTGAAAATAACCCACAGATTCAAGAACAACCTCAACATTGAAAAAAACTAACACATTTATCAACAAGCTCAACTTTAAAAAATTCAAATAAGCTCAAAAAATAACATTGATAACAGCAACAAAATCAACAACAACCTCAACATTGAAAAAGGCCAACAAATTCAACAACAAACACAACTTTTCAAAATACAAACAACTTCAAAAAAAAAACTTGGATAACACCAACAAATTTAACAAAAAACTCACCATTACAAATCACCAACAAATTCAAAAACATCAACATTGCAAAAGACCAACGAATTCAACAACAACCTGAACATTGAAAAACACCAATTAAATCAACAAAAACCTCAACATTGAAAAACACCAACAAATTCAACAATAAGCTCAAACTTTCAAAAATACAAAAAAGTTTAAAAAAAAACATTGATAATACAAACAAATTCAACAACAACCTCAATATTGAAAGTCACCAACATATTTAACAACAACCTCAACATTGAAAAACACCAACAAGTTCAACAACAATCTCAATATTGAAAATCACCAACAAATTCAACAACAATCTGAACTTTCAAAAATGTTCAAAAAATAACATTGTTAGCACGAACAAATTCAACAACAACCTCAATATTGTAAAACACCAACAAATTCAACAACAAACTCAACATTGAAAAACTTCAACAACTTCAACAACAACCTCAACATTGAAAAAAACCAACAAATTCAACAATAAGCTCAACTTTCAAAAATACAATAAATGTATAACAAATAACATTGATAACACCAACAAATTCAACAACAACCTCAACATTGAAAAACACCAACAAATTCAACTACAACCTCAACAATTAAAAACACCAACAAATTCAACAACAAACTCAACATTCAAAAATACGAACCAATTCAACAACAACCTCAACAATGAAAAACACCAATAAATTCAACAACCTCAACATTGATAATCACCAACAAATTCAACAACAACCTCAACAATGATAAACACCAAAAAATTCAACAACAACCTCAACATTTAAAAACACAAAGAAATTCAACAACAACTTAAACTTTTAAAAATATAAAAAACATGTTCAAAGAAAAACATTGATAACTCCAACAAATTCAACAACAACCTCAACATTGATAAATTCCAACAAATTCAAAAACATCCTCACATTGAAAGATACAGATAAGTTCAAAAAATAACATTGATAACACAAACAAATTCAACAACAACCTCAATATTGAAAAACACCAAAAAATTCAACAACAACCTCAACATTGAAAGAAACCTACAAATTCAACAACAACCTCAACATTCAAAATAACTAACAAATTCAACAACATCAAAATTGAAAATCACCATCAAATTCAAAAACAACCACAACATTGAAAAACGCCAAAAAATTCAACAACAACCTCAATATTGAAAGTCACCACAAATTCAACAACAACCTCAACATGGAAAAACACCAACAAATTCAACAACAACCTCAATATTGAAAATCACCACAAATTCAACAACAACCTCAACATTGAAAAACACCAACAAATTCAACAACAACCTCAATATTGAAAGACACTAACAACTTCAAGAACAACCTGTACATTGAAAAACGCCAACAAATTCAACAATAACCTCAATCTTTAAAAGTACAAAAAAGTTCAAAAAATAACATTGATAACACCAAAAAATTCAACAACAATCTCAATATTGGAAATCATTTCAAAAATACATAAAAGTTTTAAAAAGAACATTTCTAACACCAACAAATTCAACAACAACCTCAATATTGAAAGTCCCCAGCAAATTCAACAACAACCTCAACTTTTAAAAGAAGTGAAAAAGATCAAAAAAAACATTGATAACACCAACAAATTCATCAATAACCTCAATATTGAAAAACACGAACAAATCCAACAACAACATCAATATTGAAAGTCACCAACAAATTCAACAACAACCTCAATATTGAAAGTCACCAACAAATTCAACAACAACCTCAATATTGAAATACACCAACAAATTCAACAACAACCTCAACATTGAAAAACACCAAAAAATTTAATAAATAACTCAACAATGAAAAACACCAAAAAATTCAACAGCAACCGCAACATTGAAAAATACAAACAAATTCAACAGCAACCTCAACATTGAAAAATACAAAAAAAGTTCAAAAAATAACGTTGATAACACCAACAAATTCAACAACAAACATGATATTGAAAATAACCCACAGATTCAAGAACAACCTCAACATTGAAAAAAACTAACACATTTATCAACAAGCTCAACTTTAAAAAATTCAAATAAGCTCAAAAAATAACATTGATAACAGCAACAAAATCAACAACAACCTCAACATTGAAAAAGGCCAACAAATTCAACAACAAACACAACTTTTCAAAATACAAACAACTTCAAAAAAAAAACTTGGATAACACCAACAAATTTAACAAAAAACTCACCATTACAAATCACCAACAAATTCAAAAACATCAACATTGCAAAAGACCAACGAATTCAACAACAACCTGAACATTGAAAAACACCAATTAAATCAACAAAAACCTCAACATTGAAAAACACCAACAAATTCAACAATAAGCTCAAACTTTCAAAAATACAAAAAAGTTTTAAAAAAAACATTGATAATACAAACAAATTCAACAACAACCTCAATATTGAAAGTCACCAACATATTTAACAACAACCTCAACATTGAAAAACACCAACAAGTTCAACAACAATCTCAATATTGAAAATCACCAACAAATTCAACAACAATCTGAACTTTCAAAAATGTTCAAAAAATAACATTGTTAGCACGAACAAATTCAACAACAACCTCAATATTGTAAAACACCAACAAATTCAACAACAAACTCAACATTGAAAAACGTCAACAACTTCAACAACAACCTCAACATTGAAAAAAACCAACAAATTCAACAATAAGCTCAACTTTCAAAAATACAATAAATGTATAACAAATAACATTGATAACACCAACAAATTCAACAACAACCTCAACATTGAAAAACACCAACAAATTCAACTACAACCTCAACAATTAAAAACACCAACAAATTCAACAACAAACTCAACATTCAAAAATACGAACCAATTCAACAACAACCTCAACAATGAAAAACACCAATAAATTCAACAACCTCAACATTGATAATCACCAACAAATTCAACAACAACCTCAACAATGATAAACACCAAAAAATTCAACAACAACCTCAACATTTAAAAACACAAAGAAATTCAACAACAACTTAAACTTTTAAAAATATAAAAAACATGTTCAAAGAAAAACATTGATAACTCCAACAAATTCAAGAACAACCACAACATTGCAAAACAGCAACAAATTCAACAACAACCTCAACATTGATAAATTCCAACAAATTCAAAAACAACCTCAACATTGAAAGATACAGATAAGTTCAAAAAATAACATTGATAACACAAACAAATTCAACAACAACCTCAATATTGAAAAACACCAAAAAATTCAACAACAACCTCAACATTGAAAGAAACCTACAAATTCAACAACAACCTCAACATTCAAAATAACTAACAAATTCAACAACATCAAAATTGAAAATCACCATCAAATTCAAAAACAACCACAACATTGAAAAACGCCAAAAAATTCAACAACAACCTCAATATTGAAAGTCACCACAAATTCAACAACAACCTCAACATGGAAAAACACCAACAAATTCAACAACAACCTCAATATTGAAAATCACCACAAATTCAACAACAACCTCAACATTGAAAAACACCAACAAATTCAACAACAACCTCAATATTGAAAGAATCCAACAAATTCGACAACAATCTCAACATTTAAAATCACCCAACAAATTCAACAACTTTAATATTGAAAACCACCAACAAATTCAACAACAACATCAACATTGAAACACGCCAACAAATTCAAAAAGATCATCAATATTGAAAATCAGCAACAAATTCAACAACAAACTCAACATTGACAACAGCCAACAAAGTCAAGTCCAACCTCAACAATGAAAAACACCAAAAAATTCAACAACAACCACAACATTGCAAAACAGCAACAAATTCAACAACAAACTCAACAATGAAAAACACCAACAAATTCAACAACAACCTCAACATTGAAAAACAGCAACAAATTCAGCAACAACGTCAACATTGAAAAAAACCAACAAATTCAAAAAGCTTAGCTTTGAAAAAAAAAAGTTCAAGAAATAACATTGATAGCAGCAACAAATTCAACAACAACCTCAACATTGAAATACACCAACAAATTCAACAAAAACATCAACAATGAAAAACACCAACAAATTCAACAACAACCACAACATTGATAAATGCCAAACAAATTCAATAACAACCTCAACATTGAAAGATTCAGAAAAGTTCAAAAAATAACATTGATAACAACATCAAATTCAACAACAACCTCAGAAATGAAAAACACCAACAAGTTCAACAACAACCTCAATATTGAAAGACACCAACAAATTCGACAATAACCTCAACATTCAAAATCACCAACAAATTCAACAACATCAATATTGAAAATCACCATCAAATTCAACAGCAACCTCAACATTGAAAAACGCCAACAAATTCAACAACAACCTCAATATTGAAAATCACAAAGAAATTCTACAACAACCTCAACATTGAAAAACGCCAACAAATTCAACAACATACTCAGTATTGAAATTCACCACAAATTCTACAACAACCTCAACATTGAAAAACACCAACAAATTCAACAACAACCTCAACATTGAAAAACGCAAAGAAATTCAACAAGATCCTCAATATTGAAAATCAACAGCAAATTCAACAACAACCTCAACAGTGAAAAACACCAACAAATTCAACAACAACCTCAACATTGAAAGACAGCAACAAATTCAACAACAACCTAAACAATGAAAATAACCATCAAATTCAACAAGCTCAACTTTCAAATAAAAAAGTTCAAAAAATAACATTGATAACAGCAACAAATTCAACAACAACCTCAACTTTGAAAAACACCAGCAAATTCAACAACAACATCAACAATGAAAAACACCAACAAATTCAACAACAACCTCAAAATTGGTAAATGACAACAAATTCAACAACAACCTCAACATTGAAAAATACCAGCAAATTCAACAACAACATCAACAATGAAAAACACCAACAAATTCAACAACAATCTCAAAATTGATAAATGCCAACAAATTCAACAACAACCTCAACATTGAAAAACACCAAAAAATTCAACAACAACCTCAACATTGAAAGAAACCTACAAATTCAACAACACGCTCAACATTGAGTAACACCAACAAATTTAAACAAGAATTTCACCTTTTAAAAGAAGAGAAAATGTTCAAAGAAAACATTGATAACTCCAACTAATTCAACAACAACCTCAAAAATGAAAAATATCAACAAATTCAACAACAACCTCAACATTGAAAAACGTCAACAAATTCAACAACAACCTCAATATTGAAAGTCACCACAAATTCAACAACCTCAACATTCAAAATCACCAGCAAATTCAACAACATCAAAATTGAAAAACAACATCAAATTCAACAACAACCTCAACATTGAAAAACGCCAACAAATTCAACAACAACCTCAACATTCAAAATCACCAACAAATTCAAGAACATCAATATTGAAAATCACCATCAAATTCAACAACAACCTCAACATTGAAAAACGCCAAAAAATTCAACAACAACCTCAATATTGAAAGTCACCACAAATTCAACAACAACCTCAACATGGAAAAACACCAACAAATTCAACAACAACCTCAATATTGAAAATCACCACAAATTCAACAACAACCTCAACATTGAAAAACACCAACAAATTCAACAACAACCTCAATATTGAAAGAATCCAACAAATTCGACAACAATCTCAACATTTAAAATCACCCAACAAATTCAACAACTTTAATATTGAAAATCACCAACAAATTCAACAACAACATCAACATTGAAACACGCCAACAAATTCAAAAAGATCATCAATATTGAAAATCAGCAACAAATTCAACAACAAACTCAACATTGACAACAGCCAACAAAGTCAAGTCCAACCTCAACAATGAAAAACACCAAAAAATTCAACAACAACCACAACATTGCAAAACAGCAACAAATTCAACAACAAACTCAACAATGAAAAACACCAACAAATTCAACAACAACCTCAACATTGAAAAACAGCAACAAATTCAGCAACAACGTCAACATTGAAAAAAACCAACAAATTCAAAAAGCTTAGCTTTGAAAAAAAAAAGTTCAAGAAATAACATTGATAGCAGCAACAAATTCAACAACAACCTCAACATTGAAATACACCAACAAATTCAACAAAAACATCAACAATGAAAAACACCAACAAATTCAACAACAACCACAACATTGATAAATGCCAAACAAATTCAATAACAACCTCAACATTGAAAGATTCAGAAAAGTTCAAAAAATAACATTGATAACAACATCAAATTCAACAACAACCTCAGAAATGAAAAACACCAACAAGTTCAACAACAACCTCAATATTGAAAGACACCAACAAATTCGACAATAACCTCAACATTCAAAATCACCAACAAATTCAACAACATCAATATTGAAAATCACCATCAAATTCAACAGCAACCTCAACATTGAAAAACGCCAACAAATTCAACAACAACCTCAATATTGAAAATCACAAAGAAATTCTACAACAACCTCAACATTGAAAAACGCCAACAAATTCAACAACATACTCAGTATTGAAATTCACCACAAATTCTACAACAACCTCAACATTGAAAAACACCAACAAATTCAACAACAACCTCAACATTGAAAAACGCAAAGAAATTCAACAAGATCCTCAATATTGAAAATCAACAGCAAATTCAACAACAACCTCAACAGTGAAAAACACCAACAAATTCAACAACAACCTCAACATTGAAAGACAGCAACAAATTCAACAACAACCTAAACAATGAAAATAACCATCAAATTCAACAAGCTTAACTTTCAAATAAAAAAGTTCAAAAAATAACATTGATAACAGCAACAAATTCAACAACAACCTCAACTTTGAAAAACACCAGCAAATTCAACAACAACATCAACAATGAAAAACACCAACAAATTCAACAACAACCTCAAAATTGGTAAATGACAACAAATTCAACAACAACCTCAACATTGAAAAATACCAGCAAATTCAACAACAACATCAACAATGAAAAACACCAACAAATTCAACAACAATCTCAAAATTGATAAATGCCAACAAATTCAACAACAACCTCAACATTGAAAAACACCAAAAAATTCAACAACAACCTCAACATTGAAAGAAACCTACAAATTCAACAACACGCTCAACATTGAGTAACACCAACAAATTTAAACAAGAATTTCACCTTTTAAAAGAAGAGAAAATGTTCAAAGAAAACATTGATAACTCCAACTAATTCAACAACAACCTCAAAAATGAAAAATATCAACAAATTCAACAACAACCTCAACATTGAAAAACGTCAACAAATTCAACAACAACCTCAATATTGAAAGTCACCACAAATTCAACAACCTCAACATTCAAAATCACCAGCAAATTCAACAACATCAAAATTGAAAAACAACATCAAATTCAACAACAACCTCAACATTGAAAAACGCCAACAAATTCAACAACAACCTCAACATTCAAAATCACCAACAAATTCAAGAACATCAATATTGAAAATCACCATCAAATTCAACAACAGCCTCAACATTGAAAAACGCCAACAAATTCAACAACAACCTCAATATTGAAAATCACCAACAAATTCAACAACAACCTCAACATTGAAAAACGCCAACAAATTGAACAACAAACTCAATATTGAAAGTCACCACAAATTCAATAACAACCTCAACATTGAAAAACACCAACAAATTCAACAACAACCTCAATATTGAAAGAATCCATTAAATTCAACAACAATCTCAACATTTAAAATCACCCAACTAATTCAACAGCTTCACTATGGAAAATCACCAACACATTCAACAACAACCTCAACATTGAAAAACGCCAAGAAATTCAACAAGATCCTCAATATTGAAAATCAGCAACAAATTCAACAACAACCTCAACAATGAAAAACACCAACAAATTCAACAACAACATCAACATTGAAGAACAGCAACAAATTCAACAACAACATCAACAATGAAAAACACCAACAAATTCAACATCAAACTCAATATTGAAAGACACCAACAAATTCAACAAGAACCTCAACATTCAAAATCACCAAAAATTCAAGATCATCAATATTGAAAATCACCATCAAATTCAACAACAACCTCAACAATGAAAATAACCAACAAATTCAACAAGCTCAACTTCCAATTAAAAAAAGTTCAAAAAATTACATTGATAACAGCAACAAATTCAACAACAAACTCAACATTGATGAAACACCAACAAATTCAACAACAACCTCAACAATGAAAAACACCTACAAATTCAACAATAACCTCAAAGTTGATAAATGCCAACAAATTCAACAACAACCTCAACATTGAAAGAAACCTACAAATTCAACAACAAGCTCAACATTGAAAAACACCAACAAATTCAAACAACAACCTCAACTTTTAAAAGAAGAGAAAAAGTTCAAAGAAAACATTGATAACACCAACAAATTCAACAACAACCTCAACATTCAAAATCACCAAGAAATTCAACAACATCAATATTGAAAATCACCAAAAATTCAACAGCAACCTCAACATTGAAAAACGCCAACAAATTCAACAACAGCCTCAACATTGAAAAACGCCAACAAATTCAACAACAAACTCAATATTGAAAGTCACCACAAATTCAACAACAACCTCAACATGGAAAAACGCCAACAAATTCAACAACAACCTCAAAAAAAATCAAAAAATAACATTGTTAACAGCAACAAATTCAACAACAACATCAACAATGAAAAACACCAACAAATTCAACATCAAACTCAATATTGAAAGACACCAACAAATTCAACAAGAACCTCAACATTCAAAATCACCAAAAATTCAAGATCATCAATATTGAAAATCACCATCAAATTCAACAACAACCTCAACAATGAAAATAACCAACAAATTCAACAAGCTCAACTTCCAATTAAAAAAATTTCAAAAAATTACATTGATAACAGCAACAAATTCAACAACAAACTCAACATTGATGAAACACCAACAAATTCAACAACAACCTCAACAATGAAAAACACCTACAAATTCAACAATAACCTCAAAATTGATAAATGCCAACAAATTCAACAACAACCTCAACATTGAAAGAAACCTACAAATTCAACAACAAGCTCAACATTGAAAAACACCAACAAATTCAAACAACAACCTCAACTTTTAAAAGAAGAGAAAAAGTTCAAAGAAAACATTGATTACACCAACAAATTCAACAACAACCTCAACATTCAAAATCACCAAGAAATTCAACAACATCAATATTGAAAATCACCAAAAATTCAACAGCAACCTCAACATTGAAAAACGCCAACAAATTCAACAACAACCTCAACATTGAAAAACGCCAACAAATTCAACAACAAACTCAATATTGAAAGTCACCACAAATTCAACAACAACCTCAACATGGAAAAACGCCAACAAATTCAACAACAACCTCAAAAAAAATCAAAAAATAACATTGTTAACAGCAACAAATTCAACAACAACCTCAACATTGAAAAACACCAACAAATTCAACA
Organism: Cetorhinus maximus; assembly: GCF_964194155.1. Taxonomy (NCBI): domain Eukaryota; kingdom Metazoa; phylum Chordata; class Chondrichthyes; order Lamniformes; family Cetorhinidae; genus Cetorhinus; species Cetorhinus maximus. The sequence goes on from NW_027596330.1 coordinate 109,234, forward strand.
AGAACATATCCAATGAAAAACACCAACACATTCAACAACAACCTCAACATTGATAAATGCCAACAAATTCAACAACAACCTCAACATTGAAAGATTCAGAAAAGTTCAATAAATAACATTGATAACACCAACAAATTCAACAACAACCTCATAATTGAAAAACGCCAACAAATTCAACAACAACCACAATATTGAAAATCACCAACAAATTCAACAACAACCTCAACATTGAAAACCGCCAACAAATTCAACAACAAACTCAATGCTGAAAGTCACCACAAATTCAACAACAGCCTCAACATTGAAAAACCCCAACAAATTCAACAACTACCAAAATATTGAATGGATCCAACAAATTCAACAACAATCTCAACATTAAAATCATCCAACAAAATCAACAACTTCATTATTGAAAATCACCAACAAATTCAACAACTACCTCAACATTGAAAAACGCCAAGAAATTCAACAAGATCCTCAATATTGATAATCAGCAACAAATTAAACAACAACCTCAACATTGAAAACAGCCAACAAAGTCAAGTCCAACCTCAACAATGAAAAACACCAAAAAATTCAACAACACTCTCAACATTAATAATAGCAACAAATTCAACCACAACCTCAATGTTGAAAAACACCAACAAATTCAACAACAACTTCAACAATGAAAAACACCAACAAATTCAACAACAACCTCAACATTGAAAAACACCAAAAAATTCAACAACAACCTCAACATTCAAAGAAACCGACATATTCAACAAGCTCAACATTGAAAATCACCATCAAATTCAAACAACAACCTCAACTTTTAAAAGAAGAGAAAAAGTTCAAAGAAAACATTGATAACACCAGCCAATCCAAAAACAACCTCAACAATGAAAAACACCAACAAATTCAACAACAACCTCAACATTGAAAAACGCCAACAAATTCAAGAACAACATCAATATTGAAAATCACCAACAAATTCAACAACAACCTCAACATTGAAAAACGCCAACAAATTCAACAACAACCTCAATATCGAAAGTCACCACATATTCAACAACAACCTCAACATTGAAACAGCCAACAAAGTCAAGTCCAACCTCAACAATGAAAAACACCAAAAAATTCAACAACAACCTCAACATTGAAAAACAGCAACAAATTCAACAACAACCTCAACAATGAAAAGCACCAACAAATTCAACAACAACCTCAACATTGAAAAACAGCAACAAATTCAACAACAACCTCAACAATGAAAAATACCAACAAATTCATCAAGCTCAACTTTCAAAAAAAAATGTTCAAAAAATAACATTGATAACAGCAACAAATTCAACAACAACATCAACATTGAAAAGCACCAACAAATTCAACTACAACCTCAACAATGAAATACACGAAAAAAATCAACAACAACCGCAACATGGAAAAATACAAAAAACTTCAAAAAGTAACAATGAAAACACAAAGAAATTCAGCAACAAACTCAATATGGTAAATCACCAACAAATTCAACAAAATCAACATTGAAAACATCAACAAATTCAACAACAACCTCATCATTGAAAAACACCAATAAATTCAACAACAACCTCAACATTGAAAGACACCAATACATTCAACAACAACCTCAACATTGAAAAAAACCGACAAATTCAACAAACTCAACTTTCAAAAATACAATATATGTTCAAAATATAACATTGATAACAGCAACAAATTCAATAACAACCTCAACATTGAAAAACACCAACAAATTCAACAACAACTTCAACAATGAAAACACCCAAAAATTTTAGAACAACCTCAACATTGAAAAGCACCAAAAAAATTCAACAACAACCTCAACAATGAAATACATGAACAAATTCAACAACATGCTCAACTTTCAAAAATACAATAAATGTTCAAAAAATAACATTGATAACACCAACAAATTCAACAACTACCTCAATATTGAAAATCACCAACAAATTTAACAAAAACAACATTGGAAAACACCAACAAATTCAGGTAACAACCTCAGCATTGAAAAACACCGATAAATTCAACAACAACTTCAACATTGAAAAACACCAACAACTTCAACAACAACCTCAACAATGCAGATCACCAACAAATTCAACAAAAACCTCAACATTCAAAAATACCACCCAGTTCAACAACAACCTCAACAATGAAAGACAGCAATAAATTCAACAACAACCTCAACATTGAAAAACAGCAATAAATTCAACAACCTCCACGTTGAAATTCACCAACAAATTCAACAACAACCTCAACATTCAAAAATTCCACCAAATTCAACAACAACCTCAACAATGAAAAACACCAATAAATGCAACAACAATATCAACATTGAAAAACAGCAACACATTCAACAACCTCAACATTGAAAAACACCAACAAATTCAACAACAAGCTCAACATTGAAAAACACCAACAAATTCAACAACAAACACATCATTGAAAAATACCAACAATTTCAACAACAACCTCAACATTTAAAAATACAAAAAAGTTCATAAAATAACATTGATAACACCAACAAATTCAACAACTACCTCAATATTACATATCACCAACAAATTCAACAACAACCTCAACACTGAAAAACACCAGCAAATTCAACAACAATCTCAACATGGAAAAACGCCAACAAATTCAACAACAACCACAAAAATGAAAAACAACAACAAATTCAACAACAACCTCAACATTGAAAAACACCAACAAATTAAACAACAACCTCAATATTGAAGGAATCCAACAAATTCAACAACAATCTCAAAATTTAAACTCACACAACTAATTCAACAACTTCAATATTGAAAATCACCAACAAATTCAACACCAACATCAACATTGAAAAACGCCTTGCAATTCAACAAGATCCTCAATATTGAAAATCAGCAACAAATTCAACAACAACCTCAACATTGAAAGCAGCCAACAAAGTCAAGTCCAACCTCAACAATGAAAAACTCCAAAAACTTCAACAACAACGTCAACATTGAAAAACAGCAACAAATTCAACAACAACCTCAACAATGAAAAACACCAACAAATACAACAACAACCTCAACATTGAAAAAGAGCAACAAATTCAACAACAACCTCAACAATGAAAATAACCAACAAATTCAACAAGCTCAACTTTCAAATAAATAAGTTCTAAAAATAACATTGATAACAGCAACAAATTCAACAACAACCTCAACATTGAAAAACACCAACAAATTCAACAACAACCTCAACAATGAAAAACAACAACAAATTCAACAACAACCTCAATATTGTAAGACACCAACAAATTCAACAACAACCTCAACATTCAAAATCACCAACAAATTCAACAACATCAATATTGAAAATCACCATCAAATTCAAACAACAACCTCAACATTGTAAAACGCCAACAAATTCAACAACAACCTCAATATTGAAAAACGCCAACAAATTCAACAACAACCTCAATATTGAAAGTCACCGCAAATTCATCAACAACTGCAACATGGAAAAACGCCAACATATTCAACCAGAACCTCAACATTGAAACAGCCAACAAAGTCAAGTCCAACCTCAACAATGAAAAACACCAAAAAATTCAACAACAACCTCAACATTGAAAAACAGCAACAAATTCAACAACAACCTCAACAATGAAAAGCACCAACAAATTCAACAACAACCTCAACATTAAAAAAACAGCAACAAATTCAACAACAACCTCAACAATTAAAAATACCAACAAATTCATCAAGCTCAACTTTCAAAAAAAAATGTTCAAAAAATAACATTGATAACAGCAACAAATTCAACAACAACATCAACATTGAAAAGCACCAACAAATTCAACTATAACCTCAACAATGAAATACACGAAAAAAATCAACAACAACCGCAACATTGAAAAATACAAAAAACTTCAAAAAATAACAATGAAAACACAAACAAATTCAGCAACAAACTCAATATGGTAAATCACCAACAAATTCAACAAAATCAACATTGAAAACATCAACAAATTCAACAACAACCTCATCATTGAAAAACAACAATAAATTCAACAACAACCTCAACATTGAAAGACACCAATACATTCAACAACAACATCAACATTGAAAAAAACCGACAAATTCAACAAACTCAACTTTCAAAAATACAATATATGTTCAAAATATAACATTGATAACAGCAACAAATTCAATAACAACCTCAACATTGAAAAACACCAACAAATTCAACAACAACCTCAACACTGAAAAACACCAGCAAATTCAACAACAATCTCAACATGGAAAAACGCCAACAAATTCAACAACAACCACAACAATAAAAAACAACAACAAATTCAACAACAAACTCAACATTGAAAAACACCAACAAATTAAACAACAACCTCAATATTGAAGGAATCCAACAAATTCAACAACAATCTCAAAATTTAAACTCACCCAACTAATTCAATAACCTCAATATTGAAAATCACCAACAAATTCAACACCAACATCAACATTGAAAAACGCCTTGCAATTCAACAAGATCCTCAATATTGAAAATCAGCAACAAATTCAACAACAACCTCAACATTGAAAACAGCCAACAAAGTCAAGTCCAACCTCAACAATGAAAAACTCCAAAAACATCAACAACAACTTCAACATTGAAAAACACCAACAACTTCAACAACAACCTCAACAATGCAGATCACCAACAAATTCAACAAAAACCTCAACATTCAAAAATACCACCCAATTCAACAACAACCTCAACAATGAAAGGCAGCAATAAATTCAACAACAACCTCAACATTGAAAAACAGCAATAAATTCAACAACCTCCACGTTGAAATTCACCAACAAATTCAACAACAACATCAACATTCAAAAATTCCACCAAATTCAACAACAACCTCAACAATGAAAAACACCAATAAATGCAACAACAATATCAACATTGAAAAACAGCAACACATTCAACAACCTCAACATTGAAAAACACCAACAAATTCAACAACAACCTCAACACTGTAAAACACCAGCAAATTCAACAACAATCTCAACATGGAAAAACGCCAACAAATTCAACAACAACCACAACAATGAAAAACAACAACAAATTCAACAACAACCTCAACATTGAAAAACACCAACAAATTAAACAACAACTTCAATATTGAAGGAATCCAACAAATTCAACAACAATCTCAAAATTTAAACTCACCCAACTAATTCAACAACTTCAATATTGAAAATCACCAACAAATTCAACACCAACATCAACATTGAAAAACGCCTTGCAATTCAACAAGATCCTCAATATTGAAAATCAGCAACAAATTCAACAACAACCTCAACATTGAAAACAGCCAACAAAGTCAAGTCCAACCTCAACAATGAAAAACTCCAAAAACTTCAACAACAACCTCAACATTGAAAAACAGCAACAAATTCAACAACAACCTCAACAATGAAAAACACCAACAAATACAACAACAACCTCAACATTGAAAAAGAGCAACAAATTCAACAACAACCTCAACAATGAAAATAACCAACAAATTCAACAAGCTCAACTTTCAAATAAATAAGTTCTAAAAATAACATTGATAACAGCAACAAATTCAACAACAACCTCAACATTGAAAAACACCAACAAATTCAACAACAACCTCAACAATGAAAAACAACAACAAATTCAACAACAACCTCAATATTGTAAGACACCAACAAATTCAACAACAACCTCAACATTCAAAATCACCAACAAATTCAACAACATCAATATTGAAAATCACCATCAAATTCAACAACAACCTCAACATTGTAAAACGCCAACAAATTCAACAACAACCTCAATATTGAAAATCACCAACACATTCAACAACAACCTCAACATTGAAAAACGCCAACAAATTCAACAACAACCTCAATATTGAAAGTCACCACAAATTCATCAACAACTGCAACATGGAAAAACGCCAACATATTCAACAACAACATCAAAATTGAAAGTCACCACAAATTCAACAACAACCTCAACATTGAAAATCACCAACAAATTCAACAACAATCTCAACATTTAAAATCACCCAACAAATTCAACAACTTCAATATTGAAAATCACCAACAAATTCAACAACAACCTCAACATTGAAAAACGCCAAGAAAATCAACAAGATCCTCAATATTGAAAATCAGCAACAAATTCAACAACAACCTCAACATTGACAACAGCCAACAAAGTCAAGTCCAACCTCAACAATGAAAAAAAACAAAAAATTCAACAAAAACCACAACATTGAAAAACAGCAACAAATTCAACAACATCCTCAGCAATGAAAAACACCAACAAATTCAACAACAACCTCAACATTGAAAAACAGCCACTAATTCAACAGCAACCTCAGCAATAAAAAACCCAACAAATTCAACAAGTTCAACTTTCAAAAAAAAAGTTCAAAAAATAACATTGATAACAGCAACAAATTCAACAACAACCTCAACGTTGAAAAACAACAACAAATTCAACAACAACCTCAACAATGAAAAACACTAACAAATTCAACAACAACCCCAACATTGAAAGATACAGAAAAGTTCAAAAAAAGCATTGATAACACAAACAAATTCAACAACAACCTCAACATTGAAAAACACCAAAAAATTCAACAACAACCTCAACTTTGAAAAACACCAACAAATTTAAACAACAACCACAACTTTTAAAAGAAGAGATAAAGTTCAAAGAAAACATTGATAACTCCAACAAATTCAACAACAACCATAACAGTGAAAAACACCAACAAATTCAACAACAACCTCAACATTGAAAGAAACCTGCAAATTCAACAACAAGCTCAACATTGAAAAACACCAACAAATTTAAACAAAAACCACAACTTTTAAAAGAAGAGACAAAATTCAAAGAAAACATTGATAACACCAACAAATTCAACAACAACCATAACAATGAAAAACACCAACAAATTCAACAACAACCTCAACATTGAAATATACAGAAAAGTTCAAAAAATAACATTGATAACACAAACAAATTCAACAACAACCTCAACATTGAAAAACAACAAAAAATTCAACAACAACCTCAACATTGAAAGAAACCTGCAAATGCAACAATAAGCTCAACATTGAAAAACATCAACAAATTTAAACAACAACCACAACTTTTAAAAGATGAGAAAAAGTTCAAAGAAAACATTGATAACACCAACAAATTCAACAACAACCTCAATATTGAAAGACACCAACAAATTCATCAACAACCTCAACATTCAAAATCACCAACAAATTCAACAACATCAATATTGAAAATAACCATCAAATTCAACAACCTCAACATTGAAAAACACCAACAAATTCAACAACAAACTAAATATTGAAAATCACCATCAAATTCAACAACAACCTCAACATTGAAAAACGCCAACAAATTAAACAACAACCTCAATATTGAAAGAAACCAACAAATTGTACAACAACCTCAAGATGGAAAAACGACAACAAATTCAACTACAACCTCAATATTGAATGTCACCACAAATTCAACAACAACCTCAACATTGAAAAACACCAACAAATTCAACAACAACCTCAATATTGAAAGAATCCAACAAATTCAACAACAATCTCAACATTTAAAATCACCCAACAAATTCAACAACTTCAATATTGAAAATCACCAACAAATTCAACAACAACCTCAACATTGAAAAACGACAAGAAATTCAACAAGATCCTCAATATTGAAAATCAGCAAAAAATTCAACAACAAACTCAACATTGAAAACAGCCAACAAAGTCAAGTCCAACTTCAACAATGAAAATCAGCAAAAAATTCAACAACAACCTCAACATTGAAAAACAGCAACAAATTCAACAACGACCTCAACAATGAAAAACACCAACAAATTCAACAACAACCTCAACATTGATAAATACCAACAAATTCAACATCAACCTCAACATTGAAAGATACAGAAAAGATCGAAAAATAACATTGATAACACCAACAATTTCAACAACAACCTCAATATTGAAAGACACCAACATATTCAACAACAACATCAACATTGAAAAACGCCAACAAATTCAACAAGAACCTCAATGTTGATAATCACCAACAAGTTCAAAAACAACCTCATCATTGCAATAAACCCACAAATTCAAAAACCTCAACAATGAAAAACAGCAAAAACATTCAACAACAACTGCAACATTGAAAAACACCAACAAATTCAACAACAACCTCAACAATGAAAAACACCAACAAATTCAATAACAACCTCAACATTGAAAAACACCAACATCTTCAACAACCTCAACAATGAAAAAGACCAAAAAACTCAACTATCGCAACATTGAAAAATACCAACAAATTCAACAACAACCTCAACTTTAAAAGGAAGAGAAAAATTTCATAAAAAACATTGATAACACCAACAAATTCAACAACAACCTCTACATTGAAAAATACAGTAAAGTTTAAAAAATAACATTGATAACACAAACAAATTCAACAACAACCTCAAAGTTGAAAAATACAAAAAGTTCAAAAAATAGCATTGATAACACCAACAAATTCAACAGAAAACTCAATATTGAAAAATAACAACAAATTCAACAACAAACTCAACATTGAAAATCACCAACAAATTCAACATCAACCTCAACATTGAAAAACAACTACAATTTCAACAACAACGTCAACATTGAAAATAACCTACAATTTCAACAACAAGCTCAACATTAAAAAACACCAACAAATGCAACAACAACCTCAACTCTTAAAGACGAGAAAAAGTTCAAAAAATATTAATAACACCAACAATTTCAACTACAACCTCAACAATGAAAAACACCAACTAATTAACACACAATATTGAATAACATCAACAAATTCAACATCAACCTCAACATTCAAAATCACCTACAAAATGAACAACATCAATATTGAAAATCACAAACAGATTCAACATCAACCTCAACATTGAGAAACGCCAACAACTTGATCAACAACCTCAATATTGAAAATCACCAACAAATTCAACAAAAACATCAACATTGAAAAACAAAAACAAATTCAACAACAACCTCAACTTTTAAAAGAAGAGAAAAATTGCAAAAAAAAAACATTGATAACACCAACAAATTCAACAACAACCTCAACATTGAAAAACGCCTACAAATTCAACAACAACCTCAATATTGAAAGTCACCAACAAATTCAACAACAACATCAACATTGAAAAACACCAACAAATTCAACAACAACCTCAATATTGAAAGACAACAACAAATTCAACAACAACCTCAAAATGGAAAATCACCCAAAAAATTCAACAACTTCAATATTGAAAATAACCAAAAAATTCAACAACATCCCCAACATTGAAAAACGCTAACAAATTCAACAAGAACCTCAATAGTGAAAATCACCAACAAATTCAACAACAACTTCAACATTGAAATAAACCCACAAATTCAACTACAACCTCAACAATGAAAAACACCAAAACATTCAACAACAACTGCAACATTGAAAAAGACCAACAAATTCAACAACAACCTCAACAATGAAAAACAAAAACAAATTCAATAACATCCTCAACATTGTATAACACCAACAACTTCAAATCCTCAACAATGAAAAACACCAAAAAATTCAACAATCGCAACAATTGAAAAATACCAACAAATTCAACAACAACCTCAACATTGAAAAAAACAGAAAAGTTAAAAAAATAACACTGAAAAACACCAATAAATTCAACAACAACCTCAACATTGAAAAACACGAATAAATTCAACAACAACCTCAACATTGAAAAACACCAAGAAATACAACAACAATCTCAACTTTGAAAAAAATCAACAAATTCAACAACAAGCTCAACTTTCAAAAATGCAATAAATGTTCAAAAAATAACATTGATAACAGCAACAAATTCAACAAAATCCTCAACATTGAAAAAACCAACAAATTCAACTACAACCTCAACAATGAAAAACAACAACAAATACAACAACAACCTCAACATTCAAAAATACCTACCAATTCAACAACAACCTTAACAATGAAAAACAAAAACAAATTCAACAACCGCAACATTGAAAAATAACAACAAATTCAACAACAACCTCGACTTTTAAAAGAAGAGCAAACGTTCAAAAAAAACATTTATAACACCAACAAATTCAACAACAACCTCAGTATTGAAAAATACAAAAAATTTCAAAAAATAACATTGATATGACCAAAAAATTCAACAACAAACTCAATATTGAAAATCAACAATAAATTCAACAACAACCTCAACATTGAAATACATCAACAATTTCAACAAAAACCTCAACATTGAAAAAACCTACAAATTCAACAACAAGCTCAACATTGAAAATCACCAACAAATTCAACAACAACCTCAACTTTTAAAAGATGGTAAAAAGTTCAAAAAAAACATTGATAACAGCAACAAATTAAACAACAACCTCAACATTGAAAAATACAGAAAAGTTCGTAAAATAAAATTGATAACACGAACAAATTCAGCATCAACCTCAACATTGAAAAATAAAAAAAAGTTCAAAAAATAATATTGAAAACACCTTCAAATTCATCAACACACTCGATATTGAAAATCAACAACAAATTCAACAACAACCTCAACATTGAAAAACACAAACAAATTCAACAACAACCTCAACTTTTAAAAGAAGTGAAAAAGTTCAAAAAAGAACATTGATAACACCAACAAATTCAACAACAACCTCAACATTGAACAACACCAACAAATTCAACAACAACCTCAACTTTTAAAAGAAGAGAAAAAGTTCAAAAAAGAACATTCATAAAACCAAGAAGTTCAACAACAACCTCAACATTGAATATCACCATCAAATTGAACAAGCTCAACATTGAAAAACACCAACAAATTCTACAATAACCTTAACTATTGAAAATACAAACAATTTCAACAAAAAACGTTGATTACACCAACAAATTCAACAACAAACTCAACATTAAAAATCACCAACAAATTCAACAACAACCTCAACATTGAAAAACACCAACAAATTCTACAACAACCTCAGCATTGAAGTAAACCAACAAATTCAACAACCAGCGCAACTTTCAAAAATACTAAAAAGTTCTAATAATAACATTCGTAACACCAACAAATTCAAGAACAACCTCAACATTGAAAATCACCAGCAAATTCAACAAAATCAACATAGAAAAACACCAATAAATTCAACAACAACCTCAACATTAAAAAAACAACATTAAACTCTACAACAACTTCAACATTGAAAAATACCATCAAATTCAACAACCTCAACATTGAATAAAAGACAAATTGAACAACAAGCTCAACTTTCAAAAATACAATAAATGTTCAAAAAATAACATTGATAACAGCAACAAGTTCAACAACAACCTCAACATTGAAAAACACCAACAAATTCAACAACAACATCATCAATGAAAAACAGCAACAAATTCAACAACAACCTCAACGTTGAAAAACACCAACAAATTCAACATCAACCTCGACAATGAAAAACACCTACAAATTCAACAACAAAATCAACAATGAAAAATTCCAACTAATTCAACAACCACAACTTATAAAAGATGAGAAAAAGTTCAAAAAAAACATTGATAACACCAACAAATTCAACAACATCCTCAACATTGAAAAATACAAAAATGTTCGAAAAATAACATTGATAACACGTACAAATTCAGCAACAACCTCAACATTGAAAAATAAAAAAAGTTCAAAAAATAATATTGATAACACCATCAAATTCAACAACAAACTCGATATTGAAAAACAGCAACAAATTCAACAACAACCTCAACAATGAAAAACACCAACAAATACAACAACAACCTCAACATTGAAAAAGAGCAACAAATTCAACAACAACCTCAACAATGAAAATAACCAACAAATTCAACAAGCTCAACTTTCAAATAAATAAGTTCTAAAAATAACATTGATAACAGCAACAAATTCAACAACAACCTCAACATTGAAAAACACCAACAAATTCAACAACAACCTCAACATTGTAAAACGCCAACAAATTCAACAACAACCTCAATATTGAAAATCACCAACACATTCAACAACAACCTCAACATTGAAAAACGCCAACAAATTCAACAACAACCTCAATATTGAAAGTCACCACAAATTCATCAACAACTGCAACATGGAAAAACGCCAACATATTCAACAACAACATCAAAATTGAAAGTCACCACAAATTCAACAACAACCTCAACATTGAAAATCACCAACAAATTCAACAACAATCTCAACATTTAAAATCACCCAACAAATTCAACAACTTCAATATTGAAAATCACCAACAAATTCAACAACAACCTCAACATTGAAAAACGCCAAGAAAATCAACAAGATCCTCAATATTGAAAATCAGCAACAAATTCAACAACAACCTCAACATTGACAACAGCCAACAAAGTCAAGTCCAACCTCAACAATGAAAAAAAACAAAAAATTCAACAAAAACCACAACATTGAAAAACAGCAACAAATTCAACAACATCCTCAGCAATGAAAAACACCAACAAATTCAACAACAACCTCAACATTGAAAAACAGCCACTAATTCAACAGCAACCTCAGCAATAAAAAACCCAACAAATTCAACAAGTTCAACTTTCAAAAAAAAAGTTCAAAAAATAACATTGATAACAGCAACAAATTCAACAACAACCTCAACATTGAAAAACAACAACAAATTCAACAACAACCTCAACAATGAAAAACACTAACAAATTCAACAACAACCCCAACATTGAAAGATACAGAAAAGTTCAAAAAAAGCATTGATAACACAAACAAATTCAACAACAACCTCAACATTGAAAAACACCAAAAAATTCAACAACAACCTCAACTTTGAAAAACACCAACAAATTTAAACAACAACCACAACTTTTAAAAGAAGAGATAAAGTTCAAAGAAAACATTGATAACTCCAACAAATTCAACAACAACCATAACAGTGAAAAACACCAACAAATTCAACAACAACCTCAACATTGAAAGAAACCTGCAAATTCAACAACAAGCTCAACATTGAAAAACACCAACAAATTTAAACAAAAACCACAACTTTTAAAAGAAGAGACAAAATTCAAAGAAAACATTGATAACACCAACAAATTCAACAACAACCATAACAATGAAAAACACCAACAAATTCAACAACAACCTCAACATTGAAATATACAGAAAAGTTCAAAAAATAACATTGATAACACAAACAAATTCAACAACAACCTCAACATTGAAAAACAACAAAAAATTCAACAACAACCTCAACATTGAAAGAAACCTGCAAATTCAACAACAAGCTCAACATTGAAAAACATCAACAAATTTAAACAACAACCACAACTTTTAAAAGATGAGAAAAAGTTCAAAGAAAACATTGATAACACCAACAAATTCAACAACAACCTCAATATTGAAAGACACCAACAAATTCATCAACAACCTCAACATTCAAAATCACCAACAAATTCAACAACATCAATATTGAAAATAACCATCAAATTCAACAACCTCAACATTGAAAAACACCAACAAATTCAACAACAAACTAAATATTGAAAATCACCATCAAATTCAACAACAACCTCAACATTGAAAAACGCCAACAAATTAAACAACAACCTCAATATTGAAAGAAACCAACAAATTGTACAACAACCTCAAGATGGAAAAACGACAACAAATTCAACTACAACCTCAATATTGAATGTCACCACAAATTCAACAACAACCTCAACATTGAAAAACACCAACAAATTCAACAACAACCTCAATATTGAAAGAATCCAACAAATTCAACAACAATCTCAACATTTAAAATCACCCAACAAATTCAACAACTTCAATATTGAAAATCACCAACAAATTCAACAACAACCTCAACATTGAAAAACGACAAGAAATTCAACAAGATCCTCAATATTGAAAATCAGCAAAAAATTCAACAACAAACTCAACATTGAAAACAGCCAACAAAGTCAAGTCCAACTTCAACAATGAAAATCAGCAAAAAATTCAACAACAACCTCAACATTGAAAAACAGCAACAAATTCAACAACGACCTCAACAATGAAAAACACCAACAAATTCAACAACAACCTCAACATTGATAAATACCAACAAATTCAACATCAACCTCAACATTGAAAGATACAGAAAAGATCGAAAAATAACATTGATAACACCAACAATTTCAACAACAACCTCAATATTGAAAGACACCAACATATTCAACAACAACATCAACATTGAAAAACGCCAACAAATTCAACAAGAACCTCAATGTTGATAATCACCAACAAGTTCAAAAACAACCTCATCATTGCAATAAACCCACAAATTCAAAAACCTCAACAATGAAAAACAGCAAAAACATTCAACAACAACTGCAACATTGAAAAACACCAACAAATTCAACAACAACCTCAACAATGAAAAACACCAACAAATTCAATAACAACCTCAACATTGAAAAACACCAACATCTTCAACAACCTCAACAATGAAAAAGACCAAAAAACTCAACTATCGCAACATTGAAAAATACCAACAAATTCAACAACAACCTCAACTTTAAAAGGAAGAGAAAAATTTCATAAAAAACATTGATAACACCAACAAATTCAACAACAACCTCTACATTGAAAAATACAGTAAAGTTTAAAAAATAACATTGATAACACAAACAAATTCAACAACAACCTCAAAGTTGAAAAATACAAAAAGTTCAAAAAATAGCATTGATAACACCAACAAATTCAACAGAAAACTCAATATTGAAAAATAACAACAAATTCAACAACAAACTCAACATTGAAAATCACCAACAAATTCAACATCAACCTCAACATTGAAAAACAACTACAATTTCAACAACAACGTCAACATTGAAAATAACCTACAATTTCAACAACAAGCTCAACATTAAAAAACACCAACAAATGCAACAACAACCTCAACTCTTAAAGACGAGAAAAAGTTCAAAAAATATTAATAACACCAACAATTTCAACTACAACCTCAACAATGAAAAACACCAACTAATTAACACACAATATTGAATAACATCAACAAATTCAACATCAACCTCAACATTCAAAATCACCTACAAAATGAACAACATCAATATTGAAAATCACAAACAGATTCAACATCAACCTCAACATTGAAAAACGCCAACAACTTGATCAACAACCTCAATATTGAAAATCACCAACAAATTCAACAAAAACATCAACATTGAAAAACAAAAACAAATTCAACAACAACCTCAACTTTTAAAAGAAGAGAAAAATTGCAAAAAAAAACATTGATAACACCAACAAATTCAACAACAACCTCAACATTGAAAAACGCCTACAAATTCAACAACAACCTCAATATTGAAAGTCACCAACAAATTCAACAACAACATCAACATTGAAAAACACCAACAAATTCAACAACAACCTCAATATTGAAAGACAACAACAAATTCAACAACAACCTCAAAATGGAAAATCACCCAAAAAATTCAACAACTTCAATATTGAAAATAACCAAAAAATTCAACAACATCCCCAACATTGAAAAACGCTAACAAATTCAACAAGAACCTCAATAGTGAAAATCACCAACAAATTCAACAACAACTTCAACATTGAAATAAACCCACAAATTCAACTACAACCTCAACAATGAAAAACACCAAAACATTCAACAACAACTGCAACATTGAAAAAGACCAACAAATTCAACAACAACCTCAACAATGAAAAACAAAAACAAATTCAATAACATCCTCAACATTGTATAACACCAACAACTTCAAATCCTCAACAATGAAAAATACCAAAAAATTCAACAATCGCAACAATTGAAAAATACCAACAAATTCAACAACAACCTCAACATTGAAAAAAACAGAAAAGTTAAAAAAATAACACTGAAAAACACCAATAAATTCAACAACAACCTCAACATTGAAAAACACGAATAAATTCAACAACAACCTCAACATTGAAAAACACCAAGAAATACAACAACAATCTCAACTTTGAAAAAAATCAACAAATTCAACAACAAGCTCAACTTTCAAAAATGCAATAAATGTTCAAAAAATAACATTGATAACAGCAACAAATTCAACAAAATCCTCAACATTGAAAAAACCAACAAATTCAACTACAACCTCAACAATGAAAAACAACAACAAATACAACAACAACCTCAACATTCAAAAATACCTACCAATTCAACAACAACCTCAACAATGAAAAACAAAAACAAATTCAACAACCGCAACATTGAAAAATAACAACAAATTCAACAACAACCTCGACTTTTAAAAGAAGAGCAAACGTTCAAAAAAAACATTTATAACACCAACAAATTCAACAACAACCTCAGTATTGAAAAATACAAAAAATTTCAAAAAATAACATTGATATGACCAAAAAATTCAACAACAAACTCAATATTGAAAATCAACAATAAATTCAACAACAACCTCAACATTGAAATACATCAACAATTTCAACAAAAACCTCAACATTGAAAAAACCTACAAATTCAACAACAAGCTCAACATTGAAAATCACCAACAAATTCAACAACAACCTCAACTTTTAAAAGATGGTAAAAAGTTCAAAAAAAACATTGATAACAGCAACAAATTAAACAACAACCTCAACATTGAAAAATACAGAAAAGTTCGTAAAATAAAATTGATAACACGAACAAATTCAGCATCAACCTCAACATTGAAAAATAAAAAAAAGTTCAAAAAATAATATTGAAAACACCTTCAAATTCATCAACACACTCGATATTGAAAATCAACAACAAATTCAACAACAACCTCAACATTGAAAAACACAAACAAATTCAACAACAACCTCAACTTTTAAAAGAAGTGAAAAAGTTCAAAAAAGAACATTGATAACACCAACAAATTCAACAACAACCTCAACATTGAACAACACCAACAAATTCAACAACAACCTCAACTTTTAAAAGAAGAGAAAAAGTTCAAAAAAGAACATTCATAAAACCAAGAAGTTCAACAACAACCTCAACATTGAATATCACCATCAAATTGAACAAGCTCAACATTGAAAAACACCAACAAATTCTACAATAACCTTAACTATTGAAAATACAAACAATTTCAACAAAAAACGTTGATTACACCAACAAATTCAACAACAAACTCAACATTAAAAATCACCAACAAATTCAACAACAACCTCAACATTGAAAAACACCAACAAATTCTACAACAACCTCAGCATTGAAGTAAACCAACAAATTCAACAACCAGCGCAACTTTCAAAAATACTAAAAAGTTCTAATAATAACATTCGTAACACCAACAAATTCAAGAACAACATCAACATTGAAAATCACCAGCAAATTCAACAAAATCAACATAGAAAAACACCAATAAATTCAACAACAACCTCAACATTAAAAAAACAACATTAAACTCTACAACAACTTCAACATTGAAAAATACCATCAAATTCAACGACCTCAACATTGAATAAAAGACAAATTGAACAACAAGCTCAACTTTCAAAAATACAATAAATGTTCAAAAAATAACATTGATAACAGCAACAAGTTCAACAACAACCTCAACATTGAAAAACACCAACAAATTCAACAACAACATCATCAATGAAAAACAGCAACAAATTCAACAACAACCTCAACATTGAAAAACACCAACAAATTCAACATCAACCTCGACAATGAAAAACACCTACAAATTCAACAACAAAATCAACAATGAAAAATTCCAACTAATTCAACAACCACAACTTATAAAAGATGAGAAAAAGTTCAAAAAAAACATTGATAACACCAACAAATTCAACAACATCCTCAACATTGAAAAATACAAAAATGTTCGAAAAATAACATTGATAACACGTACAAATTCAGCAACAACCTCAACATTGAAAAATAAAAAAAGTTCAAAAAATAATATTGATAACACCATCAAATTCAACAACAAACTCAATATTGAAAATCAACAACAAATTCAACGACAACCTCAACATTGATAAAAACCAACAAATTCAACAGAACCTCAACATTGAAAATCGCCAACAAATTGAACACGCTCAACATTGAAAAACATCAACAAATTCTACAACAACCTTAACAATTAAAAATACAAACAAGTTCAACATAAAACGTTGATAACACCAACAAATTCAACAACAACCTCAACAATGAAAAGCACCAACAAATTCAACAACAACCTCAACTTTGAAAAACACCAACAACTTCAACAAACAGAACAAAAAAAAACACCAAAAGATTCAACAACCTCAACAATGAAAAACACCAACAAATTCAACAACAAACTCAGTATTGAAAATCACAACAAATTAAACAACCTCAACATTGATAAAACCAACAAATTCAACAACAACCTCAACATTGAAAAATACAAAAAAGTTCAAAAAATAACATTGATAACACAAACAAATTGAACAACAACCTCAACATTGACAAATACAAAAAAGATCAAAAAATAACATTGATAACACCAACAAATTCAGCAACAACCTCAACATTGAAAAATAAAAAAAAGTTCAAAAAATAATATTGATAACACCATCAAATTCAACAACAAACTCGACATTGAAAATCAACAACAAATTCAACAACAACATCAACAATGAAAAACACCAGCAAATTCAACAACAACCTCAATATTGAAAATCACCAACAATTTGAACAACCTCAACATTGATAAAAGCAACAAATTCAACAATACCCTCAACATTGAAAATTACAAAAAATTTCAAAAAATAACATTGATAACACCAACGAATTCAACAACAAACTCAATATAGAAAATCAACAACAAATTCAACAACAACCTCAACATTGAAAATCACCAACAAATTCAACAATAACCTCTACATTGAAAAAAACCAACAAATTCAACTACAACCTGAGCAGTGAAAAACACCAACAAATTGAACAACAAACTCAACATTGAAAATTACCTGCAACTTCAAAAACCTCAACAATGAAAACCAACTAAAATTTGAACAACCCCAACAATGTAAAACACCAACAAATTCAACAACAACCTCAACATTGAAAATCACCAATAAATTGACCAACCTCAAGATTGATAAAACCAACAAATTCAACAACAACCTCAACATTGTAAAATACAAAAAAACTAAAAAAATAACATTGATAACACGAACAAATTCAACAAAAAACTCCATGTTGAAAATCAACAACAAATTCAAAAACAACGTCAACATTGAAAACACCAACAAATTCAACAACAACCTCAACAATGAAAAACACCAAGAAATTTAACAACAACCTCAGCATTGAAAAACACCAACAAATTCAACAGCAACCTCAGCATTGAAATAAAACAAAAATTTCAACAACAATCTTAAATTTCAAAAATACAAAAAATTCAAAAATTAACATTCATAATACCAACAAATTCAAGAACAACCTCAACATTGAAAATCATCAGAAAATTTAACAACAACCTCTACTGTGAAAAGCACTTAAAAATTCAACAACAACTTCGAATTTGAAAAGCACCAACAAATTCAAAAACAAGCTCAACATTGAAAAAGACCAACAAATTCAACAACAACCTCAACTTTTAATAGAAGAGAAAATGTTCAAAAAAAACATTGATAACACCAACAAACTCAACAACAACTTCAACATTGAAAAATACAAAAAAGTTCGAAAAATAACATTGATAACTCCAACAAATTCAACAACAACCTCAACTTTTAAAAGAAGAGAAAAAGTTCAAAAAAAACATAGATAACACCAACAAATTCAACAAAAACCACAAGAATGAAAAACACCTACAAATTCAACAACAACCACAACATTGAAAAACACTAAGAAATTCAACAACAACCTCAATATTGAATGACACCAACAAATTCAACAACAACCTCAACATTGAAAAACACCAACAAATTCAACAACAACATCATCAATGAAAAACAGCAACAAATTCAACAACAACCTCAACATTGAAAAACACCAATAAATTCAACATCAACCTCGACAATGAAAAACACCTACAAATTCAACAACAACATCAACAATGAAAAATTCCAACAAATTCAACAACCACAACTTATAAAAGATGAGAAAAAGTTCAAAAAAAACATTGATAACACAACAATTCAACAACATCCTCAACATTGAAAAATAAAAAAAAGTTCAAAAAATAATATTGATAACACCATCAAATTCAACAACAAACTCGATATTGAAAATCAACAACAAATTCAGCGACAACCTCAACATTGATAAAAACCAACAAATTCAACAGAACCTCAACATTGAAATTCGCCAACAAATTGAACACGCTCAACATTGAAAAACATCAACAAATTCAACAACAACCTCAACAATGAAAAACACCAACAAATTCAACAACAACCTCAACTTTGAAAAACACCAACAACTTCAACAAACAGAACAAAAAAAAAAACACCAAAAGATTCAACAACCTCAACAATGAAAAACACCAACAAATTCAACAACAACCTCAGTATTGAAAATCACAACAAATTGAACAACCTCAACATTGATAAAACCAACAAATTCAACAACAACCTCAACATTGAAAAATACATAAAAGTTCGAAAAATAACATTGATAACACCAACAAATTCAACAACAAACTCAATATTGACAAATACAAAAAAGATCAAAAAATAACATTGATAACACAAACAAATTCAGCAACAACCTCAACATTGAAAAATAAAAAAAAGTTCCAAAAATAATATTGATAACACCATCAAATTCAACAACAAACTCGACATTGAAAATCAACAACAAATTCAACAACAACATCAACAATGAAAAACAACAGCAAATTCAACAACAACCTCAATATTGAAAATCACCAACACATTGAACAACCTCAACATTGATAAAAGGAACAAATTTACAAACAACCTCAACATTGATAAATACAAAAAAGTTCAAAAAATAACATTGAAAATCACCAACAAATTCAACAAAATCAACAATGAAAAACACCAATAAATTCAACAACAACCTCAACATTAAAAAACACCATTAAATGCAACAACAACCTCAACATTGAAAAACACCAACAAATTCAACAACAACCTCAACAATGAAATACACCAACAAATTCAACATCAACCTCGACATTGAAAAACACCAACAAATTCAACAACAACCACAGCATTGAAATAAACCAACAAATTCAACAACAATCTCAACTTTCAAAAATACAAAAAAATTCAAAAAATAACATTGATAACACCAACAAATTCAAGAACAACCTCAACATTTAAAATCACCAACATATTCAACAACAACCTCAACAATGAAAAACACCAAAAAATTCAACAACAACCGCAACATTGAAAAACACCAACAAATTCAACAACAACATCAACAATGAAGAACAACAAATAATTCAACAACAACCTCATCATTGAAAAACACCAACAACTTCAACAACCTCAACAGTGAAAAACACCCATAAATTAATCAATCGCATCAATGATAAATACGAACAAATTGAACAACCTCAACTTTTAAAAGATGAGAAAAAGTTCAAATAAAACATTGATAACACCAACAAATTAAACAACAACCTCAACATTGAAAAATACAGAAAAGTTCGTAAAATAAAATTGATAACACGAACAAATTCAGCATCAACCTCAACATTGAAAAATAAAAAAAAGTTCAAAAAATAATATTGAAAACACCTTCAAATTCATCAACACACTCGATATTGAAAATCAACAACAAATTCAACAACAACCTCAACATTGAAAAACACCAATAAATTCAACAACAACCTCAACATTGAAAAACACCATCAAATTCAACAACAATCTCAACATTGAAAAAAACCCACAAATTCAACAACAACCTCAACATTGAAAAACACCAATAAATTTAACAACTACCGCAACAATGAAAAACACCAACAAATTCAACAACAACCTCAACAATGAAAAACACCAACAAATTCAACAACAACCTCTACATTGAAAAACAGCAACAAATTCAACAACAACCTCAACAATGAAAAACACCAACAAATTCAACAACAACCTCTACATTGATAAATACCAACAAATTCAACATCAACCTCCACATTGAAAAATGCAGAAAATTTCAAAAAAATAACATTGATAACACCAACAAATTCAATAACAACCTCAGTATAGAAAACCACCAACAAACTCATCAACAACCTCAACATTGAAAAACACCAACAAATTAAACAACAACGTCAATATTGAATATCACCAACAAATTCAACAACAACCTTAACATTGAAAACACCAATAAATTCAACAACAACTTTACCTTTTAAAAATACAAACAAGTTCAACAAAAAACATTGATAACACCAACAATTTCAAAAACAACCTCAAAAATGAAAAGCACCAACAAATTCAACAACAACCTCAAATTTTAAACGAAGAGAAAAAGTTGGAATTAAGACTTTGATAACACCAACAAATTCAACAACAACCTCAGCATTGAAAAATACAAAAAATACAAAAATTCAACAACAACCCCAACATTGAAAAGCGGCAACAAATTCAACAACAACCTCTACAATGAGAAACACCAACAAATTCAACAAGAACCTCAACATTGAAAAATACCAACAAATTCAAGAATATCCTCAACATTGAAAAATACAAAAAAGTTCAAAAATTATCATTGATAACACCAACAAATTGAACAACAACCTCAATATAAAAATCAACAAATAATTCAGCAACAACCTCAACATTGAAAAACACCAACAATTTCAACAAAATTCTAAATTCCAAAAATCACCAAGAAATTCAACAGCAACCTCAACTTTGAAAAACAGCAAGAAATTCAACAACAACCTCAATATTGAAAGACACCAACAAATTCAACAACATCCTCAACATTGAAAAATAAAGAAATGTTCAAAAAATAACATTGATAACACCAACAAATACAACCACATCCACAATATTGAAAGACACCAAAAGGGTAAACAAGGACCTCAACATTGAAAATCAGCAACAAATTCAACAACAACCTCAACATTGAAAAATGCCAACAACTTCAACAACAACCTCAAATTTGAAAATCACCAACAAATTCAACAACAATCTCAACTTTTAAAAGAAGAGAAAAAGTTCAAAAAAAACATAGATAACACCAACAAATTCAACAAAAACCACAAGAATGAAAAACACCTACAAATTCAACAACAACCACAACATTGAAAAACACGAAGAAATTCAACAACAACCTCAATATTGAATGACACCAACAAATTCAACAACAACCTCAACATTGAAAAAACAACAACAAATTCAACAACAACCTTAAGTTCAACAAAAAACATTGATAACACCAACAAATTCAACAAAAACCTCAACAATGAAAAACACCAACAAATTCAATAACAACCTCAACATTGAAAAGCGGCTACAAATTCAACAACAACCTGAACAATGAAAAACACCAACAAATTCAACAAGAACCTCAGCATTGAAAAATACATAAAAGTTCAAAAAATAACATTGATAACAGCAACAAATTCAACGACAACCTTAATATTGAAAATCACCAAAAAATTCAACAACAACCTCAACATTGAAAAACACCAACAAATTCAACAACAACCTCAATATTAAAAGACACCAGCAATTTCAACAACGACCTCAACATTGCAAATCAGCGAAAAATACAGGAACAATCTCAACATTGAAAAGCGCCAACAATTTCAACAACATCCTCAATTTTAAAAATCACCAAGAAATTCAACAACAACTTCAACATTGAAAAACACCAACAAAATCAACAACAACCTCAATATTGAAAGACACCAACAAGTTCAATAACAACCTCAACATTGAAAAATAACAACAAATTCGACAACAACATCAACATTGAAAAATACAGAAAAGTTCAAAAAATAACATTGATAATAACAACAAATTCAACAACATCCTCAATATTGAAAGACACCAACAAGTTCAAAAATGACCTCAACATTGAAAATCAGCAACAAATTCAACAACAATCTCAACATTAAAAAACGCCAACAAATTCAATAAAAACCTCAACATTGAAAAACACCAGGAAATTCAGCAACAACCTCAATATTGAAAGACACCAACAAATTCATCAACAACCTCAACATTGAAAAACACCAACAAATACAACACCAACCTTAATTTTAACAATACAAATAAGTTCAACAAAAAACATTGAAAACACCAACAAATTCAACAAAAACCTCAACAATGAAAAACACCAACAAATTCAACAACAACCTCAACATTGAAAAATACCAACAAATTCAACAACAACCTCAACATTGAAAAGCGGCAACAAATTCAACAACAACCTCAACATTGAAAAATACAAAAAAGTTCAAAAAATAACATTCATAACATAAACAAATTTAACAACAACCTCAATATTGAATGACACCAACAAATGCAACAACAACCTCAACATTGAAAAAACAACAACAAATTCAACAACAACCTTAATTTTAACAAAACAAACAAGTTCAACAAAAAACATTGATAACACCAACAAATTCAACAAAAACCTCAACAATGAAAAACACCAACAAATTCAATAACAACCTCAACATTGAAAAGCGGCTACAAATTCAACAACAACCTGAACAATGAAAAACACCAACAAATTCAACAAGAACCTCAACATTGAAAAACACCAACAAATTCAACAACAACCTCAGCATTGAAAAATACATAAAAGTTCAAAAAATAACATTGATAACAGCAACAAATTCAACGACAACCTTAATATTGAAAATCACCAAAAAATTCAACAACAACCTCAACATTGAAAAACACCAACAAATTCAACAACAACCTCAATATTAAAAGACACCAGCAATTTCAACAACGACCTCAACATTGCAAATCAGCGAAAAATACAGGAACAATCTCAACATTGAAAAGCGCCAACAATTTCAACAACATCCTCAATTTTAAAAATCACCAAGAAATTCAACAACAACTTCAACATTGAAAAACACCAACAAATTCAACAACAACCTCAATATTGAAAGACACCAACAAGTTCAATAACAACCTCAACATTGAAAAATAACAACAAATTCGACAACAACATCAACATTGAAAAATACAGAAAAGTTCAAAAAATAACATTGATAATAACAGCAAATTCAACAACATCCTCAATATTGAAAGACACCAACAAGTTCAAAAATGACCTCAACATTGAAAATCAGCAACAAATTCAACAACAATCTCAACATTAAAAAACGCCAACAAATTCAACAAAAACCTCAACATTGAAAAACACCAAGAAATTCAGCAACAACCTCAATATTGAAAGACACCAACAAATTCATCAACAACCTCAACATTGAAAAACACCAACAAATTCAACACCAACCTTAATTTTAACAATACAAATAAGTTCAACAAAAAACATTGAAAACACCAACAAATTCAACAAAAACCTCAACAATGAAAAACACCAACAAATTCAACAACAACCTCAACATTGAAAAATACCAACAAATTCAACAACAACCTCAACATTGAAAAGCGGCAACAAATTCAACAACAACCTCAACATTGAAAAATACAAAAAAGTTCAAAAAATAACATTCATAACATAAACAAATTTAACAACAACCTCAATATTGAATGACACCAACAAATGCAACAACAACCTCAACATTGAAAAAACAACAACAAATTCAACAACAACCTTAATTTTAACAAAACAAACAAGTTCAACAAAAAACATTGATAACACCAACAAATTCAACAAAAACCTCAACAATGAAAAACACCAACAAATTCAATAACAACCTCAACATTGAAAAGCGGCTACAAATTCAACAACAACCTGAACAATGAAAAACACCAACAAATTCAACAAGAACCTCAACATTGAAAAACACCAACAAATTCAACAACAACCTCAGCATTGAAAAATACATAAAAGTTCAAAAAATAACATTGATAACAGCAACAAATTCAACGACAACCTTAATATTGAAAATCACCAAAAAATTCAACAACAACCTCAACATTGAAAAACACCAACAAATTCAACAACAACCTCAATATTAAAAGACACCAGCAATTTCAACAACGACCTCAACATTGCAAATCAGCGAAAAATACAGGAACAATCTCAACATTGAAAAGCGCCAACAATTTCAACAACATCCTCAATTTTAAAAATCACCAAGAAATTCAACAACAACTTCAACATTGAAAAACACCAACAAATTCAACAACAACCTCAATATTGAAAGACACCAACAAGTTCAATAACAACCTCAACATTGAAAAATAACAACAAATTCGACAACAACATCAACATTGAAAAATACAGAAAAGTTCAAAAAATAACATTGATAATAACAACAAATTCAACAACATCCTCAATATTGAAAGACACCAACAAGTTCAAAAATGACCTCAACATTGAAAATCAGCAACAAATTCAACAACAATCTCAACATTAAAAAACGCCAACAAATTCAACAAAAACCTCAACATTGAAAAACACCAAGAAATTCAGCAACAACCTCAATATTGAAAGACACCAACAAATTCATCAACAACCTCAACATTGAAAAACACCAACAAATTCAACACCAACCTTAATTTTAACAATACAAATAAGTTCAACAAAAAACATTGAAAACACCAACAAATTCAACAAAAACCTCAACAATGAAAAACACCAACAAATTCAACAACAACCTCAACATTGAAAAATACCAACAAATTCAACAACAACCTCAACATTGAAAAGCGGCAACAAATTCAACAACAACCTCAACAATGATAAACACCAACAAATTCAACAAGAACCTCAACATTGAAAAATACCAACAAATTCAACAACAACCTCAACATTGAAAAATACAAAAAAGTTCAAAAAATAACATTCATAACATAAACAAATTTAACAACAACCTCAATATTGAATGACACCAACAAATTCAACAACAACCTCAACATTGAAAAAACAACAACAAATTCAACAACAAACTTAATTTTAACAAAACAAACAAGTTCAACAAAAAACATTGATAACACCAACAAATTCAACAAAAACCTCAACAATGAAAAACACCAACAAATTCAATAACAACCTCAACATTGAAAAGCGGCTACAAATTCAACAACAACCTGAACAATGAAAAACACCAACAAATTCAACAAGAACCTCAACATTGAAAAACACCAACAAATTCAACAACAACCTCAGCATTGAAAAATACATAAAAGTTCAAAAAATAACATTGATAACAGCAACAAATTCAACGACAACCTTAATATTGAAAATCACCAAAAAATTCAACAACAACCTCAACATTGAAAAACACCAACAAATTCAACAACAACCTCAATATTAAAAGACACCAGCAATTTCAACAACGACCTCAACATTGCAAATCAGCGAAAAATACAGGAACAATCTCAACATTGAAAAGCGCCAACAATTTCAACAACATCCTCAATTTTAATAATCACCAAGAAATTCAACAACAACTTCAACATTGAAAAACACCAACAAATTCAACAACAACCTCAATATTGAAAGACACCAACAAGTTCAATAACAACCTCAACATTGAAAAATAACAACAAATTCGACAACAACATCAACATTGAAAAATACAGAAAAGTTCAAAAAATAACATTGATAATAACAACAAATTCAACAACATCCTCAATATTGAAAGACACCAACAAGTTCAAAAATGACCTCAACATTGAAAATCAGCAACAAATTCAACAACAATCTCAACATTAAAAAACGCCAACAAATTCAACAAAAACCTCAACATTGAAAAACACCAAGAAATTCAGCAACAACCTCAATATTGAAAGACACCAACAAATTCATCAACAACCTCAACATTGAAAAACACAAACAAATTCAACACCAACCTTAATTTTAACAATACAAATAAGTTCAACAAAAAACATTGAAAACACCAACAAATTCAACAAAAACCTCAACAATGAAAAACACCAACAAATTCAACAACAACCCCAACATTGAAAAATACCAACAAATTCAACAACAACCTCAACATTGAAAAGCGGCAACAAATTCAACAACAACCTCAACAATGATAAACACCAACAAATTCAACAAGAACCTCAACATTGAAAAATACCAACAAATTCAACAACAACCTCAACATTGAAAAATACAAAAAAGTTCAAAAAATAACATTCATAACATAAACAAATTTAACAACAACCTCAATATTGAAAATCACCAACAAATTCAACAACAACCTCAACATTGAAAAACACCAACAAATTCAACTACAACCTCAATATTAAAAGACACCAACAATTTCAACAACGACCTCAACATTGCAAATCAGCGAAAAATGCAAAAACAATCTCAACATTGAAAAACGTCAACAATTTCAACAAAATTCTCATTTCTAAAAACCACCAAGAAATTCAACAGCAACCACAACATTGAATAACAGCAACAAATTCAACAACAACCTCAATATTGAAAGACACCAACAAATTCAACAACATCCTCAACATTGATAATCACCAACAAATTCAACAACGTCAATATTTAATATCATCAACAAATTCAACAACAACCTCAAAATTGAAAAACGCCAACAAATTCAGCAACATCCTCCAATTGAAAAATAAAGAAATGTTCAAAAAATAACATTGATAACACCAACAAATACAACCACATCCACAATATTGAAAGAGACCAAAAGGGTCAACAAGGACCTCAACATTGAAAATCAGCAACAAATTCAACAACAATCTCAACATTGAAAAACGCCAACAACTTCAACAACAACCTCAAATTTGAAAATCACCAACACTTTCAACAACAACCTCAACTTTTAAAAGAAGAGAAAAAGTTCAAAAAAAACATAGATAACACCAATAAATTCAACAAAAACCTCAACAATGAAAAACACCTACAAATTCAACAACAACCACAACATTGAAAAACACCAAGAAATTCAACAACAACCTCAATATTAAATGACACAAACAAATTCAACAACAACCTCAACATTGAAAAACACCAACAAATTCAACAACAACCTTAACTTTAACAATACAAACAAGTTCAACAAAAAACATTGATAACACCAACAAATTCAACAAAAACCTCAACAATGAAAAACACCAACAAATTCAACAACAACCTCAACATTGAAAAATACCACCAAATTAAATAACAACCTCAACATTGAAAAGCGGCTACAAATTCAACAAAAACCTCAACAATGATAAACACGAACAAATTCAACAAGAACCTCAACATTGAAAAATACCAACAAATTCAACAACAACCTGAACATTGAAAAATACATAAAAGTTCAAAAAATAACATTGATAACAGCAACAAATAAAACGACAACCTCAATATTGAAAATCACCAAAAATGCAACAACAACCTCAACATTGAAAAACACCAACAAATTCAACAACAACCTCAATATTAAAAGACACCAACAATTTCAACAACGACCTCAACATTGCAAATCAGCGAAAAATACAGCAAAAATCTCAACATTGAAAAATACCAACAAATTCAACAACAACCTGAACATTGAAAAATACATAAAAGTTCAAAAAATAACATTGATAACAGCAACAAATTCAACGACAACCTTAATATTGAAAATCACCAAAAAATTCAACAACAACCTCAACATTGAAAAACACCAACAAATTCAACAACAACCTCAATATTAAAAGACACCAGCAATTTCAACAACGACCTCAACATTGCAAATCAGCGAAAAATACAGGAACAATCTCAACATTGAAAAGCGCCAACAATTTCAACAACATCCTCAATTTTAATAATCACCAAGAAATTCAACAACAACTTCAACATTGAAAAACACCAACAAATTCAACAACAACCTCAATATTGAAAGACACCAACAAGTTCAATAACAACCTCAACATTGAAAAATAACAACAAATTCGACAACAACATCAACATTGAAAAATACAGAAAAGTTCAAAAAATAACATTGATAATAACAACAAATTCAACAACATCCTCAATATTGAAAGACACCAACAAGTTCAAAAATGACCTCAACATTGAAAATCAGCAACAAATTCAACAACAATCTCAACATTAAAAAACGCCAACAAATTCAACAAAAACCTCAACATTGAAAAACACCAAGAAATTCAGCAACAACCTCAATATTGAAAGACACCAACAAATTCATCAACAACCTCAACATTGAAAAACACCAACAAATTCAACACCAACCTTAATTTTAACAATACAAATAAGTTCAACAAAAAACATTGAAAACACCAACAAATTCAACAAAAACCTCAACAATGAAAAACACCAACAAATTCAACAACAACCTCAACATTGAAAAATACCAACAAATTCAACAACAACCTCAACATTGAAAAGCGGCAACAAATTCAACAACAACCTCAACAATGATAAACACCAACAAATTCAACAAGAACCTCAACATTGAAAAATACCAACAAATTCAACAACAACCTCAACATTGAAAAATACAAAAAAGTTCAAAAAATAACATTCATAACATAAACAAATTTAACAACAACCTCAATATTGAAAATCACCAACAAATTCAACAACAACCTCAACATTGAAAAACACCAACAAATTCAACTACAACCTCAATATTAAAAGACACCAACAATTTCAACAACGACCTCAACATTGCAAATCAGCGAAAAATGCAAAAACAATCTCAACATTGAAAAACGTCAACAATTTCAACAAAATTCTCATTTCTAAAAACCACCAAGAAATTCAACAGCAACCACAACATTGAAAAACAGCAACAAATTCAACAACAACCTCAATATTGAAAGACACCAACAAATTCAACAACATCCTCAACATTGCTAATCACCAACAAATTCAACAACGTCAATATTTAATATCATCAACAAATTCAACAACAACCTCAAAATTGAAAAACGCCAACAAATTCAGCAACATCCTCCAATTGAAAAATAAAGAAATGTTCAAAAAATAACATTGATAACACCAACAAATACAACCACATCCAAAATATTGAAAGAGACCAAAAGGGTCAACAAGGACCTAAACATTGAAAATCAGCAACAAATTCAACAACAATCTCAACATTGAAAAACGCCAACAACATCAACAACAACCTCAAATTTGAAAATCACCAACACATTCAACAACAACCTCAACTTTTAAAAGAAGAGAAAAAGTTCAAAAAAAACATAGATAACACCAATAAATTCAACAAAAACCTCAACAATGAAAAACACCAACAAATTCAACAACAACCACAACATTGAAAAACACCAAGAAATTCAACAACAACCTCAATATTAAATGACACAAACAAATTCAACAACAACGTCAACATTGAAAAACACCAACAAATTCAACAACAACCTTAACTTTAACAATACAAACAAGTTCAACAAAAAACATTGATAACACCAACAAATTCAACAAAAACCTCAACAATGAAAAACACCAACAAATTCAACAACAACCTCAACATTGAAAAATACCAACAAATTAAATAACAACCTCAACATTGAAAAGCGGCTACAAATTCAACAAAAACCTCAACAATGATAAACACGAACAAATTCAACAAGAACCTCAACATTGAAAAATACCAACAAATTCAACAACAACCTGAACATTGAAAAATACATAAAAGTTCAAAAAATAACATTGATAACAGCAACAAATAAAACGACAACCTCAATATTGAAAATCACCAAAAATGCAACAACAACCTCAACATTGAAAAACACCAACAAATTCAACAACAACCTCAATATTAAAAGACACCAACAATTTCAACAACGACCTCAACATTGCAAATCAGCGAAAAATACAGCAAAAATCTCAACATTGAAAAATGCCAACAATTTCAACAACATCCTCAATTCTAAAAATCACCAAGAAATTCAACAACAACCTCAACATTGAAAAACACCAACAAATTCAACAACAACCTCAGTATTGAAAGACACCAACAAGTTCAATAACAACCTCAACATTGAAAAAGACCAACAAATTCAACAACAACATCAACGTTGAAACATACAGAAAAGTTCAAAAAATAACATTGATAATACCAACAAATTCAACAACATCCTCAATATTGAAACACTCCAACAAGTTCAAAAATGACCTCAACATTGAAAATCAGCAACAAATTCAAGAACAATCTCAACATTAAAAAACGCCAGCAAATTCAACAAAAACCTCAACATTGAATAACACCAAGATATTCAACAACAACCTCAATATTGAAAGACACCAACAAATTCATCAACAACCGCAACATTGAAAAATACCAACAAATTCAACAACAACATTAATTTTAACAATACAAATAAGTTCAACAAAAAACATTGATAACACCAACAAATTCAACAAAAACCTCAACAATGAAAAATACCAACAAATTCAACAACAACCTCAACATTGAAAAATACCACCAAATTCAACAACAACCTCAACATTGAAAAGCGGCAACAAATTCAACAACAACCTCAACAATCAAAAACTCCAACAAATTCAACAAGAACATCAACATTGAAAAAAACCAACAAATTCAACAACAACCTCAACATTGAAAAATACAAAAAAGTTCAAAAAATAACATTCATAAGACCAACAAATTTAACAACAACCTCAATATTGAAAATCACCAACAAATTCAACAACAACCTCAACATTGAAAAACACCAACAAATTCAACTACAACCTCAATATTAAAAGACAACAACAATTTCAACAACAACCTCAACATTGCAAATCAGCGAAAAATGCAAAAACAATCTCAACATTGAAAAACGTCAACAATTTCAACAAAATCCTCAATTCTAAAAATCACCAAGAAATTCAACAACAACCTCAACATTGAAAAACACCAACAAATTCAACAACAACCTCAATATTGAAATACACCAACAAATTCAACTACAACCTCAACATTTAAAAATACCAACAAATTCAACAACAACCTCAACATTGAAAAATACAAAAAAGTTCAAAAAATAACATTGATAACACCAACAAATTGAACAACAACCTCAATATTGAAAATCAACAACAAATTCAACAACAACCTCAATATTAAAAGACACCAACAATTTCAACAACGACGTCAACTTTGCAAATTAGCGAAAAATACAACAACAATCTCAACATTGAGAAACGCCAACAATTTCAACAAAATCCTCGATTCTAAAAAACACCAACAAATTCAACAACAACCTCAATATTGAAAGACACTAACAAATTCAACAACAACCTCAACATTGAAAATCACCAACAAATTCAACAACAAACTCAACATTGAAAAATACCAACAAATTCAACAACAACCTCAAAATTGAAAAACACAGAAAAGTTCAAAAAATAACATTGATAACACCAACAAATTCAAGCACATCCTAAATATTGAAAGACACCAACGAGTTCAATAACAAACTCAACATTGAAAAATGCCAACAAATTCAACAACAATAACATTGAAAAATACAGAAAAGTTCAAAAGATGACATTGATAATACCAACATATTCAACAACATCCTCAATATTGAAAGACACCAAAAAGTTCAACAATGACCTCAACATTGAAAATCAGCATCAAATTCAAGAACAATCTCAACATTGAAAAACGCCAACAAATTCAACAACATCCTCAACATTGAAAAACACCAACAAATTCAACAACAACCTCAATATTAAAAGACATCAACAATTTCAACAACGACCTCACAATTGCAAATCAGCGAAAAATACAACAACAATCTCAACATAGAAAAACGCCAACAATTTCAAAAAAATCCTCAATTCTAATAATCACCAAGAAATTCAACAACAACCTCAACAATAAAAAACACCAACAAATTCAACAACAACCTCAATATTGAAAGACACCAACAGTTCAACAACAACTTCAACATTGAAAATCACCAACGAATTCAACAACAACCTCAACATTGAATAATACCAACAAATTCAACAACAACCTCAACATTGAAAAACACAGAAAAATTGAAAAAGTATCATTGATAACACAAACAAATTCAACCACATCTTCAATATTGAAAGACACCAACAAGTTCAATAACAACCTCAACATTGAAAAATACCAACAAATTCAACAACAACATCAACATTGAAAAATACAGAAAAGTTCAAAAAATAACATTGATAATACCAACAAATTCAACAACATCCTCAATATTGAAAGACACCAACAATTCAACAATGACCTCAACATTGAAATTCAGCAACAAGTTCAAAAACAATCTCAACATTAAAAAACGCCAACAAATTCAACAACAACCTCAATATTGAAAGACACCAACAAATTCAACAACAACCTCAACATTGAAAAACACAAACAAATTCAACAACAACCTTAATTTTGACAATACAAATAAGTTCAACAAAAAACATTGATAACACCAACAAATTCAACAAAAACCTCAACAATGAAAAACACCAACAAATTCAACAACAACCTCAACATTGAAAAATACCACCAAATTCAACAACAACCTCAACATTGAAAAGCGGCAACAAATTCAACAACAACCTCAAAAATGAAAAACACCAACAAATTCAACAAGAACCTCAACATTGAAAAATACCAACAATTTCAACAACAACCTCAACATTGAAAAATACAAAAAAGTTCAAAAAATAACATTCATAACACCAACAACTTTAACAACAACCTCAATATTGAAAATCACCAACAAATTCCACAACTACGTCAACATTGAAAGACGCCAACATATTCAACAACAACCTCAATATTGAAAGTCACCAACAAATTCAACAACAACCTCAACATTGAAAATCACCAACAAATTCAACATCAACCTCAACATTGATAAATGCCAACAAATTCAACAACAACCTCAAAATTGAAAAATATAATAACGTTCAAAAATTTACGTTGATAACACCAATAAATTCAACAACAACCTCAACATTGAAAAATACAAAAAAGTTCAAAAATAACATTGATAACACCAACAAATTCAACAACAAATTCAATGTTGAAAATCAACAACAAATTCAACAACAACTTAAAGATTGAAAATCACCAACAAATTCAACAACAACCTCAAAATTCAAAATCACCAACAAATTCAACAACCTCAACATTGTAAAAAACAAGAAATTCAACAAGCTCAACATTGAAAATCACCAACAAATTAAAAAACAACCTCAGCAATGAAATACACCACCAAATTCAACAAAAACTTCAACAATGAAAAACACTTACAAATTCAACAACAACCTCAACATTGAAAAACAGCAAAAAATTTAAAAACAACCTCAACAATGAAAAACACCAACAAGTTCAACAAAAACATCAACAATGAAAAACAAGAACAAATTCAACAACAACCTCAACATTGAAAAACAGCAACAAATTCACCAACTACCTCAACAGTGAAAAACACCAACAAATTCAACAGCAACCTCAACATTGAAAAATACCAATAAATTCAAAAACAACCTCAACATTGAAAAATACAAAAAAGTTCAAAACATAACATTGATAACACCAACAAATTCAACTACAACCTCAACATTGAAAATCACCAACAAACTCAACAACAACCTCAACATTGAAAAACACCAACAAATTCAACAACCTCAACATTGAAAAACACTAACAAATTCAACAACCTCAACATTGAAAATCGCCCACAAATTCAACAAGAACCTAAACAATGAAAAACTCCAAAAAATTCAACAACAACCTCAACATTGAAAAATAGCAACAAATTCAACATCAACCTCAACATTGAAAAACACCAACAAATTCAACAACAACATCAACAATGGAAAAAGCCTACAAATGTAACAAAAAGCTCAACATTGAAAAACACCAACAAATTCAACAACAACTACAACTTTTAAAAGAAGAGAAAAAGTTCAAAAAAAAACATTGATAACTGCAAGAAATTCAACAAAAAAGTGAACATTGACAGACGCCTACAAATTCAACAACAACCTCAATATTGAAAGACACCAACAAATTCAACAACAACCTCAACATTGAAAATCACCAACAAATTCAACAACATCAATATTGAAAATCAACAACAAATTCAACAACAACCTAAACATTGATAAACGCCAACAAATTCAACAACAACCTAAACATTGAACAAAACCTACAAATTCAAGAACAAGCTCAACATTGAAAAAATACCAACAAATTCAACAACAATCTCAACTTACAAAAATGCAAAAAAGTTCAAAAACGAACATTGATAAAACCAACATATTCATCAA
The DNA here is from genome assembly GCF_964194155.1 of Cetorhinus maximus. NCBI lineage: Eukaryota > Metazoa > Chordata > Chondrichthyes > Lamniformes > Cetorhinidae > Cetorhinus > Cetorhinus maximus. The sequence goes on from NW_027596330.1 coordinate 145,743, forward strand.
CAACCTCAATGTTGAAAATCACCAGCAAATTGAACAACCCCAACATTGAAAAACGCCAGAAAATTCAACAAAAACATCAACAATGAAAAACACCAACAAATTCAACAAAAATCTCAACATTGAAAATCACCAACAACTTCAACAACCTCAACAATGAAAACCACCAGAAAATTAAACAACAACCGCAACAATGAAAAATACTAACAAATTCAACAAGAACCTCAACTTTTAAAAGAAGATAAAAAGTTCAAAATAACATTGATAAAACCAAAAAATTCAACAAAAACCACAACATTGAAAAATAGAAAAAAGTTCAAAAAATAACATTGATAACACCAACAAATTCAACAACAAACTCAATATTGAAAATCAAAAACAAATTCAACAACAACCTCAACATTGAAAAACACCAACAAATTCAACAACAAACTCAACTTTTAAAAGAGAAAAAGTTCAAAAAAAACATTGATAACAACAACAAATTCAACAACAAACTCAACATTGAAAAATATATAAAAGTACAAAAAATAACATTGATAACACCAACAAATTCAACAACAAACTCAATATTGAAAATCAACAACAAATTCAACAACAACCTCAACAATGAAAAATATAAAAAGTTCAAAAAATAACATTGGTAACACTAACAAATTCTACAACAACCTCAACATTGAAAAAAACCAACAAATTCAACAACCTCAACATTGAAAAACATCAACAAATTCAACAACCTTAACACTGAAAATCACCAACAAATTCAACAAAAACCTCAACAATGAAAAACACCAACAAATTCAACAACAACATCAACATTGAAAAATACCACCAAATTCAACAACAACCTCAACATTGAAAAGCGGCAACAAATTCAACAATAACATCAACATTGGAAAATAATAACAAATTCAACAACAACCTCAACATTGAAAAATACAAAAAAGTTCAAAAAATAACATTCATAACACAAACAAATTTAACAACAACCTCAATATTGAAAATCACCAACAAATTCAACGACAACCTCAACATTGAAAAACACCAACAAATTCAACTACAACCTCAATATTAAAAGACACCAACAATTTCAACAACGACCTCAACATAGCAAATCAGCGAAAAATGCAAAAACAATCTCAACATTGAAAAGCGGCAACAAATTCAACAACAACCTCAACAATGAAAAACACCAACAAATTCAACAAGAACATCAACATTGAAAAATACCAACAAATTCAACAACAACCTCAACATTGAAAAATACAAAAAAGTTAAAAAAATAACATTCATAACACCAACAAATTTAACAACAAACTCAACATTGAAAATCACCAACAAACTCAACAACAACCTCAACATTGAAAAACACCAACAAATTCAAAAACCTCAACATTGAAAAACATTAACAAATTCAACAACCTCAACATTGAAAATCGCCCACAAATTCAACAACAACCTAAACAATGAAAAACTCCAAAAAATTCAACAACAACCTCAACATTGAAAAATAGCAACAAATTCAACATCAACCTCAACATTGAAAAACGCCAACAAATTCAACAACAACCTCAACATTGAAAAACACCAAGATATTCAACAACACCCTCAATATTGAAAGACACCAACAAATTCAACAACAACCTCAACATTGAAAAACACAGAAAAATTCAAAAAGTATCATTGATAACAACAACAAATTCAACCACATCTTCAATATTGAAAGACAACAACAAGTTCAATAACAACCTCAACATTGAAAAATACCAACAAATTCAACAACAACATCAACATTGAAAAATACAGAAAAGTTCAAAAAATAACATTGATAATACCAACAAATCCAACAACATCCTCAATATTGAAAGACACCAACAATTCAACAATGACCTCAACATTGAAAATCAGCAACAAGTTCAAGAACAATCTCAACATTAAAAAACACCAACAAATTCAACAACAACCTCAACATTGAAAAACACCAAGATATTCAACAACACCCTCAATATTGAAAGACACCAACAAATTCAACAACAACCTCAACATTGAAAAACACAAACAAATTCAACAACAAACTTAATTTTGACAATACAAATAAGTTCAACAAAAAACATTGATAACACCAACAAATTCAACAAAAACCTCAACAATGAAAAACACCAACAAATTCAACAACAACCTCAACATTGAAAAATACCACCAAATTCAACAACAACCTCAACATTGAAAAGCGGCAACAAATTCAACAACAACCTCAACAATGAAAAACACCAACAAATTCAACAAGAACATCAACATTGAAAAATACCAACAAACTCAACAACAACCTCAACATTGAAAAACACCAACAAATTCAAAAACCTCAACATTGAAAAACATTAACAAATTCAACAACCTCAACATTGAAAATCGCCCACAAATTCAACAACAACCTAAACAATGAAAAACTCCAAAAAATTCAACAACAACCTCAACATTGAAAAATAGCAACAAATTCAACATCAACCTCAACATTGAAAAACGCCAACAAATTCAACAACAACCTCAACATTGAAAAACACCAAGATATTCAACAACACCCTCAATATTGAAAGACACCAACAAATTCAACAACAACCTCAACATTGAAAAACACAGAAAAATTCAAAAAGTATCATTGATAACAACAACAAATTCAACCACATCTTCAATATTGAAAGACACCAACAAGTTCAATAACAACCTCAACATTGAAAAATACCAACAAATTCAACAACAACATCAACATTGAAAAATACAGAAAAGTTCAAAAAATAACATTGATAATACCAACAAATCCAACAACATCCTCAATATTGAAAGACACCAACAATTCAACAATGACCTCAACATTGAAAATCAGCAACAAGTTCAAGAACAATCTCAACATTAAAAAACACCAACAAATTCAACAACAACCTCAACATTGAAAAACACCAAGATATTCAACAACACCCTCAATATTGAAAGACACCAACAAATTCAACAACAACCTCAACATTGAAAAACACAAACAAATTCAACAACAAACTTAATTTTGACAATACAAATAAGTTCAACAAAAAACATTGATAACACCAACAAATTCAACAAAAACCTCAACAATGAAAAACACCAACAAATTCAACAACAACCTCAACATTGAAAAATACCACCAAATTCAACAACAACCTCAACATTGAAAAGCGGCAACAAATTCAACAACAACCTCAAAAATGTAAAACACCAACAAATTCAACAAGAACCTCAACATTGAAAAATACCAACAAATTCAACAACAAGCTCAACATTGAAAAATACAAAAAAGTTCAAAAAATAACATTCATAACACCAACAACTTTAACAACAACCTCACTATTGAAAATCACCAACAAATTCCACAACAACGTCAACATTGAAAGACGCCAACAAATTCAACAACAACCTCAATATTGAAAGACACCAACAAATTCAACAACAACCTCAACATTGAAAATCACTAACAAATTCAACAACAACCTCAACATTGAAAAATATAAAAACGTTCAAAAATTTACGTTGATAACACCAATAAATTCAACAACAACCTCAACATTGAAAAATACAAAAAAGTTCAAAAATAACATTGATAACACCAACAAATTCAACAACAAATTCAATGTTGAAAATCAACAACAAACTCAACAACAACTTAAAGATTGAAAATCACCAACAAATTCAACAACAACCTCAAAATTCAAAATCACCAACAAATTCAACAACCTCAACATTGAAAAAAACAAGAAATTCAACAACCTCAACATTGAAAATCATCAACAAATTAAAAAACAACCTCAGCAATGAAATACACCACCAAATTCAACAAAAACTTCAATAATGAAAAACACTTACAAATTCAACAACAACCTCAACATTGAAAAACAGCAAAACATTTAAAAACAACCTCAACAATGAAAAACACCAACAAGTTCAACAAAAACATCAACAATGAAAAACACGAACAAATTCAACAACTACCTCAACAGTGAAAAACACCAACAAATTCAACAGCAACCTCAACATTGAAAAATACCAATAAATTCAAAAACAACCTCAACATTGAAAAATACAAAAAATTCAAAACATAACATTGATAACACCAACAAATTCAACTACAACCTCAACATTGAAAAATACAAAAAAATTCAAAAAATAACATTGATAACACGAACAAATTCAACAACAAACTCAACATTGAAAATCACCAACAAACTCAACGACAACCTCAACATTGAAAAACACCAACAAATTCAACAACCTCAACATTGAAAAACACTAACAAATTCAACAACCTCAACATTGAAAATCGCCCACAAATTCAACAAGAACCTAAACAATGAAAAACTCCAAAAAATTCAACAACAACCTCAACATTGAAAAATAGCAACAAATTCAACATCAACCTCAACATTGAAAAACACCAACAAATTCAACAACAACATCAACAATGGTAAAAGCCTACAAATGTAACAAAAAGCTCAACATTGAAAAACACCAACAAATTCAACAACAACTACAACTTTAAAAAGAAGAGAAAAAGTTCAAAAAAAACATTGATAACTGCAAGAAATTCAACAAAAAAGTGAACATTGACAGACGCCTACAAATTCAACAACAACCTCAATATTGAAAGACACCAACAAATTCAACAACAACCTCAACATTGAAAATCACCAACAAATTCAACAACATCAATATTGAAAATCAACAACAAATTCAACAACAACCTAAACATTGATAAACGCCAACAAATTCAACAACAACCTAAACATTGAACAAAACCTACAAATTCAAGAACAAGCTCAACATTGAAAAAATACCAACAAATTCAACAACAATCTCAACTTACAAAAATGCAAAAAAGTTCAAAAACGAACATTGATAAAACCAACATATTCATCAACAACCTCAATGTTGAAAATCACCAGCAAATTGAACAACCTCAACATTGAAAAACGCCAGAAAATTCAACAAAAACATCAACAATGAAAAACACCAACAAATTCAACAAAAATCTCAACATTGAAAATCACCAACAACTTCAACAACCTCAACAATGAAAACCACCAGAAAATTAAACAACAACCGCAACAATGAAAAATACTAACAAATTCAACAAGAACCTCAACTTTTAAAAGAAGATAAAAAGTTCAAAATAACATTGATAAAACCAAAAAATTCAACAAAAACCACAACATTGAAAAATAGAAAAAAGTTCAAAAAATAACATTGATAACACCAACAAATTCAACAACAAACTCAATATTGAAAATCAAAAACAAATTCAACAACAACCTCAACATTGAAAAACACCAACAAATTCAACAACAAACTCAACTTTTAAAAGAGAAAAAGTTCAAAAAAAACATTGATAACAACAACAAATTCAACAACAAACTCAACATTGAAAAATATATAAAAGTTCAAAAAATAACATTGATAACACCAACAAATTCAACAACAAACTCAATATTGAAAATCAACAACAAATTCAACAACAACCTCAACATTGAAAAATATAAAAAGTTCAAAAAATAACATTGGTAACACTAACAAATTCTACAACAACCTCAACATTGAAAAAAACCAACAAATTCAACAACCTCAACATTGAAAAACATCAACAAATTCAACAACCTTAACACTGAAAATCACCAACAAATTCAACAAAAACCTCAACAATGAAAAACACCAACAAATTCAACAACAACATCAACATTGAAAAATACCACCAAATTCAACAACAACCTCAACTTTGTAAAGCGGCAACAAATTCAACAATAACATCAACACTGGAAAATAATAACAAATTCAACAACAACCTCAACATTGAAAAATACAAAAAAGTTCAAAAAATAACATTCATAACACCAACAAATTTAACAACAACCTCAATATTGAAAATCACCAACAAATTCAACGACAACCTCAACATTGAAAAACACCAACAAATTCAACTACAACCTCAATATTAAAAGACACCAACAATTTCAACAACGACCTCAACATAGCAAATCAACGAAAAATGCAAAAACAATCTCAACATTGAAAAGCGGCAACAAATTCAACAACAACCTCAAAAATGTAAAACACCAACAAATTCAACAAGAACCTCAACATTGAAAAATACCAACAAATTCAACAACAAGCTCAACATTGAAAAATACAAAAAAGTTCAAAAAATAACATTCATAACACCAACAACTTTAACAACAACCTCACTATTGAAAATCACCATCAAATTCCACAACAACGTCAACATTGAAAGACGCAACAAATTCAACAACAACCTCAATATTGAAAGACACCAACAAATTCAACAACAACCTCAACATTGAAAATCACTAACAAATTCAACAACAACCTCAACATTGAAAAATATAAAAACGTTCAAAAATTTACGTTGATAACACCAATAAATTCAACAACAACCTCAACATTGAAAAATACAAAAAAGTTCAAAAATAACATTGATAACACCAACAAATTCAACAACAAATTCAATGTTGAAAATCAACAACAAATTCAACAACAACTTAAAGATTGAAAATCACCAACAAATTCAACAACAACCTCAAAATTCAAAATCACCAACAAATTCAACAAGCTCAACATTGAAAATCACCAACAAATTAAAAAACAACCTCAGCAATGAAATACACCACCAAATTCAACAAAAACTTCAACAATGAAAAACACTTACAAATTCAACAACAACCTCAACATTGAAAAACAGCAAAAAATTTAAAAACAACCTCAACAATGAAAAACACCAACAAGTTCAAGAAAAACATCAACAATGAAAAACAAGAACAAATTCAACAACAACCTCAACATTGAAAAACAGCAACAAATTCACCAACTACCTCAACAGTGAAAAACACCAACAAATTCAACAGCAACCTCAACATTGAAAAATACCAATAAATTCAAAAACAACCTCAACATTGAAAAATACAAAAAAGTTCAAAACATAACATTGATAACACCAACAAATTCAACTACAACCTCAACATTGAAAATCACCAACAATCTCAACAACAACCTCAACATTGAAAAACACCAACAAATTCAACAACCTCAACATTGAAAAACACTAACAAATTCAACAACCTCAACATTGAAAATCGCCCACAAATTCAACAAGAACCTAAACAATGAAAAACTCCAAAAAATTCAACAACAACCTCAACATTGAAAAATAGCAACAAATTCAACATCAACCTCAACATTGAAAAACACCAACAAATTCAACAACAACATCAACAATGGAAAAAGCCTACAAATGTAACAAAAAGCTCAACATTGAAAAACACCAACAAATTCAACAACAACTACAACTTTTAAAAGAAGAGAAAAAGTTCAAAAAAAAACATTGATAACTGCAAGAAATTCAACAAAAAAGTGAACATTGACAGACGCCTACAAATTCAACAACAACCTCAATATTGAAAGACACCAACAAATTCAACAACAACCTCAACATTGAAAATCACCAACAAATTCAACAACATCAATATTGAAAATCAACAACAAATTCAACAACAACCTAAACATTGATAAACGCCAACAAATTCAACAACAACCTAAACATTGAACAAAACCTACAAATTCAAGAACAAGCTCAACATTGAAAAAATACCAACAAATTCAACAACAATCTCAACTTACAAAAATGCAAAAAAGTTCAAAAACGAACATTGATAAAACCAACATATTCATCAACAACCTCAATGTTGAAAATCACCAGCAAATTGAACAACCCCAACATTGAAAAACGCCAGAAAATTCAACAAAAACATCAACAATGAAAAACACCAACAAATTCAACAAAAATCTCAACATTGAAAATCACCAACAACTTCAACAACCTCAACAATGAAAAACACCAGAAAATTAAACAACAACCGCAACAATGAAAAATACTAACAAATTCAACAAGAACCTCAACTTTTAAAAGAAGATAAAAAGTTCAAAATAACATTGATAAAACCAAAAAATTCAACAAAAACCACAACATTGAAAAATAGAAAAAAGTTCAAAAAATAACATTGATAACACCAACAAATTCAACAACAAACTCAATATTGAAAATCAAAAACAAATTCAACAACAACCTCAACATTGAAAAACACCAACAAATTCAACAACAAACTCAACTTTTAAAAGAGAAAAAGTTCAAAAAAAACATTGATAACAACAACAAATTCAACAACAAACTCAACATTGAAAAATATATAAAAGTACAAAAAATAACATTGATAACACCAACAAATTCAACAACAAACTCAATATTGAAAATCAACAACAAATTCAACAACAACCTCAACAATGAAAAATATAAAAAGTTCAAAAAATAACATTGGTAACACTAACAAATTCTACAACAACCTCAACATTGAAAAAAACCAACAAATTCAACAACCTCAACATTGAAAAACATCAACAAATTCAACAACCTTAACACTGAAAATCACCAACAAATTCAACAAAAACCTCAACAATGAAAAACACCAACAAATTCAACAACAACATCAACATTGAAAAATACCACCAAATTCAACAACAACCTCAACATTGAAAAGCGGCAACAAATTCAACAATAACATCAACATTGGAAAATAATAACAAATTCAACAACAACCTCAACATTGAAAAATACAAAAAAGTTCAAAAAATAACATTCATAACACCAACAAATTTAACAACAACCTCAATATTGAAAATCACCAACAAATTCAACGACAACCTCAACATTGAAAAACACCAACAAATTCAACTACAACCTCAATATTAAAAGACACCAACAATTTCAACAACGACCTCAACATAGCAAATCAGCGAAAAATGCAAAAACAATCTCAACATTGAAAAGCGGCAACAAATTCAACAACAACCTCAACAATGAAAAACACCAACAAATTCAACAAGAACATCAACATTGAAAAATACCAACAAATTCAACAACAACCTCAACATTGAAAAATACAAAAAAGTTAAAAAAATAACATTCATAACACCAACAAATTTAACAACAAACTCAACATTGAAAATCACCAACAAACTCAACAACAACCTCAACATTGAAAAACACCAACAAATTCAAAAACCTCAACATTGAAAAACATTAACAAATTCAACAACCTCAACATTGAAAATCGCCCACAAATTCAACAACAACCTAAACAATGAAAAACTCCAAAAAATTCAACAACAACCTCAACATTGAAAAATAGCAACAAATTCAACATCAACCTCAACATTGAAAAACGCCAACAAATTCAACAACAACCTCAACATTGAAAAACACCAAGATATTCAACAACACCCTCAATATTGAAAGACACCAACAAATTCAACAACAACCTCAACATTGAAAAACACAGAAAAATTCAAAAAGTATCATTGATAACAACAACAAATTCAACCACATCTTCAATATTGAAAGACAACAACAAGTTCAATAACAACCTCAACATTGAAAAATACCAACAAATTCAACAACAACATCAACATTGAAAAATACAGAAAAGTTCAAAAAATAACATTGATAATACCAACAAATCCAACAACATCCTCAATATTGAAAGACACCAACAATTCAACAATGACCTCAACATTGAAAATCAGCAACAAGTTCAAGAACAATCTCAACATTAAAAAACACCAACAAATTCAACAACAACCTCAACATTGAAAAACACCAAGATATTCAACAACACCCTCAATATTGAAAGACACCAACAAATTCAACAACAACCTCAACATTGAAAAACACAAACAAATTCAACAACAAACTTAATTTTGACAATACAAATAAGTTCAACAAAAAACATTGATAACACCAACAAATTCAACAAAAACCTCAACAATGAAAAACACCAACAAATTCAACAACAACCTCAACATTGAAAAATACCACCAAATTCAACAACAACCTCAACATTGAAAAGCGGCAACAAATTCAACAACAACCTCAAAAATGTAAAACACCAACAAATTCAACAAGAACCTCAACATTGAAAAATACCAACAAATTCAACAACAAGCTCAACATTGAAAAATACAAAAAAGTTCAAAAAATAACATTCATAACACCAACAACTTTAACAACAACCTCACTATTGAAAATCACCAACAAATTCCACAACAACGTCAACATTGAAAGACGCCAACAAATTCAACAACAACCTCAATATTGAAAGACACCAACAAATTCAACAACAACCTCAACATTGAAAATCACTAACAAATTCAACAACAACCTCAACATTGAAAAATATAAAAACGTTCAAAAATTTACGTTGATAACACCAATAAATTCAACAACAACCTCAACATTGAAAAATACAAAAAAGTTCAAAAATAACATTGATAACACCAACAAATTCAACAACAAATTCAATGTTGAAAATCAACAACAAACTCAACAACAACTTAAAGATTGAAAATCACCAACAAATTCAACAACAACCACAACTTTTAAAAGAAGAGAAAAAGTTCAAAAAAAACATTGATAACTGCAAGATATTCAACAACAAACTCAACATTGACAGACGCCAACAAATTCAACAACAATCTCAATGTTGAAAGACACCAACAAATTCAACAACAACCTCAACATTGAAAATCACCAACAAATTCAACAACATCAATAATGAAAATCAACAACAAAATCAACAACAACCTAAACATTGATAAACGCCAACAAATTCAACAACAACCTCAACATTGAACAAAACCTACAAATTCAAGAACAAGCTCAACATTGAAAAACAACAACAAATTCAACAACAACATCAACAATGGAAAAAACCTACAAATGCAACAAAAAGCTCAACATTGAAAAACACCAACAAATTCAACAACAACCACAACTTTTAAAAGAAGAGAAAAAGTTCAAAAAAAACATTGATAACTGCAAGATATTCAACAACAAACTCAACATTGACAGACGCCAACAAATTCAACAACAATCTCAATATTGAAAGACACCACCAAATTCAACAACAACCTCAACATTGAAAATCACCAACAAATTCAACAACATCAATAATGAAAATCAACAACAAAATCAACAACAACCTCAACATTGAAAAACACCAACAAATTCAACAACAACCTCAACTTTTAAAAGAAGAGAAAAAGTTCAAAAAAAAACATTGATAACAACAACAAATTCAACAACAAACTCAACATTGAAAAATATTAAAAAGTTCAAAAAATAACATGGATAACACCAACAAATTCAACAACAAACTCAATATTGAAAATCAGCAACAATTTCAACAACAACTTCAACATTGAAAAATATATAAAAGTTCAAAAAAAAACATTGATAACACCAAAAAATTCAACAACAACCTCAACATTGAAAAACACCAACAAAATCAACAACCTCAACATTGAAAAACATCAACAAATTCAATAACCCCAACACTGAATATCACCAACAAAGTCAACAAAAACCTCAACAATGAAAAACAGCAATAAATTCAACAGCAGCATCAACATTGAAAAATACCACCAAATTCAACAACAACCTCAACATTGAAAAACACCAACAAATTCAACAACCTCAACATTGAAAAACATCAACAAATTCAACAACCTCAACACTGAAAATCACCAACAAATTGAATAAAAACCTCAACAATGAAAAACACCAACAAATTCAACAACAACATCAACATTGAAAAATACCAACAAATTCAACAACAACCTCAACATTGAAAAGCGGCAACAAATTCAACAACAACCTCAACAATGAAAAACACCAACAAATTCAACAAGAACATCAACATTGAAAAATACCAACAAATTCAACAACAACCTCAACATTGAAAAATACAAAAAAGTTCATAAAATAACATTCATAACACCAACAAATTTAACAACAACCTCAATATTGAAAATCACCAACAAATTCAACGACAACCTCAACATTGAAAAACACCAACAAATTCAACTACAACCTCAATATTAAAAGACACCAACAATTTCAACAACGACCTCAACATAGCAAATCAGCGAAAAATGCAAAAACAATCTCAACATTGAAAAGCGGCAACAAATTCAACAACAACCACAACAATGAAAAACACCAACAAATTCAACAAGAACATCAACATTGAAAAATACCAACAAATTCAACAACAACCTCAACATTGAAAAATACAAAAAAGTTAAAAAAATAACATTCATAACACCAACAAATTTAACAACAAACTCAACATTGAAAATCACCAACAAACTCAACAACAACCTCAACATTGAAAAACACCAACAAATTCAAAAACCTCAACATTGAAAAACATTAACAAATTCAACAACCTCAACATTGAAAATCGCCCACAAATTCAACAACAACCTAAACAATGAAAAACTCCAAAAAATTCAACAACAACCTCAACATTGAAAAATAGCAACAAATTCAACATCAACCTCAACATTGAAAAACACCAACAAATTCAACAACAACATCAACAATGGAAAAAGCCTACAAATGTAACAAAAAGCTCAACATTGAAAGACACCAACAAATTCAACAACAACCACAACTTTTAAAAGAAGAGAAAAAGTTCAAAAAAAACATTGATAACTGCAAGAAATTCAACAACAAACTCAACATTGAAAATCAGCAACAATTTCAACAACAACTTCAACATTGAAAAATATAAAAAAGTTCAAAAAATAACATTGATAACACCAAAAAATTCAACAACAACCTCAACTTTGAAAAACACCAACAAAATCAACAACCTCAACATTGAAAAACATCAACAAATTCAACAACCCCAACAGTGAAAATCACCAACAAAATCAACAAAAACCTCAACAATGAAAAACACCAACAAATTCAACAGCAGCATCAACATTGAAAAATACCACCAAATTCAACAACAACCTCAACATTGAAAAACACCAACAAATTCAACAACCACAACATTGAAAAACATCAACAAATTCAACAACCTCAACACTGAAAATCACCAACAAATTCAACAAAAACCTAAACAATGAAATACACCAACAAATTCAACAAGAACATCAACATTGAAAAATACCAACAAATTCAACAACAACTTCAACATTGAAAAATACAAAAAAGTTCATAAAATAACATTCATAACACCAACAAATTTAACAACAACCTCAATATTGAAAATCACCAACAAATTCAACGACAACCTCAACTTTGAAAAACACCAACAAATTCAACTACAACCTCAATATTAAGAGACACCAACAATTTCAACAACGACCTCAACATAGCAAATCAGCGAAAAATGCAAAAACAATCTCAACATTGAAAAGCGGCAACAAATTCAACAACAACCTCAACAATGAAAAACACCAACAAATTCAACAAGAACATCAACATTGAAAAATACCAACAAATTCAACAACAACCTCAACATTGAAAAATACCAACAAATTCAACAACAACCTCAACATTGAAAAATACAAAAAAGTTCATAAAATAACATTCATAACACCAACAAATTTAACAACAACCTCAATATTGAAAATCACCAACAAATTCAACGACAACCTCAACTTTGAAAAACACCAACAAATTCAACTACAACCTCAATATTAAGAGACACCAACAATTTCAACAACGACCTCAACATAGCAAATCAGCGAAAAATGCAAAAACAATCTCAACATTGAAAAGCGGCAACAAATTCAACAACAACCTCAACAATGAAAAACACCAACAAATTCAACAAGAACATCAACATTGAAAAATACCAACAAATTCAACAACAACCTCACCATTGAAAAATACAAAAAATGTTCAAAAAATAACATTCATAACACCAACAAATTTAACAACAAACTCAACATTGAAAATCACCAATAAACTCAACAACAACCTCAACATTGAAAAATACCAACAAATTCAAAAACCTCAACATTGAAAAACATTAACAAATTCAACAACCTCAACATTGAAAATCGCCAACAAATTCAACAACAACCTTAACAATGAAAAACTCCAAAAAAATCAACAACAACCTTAACATTGAAAAACAGCAACAAATTCAACATCAACCTCAACATTGAAAAACACCAACAAATTCAACAACAACCGCAACTTTTAAAAGAAGAGAAAACGTTCAAAAAAATCATTGATAACTGCAAGAAATTCAACAACAAACTCAACATTGAAAATCAGCAACAATTTCAACAACAACTTCAACATTGAAAAATATAAAAAAGTTCAAAAAATAACATTGATAACACCAAAAAATTCAACAACATCCTCAACATTGAAAAACACCAACAAATTCAAAAACCTTAGCATTGAAAAACATTAACAAATTCAACAACCTCAACATTGAAAATCGCCCACAAATTCAACAACAACCTAAACAATGAAAAACTCCAAAAAAATCAACAACAACCTCAACATTGAAAAACAGCAACAAATTCAACATCAACCTCAACATTGAAAAACACCAACAAATTCAACAACAACCGCAACTTTTAAAAGAAGAGAAAACGTTCAAAAATAACATTGATAACTGCAAGAAATTCAACAACAAACTCAACATTGAAAATCAGCAACAATTTCAACAACAACTTCAACATTGAAAAATATAAAAAAGTTCAAAAAATAACATTGATAACACCAAAAAATTCAACAACATCCTCAACATTGAAAAACACCAACAAAATCAACAACCTCAACATTGAAAAACATCAACAAATTCAACAACCCCTACACTGAAAATCACCAACAAAGTCAACAAAAACCTCAACAATGAAAAAGACCAACAAATTCTACAACAACATCAACATTGAAAAATACCACCAAATTCAACAACAACCTCAACATTGAAAAACACCAACAAATTCAACAACCTCAACATTGAAAAACATCAACAAATTCAGCAACCTCAACACTGAAAATCACCAACAAATTGAACAAAAACCTCAACAATGAAAATCACCAACAAATTCAACAACAACATCAACATTAAAAAATACCAACAAATTCAACAACAACCTCAACAATGAAAAACACCAACAATTTCAACAAGAACATCAACATTGAAAAATACCAACAAATTCAAAAACAACCTCAACATTGAAAAATACAAAAAAGTTCAAAAAATAACATTCATAACATAAACAAATTTAACAACAACCTCAATATTGAAAATCACCAACAATTTCAACAACAACCTCAACATTGAAAAACACCAACAAATTCAACTACAACCTCAATATTTAAAGACACCAACAATTTCAACAACGACCTCAACATTGCAAATCAGCGAAAAATGCAAAAACAATCTCAACATTGAAAAACGTCAACAATTTCAACAAAATCCTCAATTCTAAAAATCACCAAGAAATTCAACAACAACTTCAACATTGAAAAACACCAACAAATTCCACAACAACCTCAATATTGAAATACACCAACAAATTCAACAACAACCTCAACATTGAAAAATACAAAAAAGTTCAATAAATAACATTGATAACACCAACAAATTGAACAACAACCTCAATATTGAAAATCACCAACAAATTCAACAACAACCTCAACTTTGAAAAATACCAACAAATTCAATAACAACATCAACATTGAAAAACACAGAAAAGTTCAAAAAATAACATTGATAACACCAACAAATTCATCCACATCCTCAATATTGAAAGACACCAACAAGTTCAATAACAACCTCAACATTGATAAATACCAACTAATTCAACAACAACAACATTGAAAAAAACAGATAAGTTCAAAAAATAACATTGGTAAATACCAACAAATTCAACAACATCCTCAATATTGAAAGACACCAACAAGTTCAACAATGACCTCAACATTGAAAATCAGCAACAAATTCAAGAAAAATCTCAACATTGAAAAACGCCAAACAAATTCAACAAAAACCTCAACATTGAAAAACACCAACAAATTCAACAACAACCTCAACATTGAAAAGCGGCAACAATTTCAACAACAAACTCAACAATGAAAAACACCAACAAATTCTACAGGAACCTCAACATTGAAAAATACCAACAAATTCAACAACAACCTCAAAATTGAAAAATACAAAAAAGTTCAAAAAATAACATTCATAACACAAACAAATTTAACAACAACCTCAATATTGAAAATCACCAACAAATTCAACAACAATGTCAACATTGAAAAACACCAACGACTTCAACGACAACCTCAATATTAAAAGATACCAACAATTTCAACAACGACCTCAACATTGCAAATCAGCGAAAAATGCAAAAACAATCTCAACATTGAAAAACGTCAAAAATTTCAACAAAATCCTCAATTCTAAAAATCACCAAGAAATTCAACAACAACCTCAACATTGAAAAACACCAACAAATTCAACTACAACATCAATATTGAAAGACACCAACAAATTGAACAAAAACCTCAACATTGAAAATCACCAACAAATTCAAGAACGTCAATATTTAATATCATCAACAAATTCAACAACCACCTCAACATTGAAAAACGCCAACAAACTCAACAACAACCACAATATTGCAAATCACCAACAAATTAAACAACAACCTCAACATTGAAAAACACCAACAAATTCAACAACAACATCAACATTGAAAAATATCAACAAATTCAACACAACATCAACATTGAAAGACACCAAGAAGTTCAACAAGGACCTCAACATTGAAAATCAGTAACAAATTCAACAACAATCTCAACATTGAAAAACGCCAACAACTTCAACAAAGAACTCAAATTTGAAAATCATCAACACATTCAACAACAACCTCATCATTGAAAATCACCAACAAATTCAACAACAACCTCAAGTTTTAAAAGAAGAGATAAAGTTCAAAAAAAACATAGATAACACAAAAAATTCAACAAACACCTCAACATTGAAAAATACAGAAAAGTTCAAAAAATAACATTGATAATACCAACAAATTGAAGAACATCCACAATATTGAAAAACGCGAACAAATTCAACAACAAACTCAACTGTGAAAAATACCAAGAAATTCAACAACAACCTCAATATTGAAAGACACCAACAAATACAACAACAACCTCAACATTGAAAAACACCAACAAATTCAACAACAACCTTAATTTTAACAATACAAACGAGTTCAACAAAAAACATTGATAACACCAACAAATTCAACAAAAACCTCAACAATGAAAAACACCAACAAATTCAACAACAACTTCAACATTGAAAAATACCAACAAATTCAACAACAACCTCAACATTGAAAAGCAGTAACAAATTCAACAACAACCTCAACATTGAAAAACACCAACAAATTCAACGACAACCTCAACATTCATAAATGTCAACAAATTCAACAACAACCTCAACTTTCAAAAGAACAGAAAAAGTTCTAAAAAAACATTGATAACTGCAAGAAATTCAACAACAACCTCAACATTGAAAGACGCCAACAAATTCAACAACAACCTCAATATTGAAAGACACCAACAATTCACAACAACCTCAACTTTGAAAATCACCAACAATTTCAACAACATCAATATTGAAAATCACGAAGAAATTCAACAACAACCTCAACATTGAAAAACGCCAACAAATTGAACAACAACCTCAATATTGAAAAATACAAAAAAGTTCAAAAAATATCATCGATAACACGAAAAAATTCAACAACAAACTCAATATTGAAAATCACCAACAAATTCAACAACAACCTCAACATTGAAAAACACCGACAAATTCAACAACAACCTCAACATTGAAAGACGCCAACAAATTCAACAACAACCTCAATATTGAAAGACACCAACAAATTCAACAAAAACCTCAACATTGAAAATCACCAACAAATTCAACAACAACATCAACATTGATAAATGCTAAACAAATTCAACAACAACCTCAACATTGAAAAACAACAACAACCCGAACAATGAAAAACACCAAAAAATTCAACAAAATCCGCAACATTGAAAAATACCAACAAATTCAACAACAAGCTCAACATTGATAACTACAATGAATTTCAAAAAATTACATTGATAACGCCAACAAATTCTTCAACAAACAAAATATTGAAAATCAACAACAAATACAACAACAAACTCAACATTGAAAAGCACCAAAATATTCTACAACAACCTCAACATTGAATAACACCTACAAATTCAACAGGTTCAACATTGAAAAACACCAACAAATTCAACATCAACCTCAACTTTTATAAGAAGAGAAAAAGTTCAAAAGAAACATTGATAACACCAACAAATCCAACAACAACCTCAACATTGAAAAACACCAACAAATTCAACAACAACCTCAATGTTGAAAATCACCAACAAATTGAACAACCTCAACATTGAAAAACGCCAGATGATTCAACAAAAACCTCAACAATGAAAAACACCAACAAATTCAACAAAAACCTCAACATTGAAAATCACCAACAACTTCAACAACCTCAACAATGAAAAACACCAGAAATTTAAACAACAAGCGCAACAATGAAAAATACTAACAAATGCAACAAGAACCTCAACTTTTAAAAGAAGAAAAAAAGTTCAAAATAACATTGATAAAACCAAAAAATCAACAAAAACCATAACATTGAAAAATAGAAAAAAGTTCAAAAAATAACATTGATAACACCAACAAATTCAACAACAAACTCAATATTGAAAATCAACAACAAATTCAACAACAACCTCAACATTGAAAAGTATAAAAAAGTTCAAAAAATAACATTGATAACACCAACAAATTCAACAACAACCTCAACATTGAAAAACACCAACAAATTCAACAACAACCTCAACATTGAAAAACAGCATCAAATTCAAGAACAACCTCAATATTGAAAGACACCAGTAAGACCAACAAAGACCTCGACATTGAAAATCAGAAACAAATTCAACCACAATCTCAACTTTGAAAAATACAAAAAGATTAAAAAAAACATTGAATTCAGCAATAAATTCAACAACAACCTCAATATTGTAAATCACCAACAAATTCAACAACAACCTCAACATTGAAAATCAACACATATTCAACATCAACGTCAACATTGGGAAACACCAACAAATTCAACAAAAACAGCAACAATTAAAAACACCAAGAAATTCAGCAACAACCTCAACATTGAAAAACACCAAAATATTCAACTACAACCTCAACTTTGAAAAATACAAAAAGATTAAAAAAAAACATTGAATACAGCAATAAATTCAACAACAACCTCAATCTTGAAAATCACCAACGAATTCAACAACAACCTCAACATTGAAAAACACCAACAAATTCAACAACCTCAACATTGAAAAAAACCAAAAAATTCAACAACCTCAATATTGAAAATCACTACAAATTCAACAACAACCTCAATATTGAAAATCAACAACATATACAACATCAACATCAACTTTTGAAAAACACCAACAAATTCAACAACAACCTCAACATTGAAAAATACCAAAAAGTTGAAAAATAACTTGGATAACACCAACAAATTCAACAACAAATTCAATGTTGAAAATCAACAACAAATTCAACAACAACTTCAAGATTGAAAATCACCAACAAATTCAACAAAAACCTCAACATTGAAAATCACCAACAACTTCAACAACCTCAACATTGATAAACACCAAGAAATTCAACAACCTCAACATTGAAAATCACCTAACAAATTCAACAACAACCTCAGCAATGAAAAACAACACCAAATTCAACAAAAAATTCAACAATGAAAAACACCAACAAATTCAACAACAACCTCAACATTGAAAAACAGCAACAAATTCAACCACAACCTCAACAATGTAAAACACCAACAAATTCAACAAAAACATCAACAATGAAAAACACGAAGAAATTCAACAACAACCTCAACATTGAAAAACAGCAACAAATTCAACAACAACCTCAATAATGAAAAACACCAACAAATTCAAAAAACTCAACATTGCAAATCACCATCAAATTCAACAACAAAGTCAACAACGAAAAACAACAACATATACAACAACAACCTCAACATTGAAAAACACCAACAAATTCAACAACAACCTCAATGTTGAAAATCACCAACAAATTGAACAACCTCAACATTGAAAAACGCCAGATGATTCAACAAAAACCTCAACAATGAAAAACACCAACAAATTCAACAAAAATCTCAACATTGAAAATCACCAACAACTTCAACAACCTCAACAATGAAAAACACCAGAAATTTAAACAACAAGCGCAACAATGAAAAATACTAACAAATTCAACAAGAACCTCAACTTTTAAAAGAAGAAAAAAAGTTCAAAATAACATTGATAAAACCAAAAAATTCAACAAAAACCATAACATTGAAAAATAGAAAAAAGTTCAAAAAATAACATTGATAACACCAACAAATTCAACAACAAACTCAATATTGAAAATCAACAACAAATTCAACAACAACCTCAACATTGAAAAGTATAAAAAAGTTCAAAAAATAACATTGATAACACCAACAAATTCAACAACAACCTCAACATTGAAAAACACCAACAAATTCAACAACAACCTCAACATTGAAAAACAGCATCAAATTCAAGAACAACCTCAATATTGAAAGACACCAGTAAGACCAACAAAGACCTCGACATTGAAAATCAGAAACAAATTCAACCACAATCTCAACTTTGAAAAATACAAAAAGATTAAAAAAAACATTGAATTCAGCAATAAATTCAACAACAACCTCAATATTGTAAATCACCAACAAATTCAACAACAACCTCAACATTGAAAATCAACACATATTCAACATCAACGTCAACATTGGGAAACACCAACAAATTCAACAAAAACAGCAACAATTAAAAACACCAAGAAATTCAGCAACAACCTCAACATTGAAAAACACCAAAATATTCAACTACAACCTCAACTTTGAAAAATACAAAAAGATTAAAAAAAAACATTGAATACAGCAATAAATTCAACAACAACCTCAATCTTGAAAATCACCAACGAATTCAACAACAACCTCAACATTGAAAAACACCAACAAATTCAACAACCTCAACATTGAAAAAAACCAAAAAATTCAACAACCTCAATATTGAAAATCACTACAAATTCAACAACAACCTCAATATTGAAAATCAACAACATATACAACATCAACATCAACTTTTGAAAAACACCAACAAATTCAACAACAACCTCAACATTGAAAAATACCAAAAAGTTGAAAAATAACTTGGATAACACCAACAAATTCAACAACAAATTCAATGTTGAAAATCAACAACAAATTCAACAACAACTTCAAGATTGAAAATCACCAACAAATTCAACAAAAACCTCAACATTGAAAATCACCAACAACTTCAACAACCTCAACATTGATAAACACCAAGAAATTCAACAACCTCAACATTGAAAATCACCTAACAAATTCAACAACAACCTCAGCAATGAAAAACAACACCAAATTCAACAAAAAATTCAACAATGAAAAACACCAACAAATTCAACAACAACCTCAACATTGAAAAACAGCAACAAATTCAACCACAACCTCAACAATGTAAAACACCGACAAATTCAACAAAAACATCAACAATGAAAAACACGAAGAAATTCAACAACAACCTCAACATTGAAAAACAGCAACAAATTCAACAACAACCTCAATAATGAAAAACACCAACAAATTCAAAAAACTCAACATTGCAAATCACCATCAAATTCAACAACAAAGTCAACAACGAAAAACAACAACATATACAACAACAACCTCAACATTGAAAAACACCATCAAATTCAACATCAACCTCAACATTGAAAAACACCAAGAAATTCAACAACCACCTCAGCAATGGAAAAAATCTACAAATGCAAAAACAAGCTCAGCATTGAAAATCACCAACAAATTCAACAACAACCTCAACTATCAAAAGAACAGAAAAAGTTCTAAAAAAACATTGATAACTGCAAGAAATTCAACAACCACCTCAATATTGAAAGACAACAACAAATTCAACAGCAACCTCAACATTGAAAATCACGAACAAATTCAACAACAACCTCAACATTGATCAATGTCAACAAATTCAACAACAACCACAAAATTGAAAAATAAAAACAAGGTTCCAAAATTAACGTTGATAACACCAATAAATTCAACAACAACCTCAACATTGAAAAATTCAAAAATGTTCAAAAATAACATTGATAAAACCAACAAATTCAACAACAACTTCAAGATTAAAAATCACCAACAAATTCAATAACAACGTCAACATTGAAAATCACCAACAAATTCAACAACCTCAACATTGAAAATCACCAACAAATTCAACAACAACCTCAGCAATGAAAAATACCAACAAATTCAACAACAACCTCAACATTGAATAATACCAACAAATTCAACAACAACCTCAATATTGAAAAATACAAAAAAGTTCAAAACATAACATTGATAACACCAACAAATTCAACTACAACCTCAAAATTGAAAAGTACAAAAAATTTCAAAAAATAACATTGATAACACCAACTAATTCAACAACAAGCTCAACATTGAAAAACACCAACAAATTCAACAACCTCAACATTGAAAAACACCAACAAATTCAACAACCTCAACATTGAAAATCGCCCACAAATTCAACAACAACCTCAACAATGAAAAATTCCAAAAAATTCAACAACAACCTCAACATTGAAAAACAGCAACAAATTCAACATCAACCTCAACATTGAAAAACACCAACAAATTCAACAACAACCAAACCTTTTAAAAGTAGAGAAAAAGTTCCAAAAAAACATTGATAACTGCAAGAAATTCAACAACAACCTCAACATTGACAGACGCCAACAACTTCAACAACAACCTCAATATTGAAAGACACCAACAAATTCAACAACAACCTCAACATTGAAAATCACCAACAAATTCAACAACCTCAACATTGAAAATCACCAACAAATTCAACAACATCAATACTGAAAATCAACAACAAATTCAACAACAACCTAAACATTGATGAACGCCAACAAATTCAACAACAACCTCAATATAGAAAAATAAAAAAAAGTTCAAAAATTAACGTTGATAACACCAATAAATTCAAAAACAAACTCAACATTGAAAAGTACATAAAAATTCAAAAAATAACATTGATAGCATCAACAAATTCAACAACAAATTCAATGTTGAAAATCAACAACAAATTCAACAACAACTTCAACATTGAAAAACACCAACAATTTCAACAACAACCTCAACATTGAAAAACACCAACAAATTCAACAAACTCAACATTGAAAAACCGCAAGAAATTCAACAACCTCAACATTGAAAATCACCAACTGATTCAACAACAACCTCAACAATGAAAATCACCAACAAATTCAACAACAACCTCAACATTGAAAAACACCAACAAATTCAACAACAACCTCAATATTGAAAGACACCAACAAGTTCAACATCGACCTCAACATTGAAAATCAGCAACATATTAAACAAGCTCATCATTGAAAACTACAAATAATTTCAAAATATAACATTGATAACACCAACAATTTCAACAACAACCTCAACATTGAAAAGCACCAACAAATTCAACAACAACATCAACATTGAAAAAAACCTACAAATTCAACAAAAGAATCAACAATGAAAAACACCAACAAATTCAACAACAACCTCGACTTTTCAAAGAAGAGAAAATGTTCAAAAAAAACATTGATAACAACAACAAATTCAACAACAACCTCAACATTGAAAAAGAACAACAAATTCAACAACAACTTCAAAATTGAATGACACAAACAAATTCAACAACAACCTCAACATTTAAAATCACCATAAATTCAACAACATCAATATTGAAAATCACCAATAAATTCAACATCAACCTCAACATTGAAAAACAAAAACAAATTCAACAACAACTTCAACTTACAAAAGAAGAGAAAAAGTTGAAAAAAAGCATTGATAACACCAACAAATTGAACAACAGTCTCAATATTGGAAAACGCCAACAAATTCAACAACAATTTCAATATTGAAATACACCAACAAATTCAACAACAACCTCAATATTGAAAAACACCAACAAATTCAACAACAATCTCAGCATTGAAAATCACCAATAAATTCAACAACCTCAATATTGAAAATCACCAGCAAATTCAACAACAACCTCAGCAATGAAAAACACCAACAAATTCAACAAAAACCTCAACATTGAAAAACACCAACAAATTCAACAATGTACTCAAAATTTCCAAAATACAGCAAAGTTCAAAAAAAAACATTGATAACTCGAAGAAATTCCACAACAACCTCAATATTGAAAATCACCAACAAATACAACAAAAACCTCAACATTTAAAAACAGCAACAAATTCTGCAAGAATCTCAACATTGAAATACGCCAACAAATTCAACAACAACCTCAATATTGAAAATCACCAACAAATTGAACAACAAACTCAACATTGAAAAACTCCAACAAATTCACTAACAACCTCAACATTTAAAAGTACACAAAAGTTCAAAAAGAACTTTGATAAAACCAACAAATTCAACAACAACCCCAATATTGAAAATCACCAACAAATTCAACAACGTCCTCAACATTGAAAAACACCAACAAAATCAAAAACAACCTCAATATTGAAAATCATCAACAAATTCACCAACAACATCAACATTGAAAAATACCAAAAAATTGAACAGAAAACCTCAACTTTTAAAAGAAGAGAAACAGTTAAAAAAAAATTTGATAACAGGAACAAATGCAACAACAACCTGAACATTGAAAAACACCAACAAATTCAACAACTTCAATATTGAAAATCAACAGCAATTTTAACAACAACCTCAATATTGAAAGAGACCAACAAATTCAACAACAACCTCAACATTGAAAATCACCAACAAATTCAACATCTTCAATATTGAAAATCACCAACAAATTGAACAACAACCTGAACATTGAAAAAAATCAAACGAATTCAACAACAACCTCAACATTTAAAAGTACAAAAAAGTTCAAAAAAGAACATTGATAACACCAACAAATTCAACAACAAACTTAATTTTGAAAATGAACATCAAATTCAACAACAACCTCAACATTGAAAAACACCAACAAATTCAACAACAACCTCAACATTGAAAAGAACATAAAAATTCAACCAGAAGCTCAACATTTTAAAACGCCAAAAAATTCAACAACAACCTCAATATTGAAAGACACCAACAATTCACAACAAACTCAACTTTGAAAAGCAATAACAAATTCAACAACATCAATATTGAAAATCACCAACAAATTCAACAACAACCTCAACATTGCAAAACGCCAACAAATTGAACAACAACCTCAATATTGAAAAATACAAAAAAGTTCAAAAAATAACATTGATAACACCAATAAATTCAACAACAAACTCAATATTGAAAATCACCAACAAATTCAACAACAACCTCAACATTGAAAAACACCGACAAATTCAACAACAACCTCAACATTGAAAAACAGCAACAAATTCAACATCAACCTCGACTTTGAAAAACATCAACAAATTCAATAACCACCTCAACAATGGAAAAAACCTACAAATGCAACAACAAGCTCAACATTGAAATACACCAACAAATTCAACAGCAACCTCAACTTTCAAAAGAACAGAAAAAGTTCTAAACAAACATTGATAACTGCAAGAAATTCAACAACAACCTCAATATTGAAAGACACCAACAAATTCAACAACAACCACAACATTGAAAATCACCAACAAATTCAACAACAACCTCAACATTGTTAAATGCCAACAAATTCAACAACAACCTCAAAATTGAAAAATAAAAAAAACGTTCAAAAATTAACGTTGATAACACCAATAAATTCAACAACAACCTCAACATTGAAAAATACAAAAAAGTTGAAAAATAACTTTGATAACAGCAACAAATTCAACAAAAAATTGAATGTTGAAAATCAACAACAAATTCAACAACAACTTCAAGATTGAAAATCACCAACAAATTCAACAACAACCTCAACATTGAAAATCACCTAACAAATTCAACAACCTCAACATTGTTAAACACCAAGAAATTCAACAACCTCAACATTGAAAATCACCAAACAAATTCAACAACAACCTCAACAATGAAAAATTCCAAAAAATTCAACAACAACCTCAACATTGAAAAACAGCAACAAATTCAACATCAACCTCAACATTGAAAAACACCAACAAATTCAACAACAACCAAACCTTTTAAAAGTAGAGAAAAAGTTCCAAAAAAACATTGATAACTGCAAGAAATTCAACAACAACCTCAACATTGACAGACGCCAACAACTTCAACAACAACCTCAATATTGAAAGACACCAACAAATTCAACAACAACCTCAACATTGAAAATCACCAACAAATTCAACAACCTCAACATTGAAAATCACCAACAAATTCAACAACATCAATACTGAAAATCAACAACAAATTCAACAACAACCTAAACATTGATGAACGCCAACAAATTCAACAACAACCTCAATATAGAAAAATAAAAAAAAGTTCAAAAATTAACGTTGATAACACCAATAAATTCAAAAACAAACTCAACATTGAAAAGTACATAAAAATTCAAAAAATAACATTGATAGCATCAACAAATTCAACAACAAATTCAATGTTGAAAATCAACAACAAATTCAACAACAACTTCAACATTGAAAAACACCAACAATTTCAACAACAACCTCAACATTGAAAAACACCAACAAATTCAACAAACTCAACATTGAAAAACCGCAAGAAATTCAACAACCTCAACATTGAAAATCACCAACTGATTCAACAACAACCTCAACAATGAAAATCACCAACAAATTCAACAACAACCTCAACATTGAAAAACACCAACAAATTCAACAACAACCTCAATATTGAAAGACACCAACAAGTTCAACATCGACCTCAACATTGAAAATCAGCAACATATTAAACAAGCTCATCATTGAAAACTACAAATAATTTCAAAATATAACATTGATAACACCAACAATTTCAACAACAACCTCAACATTGAAAAACACCGACAAATTCAACAACAACCTCAACATTGAAAGACGCCAACAAATTCAACAACAACCTCAATATTGAAAGACACCAACAAATTCAACAAAAACCTCAACATTGAAAATCACCAACAAATTCAACAACAACATCAACATTGATAAATGCTAAACAAATTCAACAACAACCTCAACATTGAAAAACAACAACAACCCGAACAATGAAAAACACCAAAAAATTCAACAAAATCCGCAACATTGAAAAATACCAACAAATTCAACAACAAGCTCAACATTGATAACTACAATGAATTTCAAAAAATTACATTGATAACGCCAACAAATTCTTCAACAAACACAATATTGAAAATCAACAACAAATACAACAACAAACTCAACATTGAAAAGCACCAAAATATTCTACAACAACCTCAACATTGAATAACACCTACAAATTCAACAGGTTCAACATTGAAAAACACCAACAAATTCAACATCAACCTCAACTTTTATAAGAAGAGAAAAAGTTCAAAAGAAACATTGATAACACCAACAAATCCAACAACAACCTCAACATTGAAAAACACCAACAAATTCAACAACAACCTCAATGTTGAAAATCACCAACAAATTGAACAACCTCAACATTGAAAAACGCCAGATGATTCAACAAAAACCTCAACAATGAAAAACACCAACAAATTCAACAAAAACCTCAACATTGAAAATCACCAACAACTTCAACAACCTCAACAATGAAAAACACCAGAAATTTAAACAACAAGCGCAACAATGAAAAATACTAACAAATGCAACAAGAACCTCAACTTTTAAAAGAAGAAAAAAAGTTCAAAATAACATTGATAAAACCAAAAAATTCAACAAAAACCATAACATTGAAAAATAGAAAAAAGTTCAAAAAATAACATTGATAACACCAACAAATTCAACAACAAACTCAATATTGAAAATCAACAACAAATTCAACAACAACCTCAACATTGAAAAGTATAAAAAAGTTCAAAAAATAACATTGATAACACCAACAAATTCAACAACAACCTCAACATTGAAAAACACCAACAAATTCAACAACAACCTCAACATTGAAAAACAGCATCAAATTCAAGAACAACCTCAATATTGAAAGACACCAGTAAGACCAACAAAGACCTCGACATTGAAAATCAGAAACAAATTCAACCACAATCTCAACTTTGAAAAATACAAAAAGATTAAAAAAAACATTGAATTCAGCAATAAATTCAACAACAACCTCAATATTGTAAATCACCAACAAATTCAACAACAACCTCAACATTGAAAATCAACACATATTCAACATCAACGTCAACATTGGGAAACACCAACAAATTCAACAAAAACAGCAACAATTAAAAACACCAAGAAATTCAGCAACAACCTCAACATTGAAAAACACCAAAATATTCAACTACAACCTCAACTTTGAAAAATACAAAAAGATTAAAAAAAAACATTGAATACAGCAATAAATTCAACAACAACCTCAATCTTGAAAATCACCAACGAATTCAACAACAACCTCAACATTGAAAAACACCAACAAATTCAACAACCTCAACATTGAAAAAAACCAAAAAATTCAACAACCTCAATATTGAAAATCACTACAAATTCAACAACAACCTCAATATTGAAAATCAACAACATATACAACATCAACATCAACTTTTGAAAAACACCAACAAATTCAACAACAACCTCAACATTGAAAAATACCAAAAAGTTGAAAAATAACTTGGATAACACCAACAAATTCAACAACAAATTCAATGTTGAAAATCAACAACAAATTCAACAACAACTTCAAGATTGAAAATCACCAACAAATTCAACAAAAACCTCAACATTGAAAATCACCAACAACTTCAACAACCTCAACATTGATAAACACCAAGAAATTCAACAACCTCAACATTGAAAATCACCTAACAAATTCAACAACAACCTCAGCAATGAAAAACAACACCAAATTCAACAAAAAATTCAACAATGAAAAACACCAACAAATTCAACAACAACCTCAACATTGAAAAACAGCAACAAATTCAACCACAACCTCAACAATGTAAAACACCAACAAATTCAACAAAAACATCAACAATGAAAAACACGAAGAAATTCAACAACAACCTCAACATTGAAAAACAGCAACAAATTCAACAACAACCTCAATAATGAAAAACACCAACAAATTCAAAAAACTCAACATTGCAAATCACCATCAAATTCAACAACAAAGTCAACAACGAAAAACAACAACATATACAACAACAACCTCAACATTGAAAAACACCATCAAATTCAACATCAACCTCAACATTGAAAAACACCAAGAAATTCAACAACCACCTCAGCAATGGAAAAAATCTACAAATGCAAAAACAAGCTCAGCATTGAAAATCACCAACAAATTCAACAACAACCTCAACTATCAAAAGAACAGAAAAAGTTCTAAAAAAACATTGATAACTGCAAGAAATTCAACAACCACCTCAATATTGAAAGACAACAACAAATTCAACAGCAACCTCAACATTGAAAATCACGAACAAATTCAACAACAACCTCAACATTGATCAATGCCAACAAATTCAACAACAACCACAAAATTGAAAAATAAAAACAAGGTTCCAAAATTAACGTTGATAACACCAATAAATTCAACAACAACCTCAACATTGAAAAATTCAAAAATGTTCAAAAATAACATTGATAAAACCAACAAATTCAACAACAACTTCAAGATTAAAAATCACCAACAAATTCAATAACAACGTCAACATTGAAAATCACCAACAAATTCAACAACCTCAACATTGAAAATCACCAACAAATTCAACAACAACCTCAGCAATGAAAAATACCAACAAATTCAACAACAACCTCAACATTGAATAATACCAACAAATTCAACAACAACCTCAATATTGAAAAATACAAAAAAGTTCAAAACATAACATTGATAACACCAACAAATTCAACTACAACCTCAAAATTGAAAAGTACAAAAAATTTCAAAAAATAACATTGATAACACCAACTAATTCAACAACAAGCTCAACATTGAAAAACACCAACAAATTCAACAACCTCAACATTGAAAAACACCAACAAATTCAACAACCTCAACATTGAAAATCGCCCACAAATTCAACAACAACCTCAACAATGAAAAATTCCAAAAAATTCAACAACAACCTCAACATTGAAAAACAGCAACAAATTCAACATCAACCTCAACATTGAAAAACACCAACAAATTCAACAACAACCAAACCTTTTAAAAGTAGAGAAAAAGTTCCAAAAAAACATTGATAACTGCAAGAAATTCAACAACAACCTCAACATTGACAGACGCCGACAACTTCAACAACAACCTCAATATTGAAAGACACCAACAAATTCAACAACAACCTCAACATTGAAAATCACCAACAAATTCAACAACCTCAACATTGAAAATCACCAACAAATTCAACAACATCAATACTGAAAATCAACAACAAATTCAACAACAACCTAAACATTGATGAACGCCAACAAATTCAACAACAACCTCAATATAGAAAAATAAAAAAAAGTTCAAAAATTAACGTTGATAACACCAATAAATTCAAAAACAAACTCAACATTGAAAAGTACATAAAAATTCAAAAAATAACATTGATAGCATCAACAAATTCAACAACAAATTCAATGTTGAAAATCAACAACAAATTCAACAACAACTTCAACATTGAAAAACACCAACAATTTCAACAACAACCTCAACATTGAAAAACACCAACAAATTCAACAAACTCAACATTGAAAAACCGCAAGAAATTCAACAACCTCAACATTGAAAATCACCAACTGATTCAACAACAACCTCAACAATGAAAATCACCAACAAATTCAACAACAACCTCAACATTGAAAAACACCAACAAATTCAACAACAACCTCAATATTGAAAGACACCAACAAGTTCAACATCGACCTCAACATTGAAAATCAGCAACATATTAAACAAGCTCATCATTGAAAACTACAAATAATTTCAAAATATAACATTGATAACACCAACAATTTCAACAACAACCTCAACATTGAAAAGCACCAACAAATTCAACAACAACATCAACATTGAAAAAAACCTACAAATTCAACAAAAGAATCAACAATGAAAAACACCAACAAATTCAACAACAACCTCGACTTTTCAAAGAAGAGAAAATGTTCAAAAAAAACATTGATAACAACAACAAATTCAACAACAACCTCAACATTGAAAAAGAACAACAAATTCAACAACAACTTCAAAATTGAATGACACAAACAAATTCAACAACAACCTCAACATTTAAAATCACCATAAATTCAACAACATCAATATTGAAAATCACCAATAAATTCAACATCAACCTCAACATTGAAAAACAAAAACAAATTCAACAACAACTTCAACTTACAAAAGAAGAGAAAAAGTTGAAAAAAAGCATTGATAACACCAACAAATTGAACAACAGTCTCAATATTGGAAAACGCCAACAAATTCAACAACAATTTCAATATTGAAATACACCAACAAATTCAACAACAACCTCAATATTGAAAAACACCAACAAATTCAACAACAATCTCAGCATTGAAAATCACCAATAAATTCAACAACCTCAATATTGAAAATCACCAGCAAATTCAACAACAACCTCAACATTGAAAAACACCAACAAATTCAACAACAACCAAACCTTTTAAAAGTAGAGAAAAAGTTCCAAAAAAAACATTGATAACTGCAAGAAATTCAACAACAACCTCAACATTGACAGACGCCAACAACTTCAACAACAACCTCAATATTGAAAGACACCAACAAATTCAACAACAACCTCAACATTGAAAATCACCAACAAATTCAACAACCTCAACATTGAAAATCACCAACAAATTCAACAACATCAATACTGAAAATCAACAACAAATTCAACAACAACCTAAACATTGATGAACGCCAACAAATTCAACAACAACCTCAATATAGAAAAATAAAAAAAAGTTCAAAAATTAACGTTGATAACACCAATAAATTCAAAAACAAACTCAACATTGAAAAGTACATAAAAATTCAAAAAATAACATTGATAGCATCAACAAATTCAACAACAAATTCAATGTTGAAAATCAACAACAAATTCAACAACAACTTCAACATTGAAAAACACCAACAATTTCAACAACAACCTCAACATTGAAAAACACCAACAAATTCAACAAACTCAACATTGAAAAACCGCAAGAAATTCAACAACCTCAACATTGAAAATCACCAACTGATTCAACAACAACCTCAACAATGAAAATCACCAACAAATTCAACAACAACCTCAACATTGAAAAACACCAACAAATTCAACAACAACCTCAATATTGAAAGACACCAACAAGTTCAACATTGACCTCAACATTGAAAATCAGCAACATATTAAACAAGCTCATCATTGAAAACTACAAATAATTTCAAAATATAACATTGATAACACCAACAATTTCAACAACAACCTCAACATTGAAAAGCACCAACAAATTCAACAACAACATCAACATTGAAAAAAACCTACAAATTCAACAAAAGAATCAACAATGAAAAACACCAACAAATTCAACAACAACCTCGACTTTTCAAAGAAGAGAAAATGTTCAAAAAAAACATTGATAACAACAACAAATTCAACAACAACCTCAACATTGAAAAAGAACAACAAATTCAACAACAACTTCAAAATTGAATGACACAAACAAATTCAACAACAACCTCAACATTTAAAATCACCATAAATTCAACAACATCAATATTGAAAATCACCAATAAATTCAACATCAACCTCAACATTGAAAAACAAAAACAAATTCAACAACAACTTCAACTTACAAAAGAAGAGAAAAAGTTGAAAAAAAGCATTGATAACACCAACAAATTGAACAACAGTCTCAATATTGGAAAACGCCAACAAATTCAACAACAATTTCAATATTGAAATACACCAACAAATTCAACAACAACCTCAATATTGAAAAACACCAACAAATTCAACAACAATCTCAGCATTGAAAATCACCAATAAATTCAACAACCTCAATATTGAAAATCACCAGCAAATTCAACAACAACCTCAGCAATGAAAAACACCAACAAATTCAACAAAAACCTCAACATTGAAAAACACCAACAAATTCAACAATGATCTCAAATTTCCAAAATACAGCAAAGTTCAAAAAAAAACATTGATAACTCGAAGAAATTCCACAACAACCTCAATATTGAAAATCACC
This sequence comes from Cetorhinus maximus, assembly GCF_964194155.1. NCBI lineage: Eukaryota > Metazoa > Chordata > Chondrichthyes > Lamniformes > Cetorhinidae > Cetorhinus > Cetorhinus maximus. The sequence continues at coordinate 179,237 of NW_027596330.1, forward strand.
AACAAATACAACAAAAACCTCAACATTTAAAAACAGCAACAAATTCTGCAAGAATCTCAACATTGAAATACGCCAACAAATTCAACAACAACCTCAATATTGAAAATCACCAACAAATTGAACAACAAACTCAACATTGAAAAACTCCAACAAATTCACTAACAACCTCAACATTTAAAAGTACACAAAAGTTCAAAAAGAACTTTGATAAAACCAACAAATTCAACAACAACCCCAATATTGAAAATCACCAACAAATTCAACAACGTCCTCAACATTGAAAAACACCAACAAAATCAAAAACAACCTCAATATTGAAAATCATCAACAAATTCACCAACAACATCAACATTGAAAAATACCAAAAAATTGAACAGAAAACCTCAACTTTTAAAAGAAGAGAAACAGTTAAAAAAAAATTTGATAACAGGAACAAATGCAACAACAACCTGAACATTGAAAAACACCAACAAATTCAACAACTTCAATATTGAAAATCAACAGCAATTTTAACAACAACCTCAATATTGAAAGAGACCAACAAATTCAACAACAACCTCAACATTGAAAATCACCAACAAATTCAACATCTTCAATATTGAAAATCACCAACAAATTGAACAACAACCTGAACATTGAAAAAAATCAAACGAATTCAACAACAACCTCAACATTTAAAAGTACAAAAAAGTTCAAAAAAGAACATTGATAACACCAACAAATTCAACAACAAACTTAATTTTGAAAATGAACATCAAATTCAACAACAACCTCAACATTGAAAAACACCAACAAATTCAACAACAACCTCAACATTGAAAAGAACATAAAAATTCAACCAGAAGCTCAACATTTTAAAACGCCAAAAAATTCAACAACAACCTCAATATTGAAAGACACCAACAATTCACAACAAACTCAACTTTGAAAAGCAATAACAAATTCAACAACATCAATATTGAAAATCACCAACAAATTCAACAACAACCTCAACATTGCAAAACGCCAACAAATTGAACAACAACCTCAATATTGAAAAATACAAAAAAGTTCAAAAAATAACATTGATAACACCAATAAATTCAACAACAAACTCAATATTGAAAATCACCAACAAATTCAACAACAACCTCAACATTGAAAAACACCGACAAATTCAACAACAACCTCAACATTGAAAAACAGCAACAAATTCAACATCAACCTCGACTTTGAAAAACATCAACAAATTCAATAACCACCTCAACAATGGAAAAAACCTACAAATGCAACAACAAGCTCAACATTGAAATACACCAACAAATTCAACAGCAACCTCAACTTTCAAAAGAACAGAAAAAGTTCTAAACAAACATTGATAACTGCAAGAAATTCAACAACAACCTCAATATTGAAAGACACCAACAAATTCAACAACAACCACAACATTGAAAATCACCAACAAATTCAACAACAACCTCAACATTGTTAAATGCCAACAAATTCAACAACAACCTCAAAATTGAAAAATAAAAAAAACGTTCAAAAATTAACGTTGATAACACCAATAAATTCAACAACAACCTCAACATTGAAAAATACAAAAAAGTTGAAAAATAACTTTGATAACAGCAACAAATTCAACAAAAAATTGAATGTTGAAAATCAACAACAAATTCAACAACAACTTCAAGATTGAAAATCACCAACAAATTCAACAACAACCTCAACATTGAAAATCACCTAACAAATTCAACAACCTCAACATTGTTAAACACCAAGAAATTCAACAACCTCAACATTGAAAATCACCAAACAAATTCAACAACAACCTCAACAATGAAAAATTCCAAAAAATTCAACAACAACCTCAACATTGAAAAACAGCAACAAATTCAACATCAACCTCAACATTGAAAAACACCAACAAATTCAACAACAACCAAACCTTTTAAAAGTAGAGAAAAAGTTCCAAAAAAACATTGATAACTGCAAGAAATTCAACAACAACCTCAACATTGACAGACGCCAACAACTTCAACAACAACCTCAATATTGAAAGACACCAACAAATTCAACAACAACCTCAACATTGAAAATCACCAACAAATTCAACAACCTCAACATTGAAAATCACCAACAAATTCAACAACATCAATACTGAAAATCAACAACAAATTCAACAACAACCTCAACATTGTTAAATGCCAACAAATTCAACAACAACCTCAAAATTGAAAAATAAAAAAAACGTTCAAAAATTAACGTTGATAACACCAATAAATTCAACAACAACCTCAACATTGAAAAATACAAAAAATTTGAAAAATAACTTTGATAACAGCAACAAATTCAACAAAAAATTGAATGTTGAAAATCAACAACAAATTCAACAACAACTTCAAGATTGAAAATCACCAACAAATTCAACAACAACCTCAACATTGAAAATCACCTAACAAATTCAACAACCTCAACATTGTTAAACACCAAGAAATTCAACAACCTCAACATTGAAAATCACCAAACAAATTCAACAACAACCTCAACATTGAAAAACAGCAACAAATTCAACAACCACCTCAACTTTCAAAATAACAGAAAAAGTTCTAAAAAAACATTGATAACTGCAAGAAATTCAACAACAACCTCAATATTGAAAGACAACAACAAATTCAACAGCAACAACAACATTGAAAATCACGAACAAATTCAACAACAACCTCAACATTGATGAATGCCAACAAATTCAACAACAAACTCAAAATTGAAAAGTAAAAAAAAGGTTCAAAAATTAACGTTGATAACACCAATAAATTCAACAACAACCTCAACATTGAAAAATACAAAAATGCTCAAAAATAACATTGATAAAACCAAAAAATTCAACTACAACCTCAACATTGAAAAATGCAAATAATTTCAAAAAATAACATTGACAACACCAATAAATTCAACAACAATCTCATCATTGAAAAACACCAACAAATTCAACAACCTCAACATTGAAAAACACCAACAAATTCAACAACCTCAACATGAAAATCGCCCACAAATTCAACAACAACCTCAACAATGAAAAACTCCAAAAAATTCAACAACAACCTCAACATTGAAAAACAGCAACAAATTCAACATCAACCTCAACATTGAAAAACACCAACAAATTCAACAACAACATCAACAATGGAAAAAACCTACAAATGCAACAAAAAGCTCATCATTGAAAAACATCAACAAATTCAACAACAACCACACCTTTTAAAAGAAGAGAAAAAGTTCCAAAAAAACATTGATAACTGCAAGAAATTCAACAACAACCTCAACATTGACAGACGCCAACAACTTCAACAACAACCTCAATATTGAAAAACACCAACAAATTCAACAACAACCTCAACATTGAAAATCACCAACAAATTCAACAACCTCAACATTGAAAATCACCAACAAATTCAACAACATCAATATTGAAAATCAACAACAAATTCAACAACAACCTCAACATTGAAAATCACCAACAAATTCAACATCTTCAATATTGAAAATCACCAACAAATTGAACAACAACCTGAACATTGAAAAAAATCAAACGAATTCAACAACAACCTCAACATTTAAAAGTACAAAAAAGTTCAAAAAAGAACATTGATAACACCAACAAATTCAACAACAAACTTAATTTTGAAAATGAACATCAAATTCAACAACAACCTCAACATTGAAAAACACCAACAAATTCAACAACAACCTCAACATTGAAAAGAACATAAAAATTCAACCAGAAGCTCAACATTTTAAAACGCCAAAAAATTCAACAACAACCTCAATATTGAAAGACACCAACAATTCACAACAAACTCAACTTTGAAAAGCAATAACAAATTCAACAACATCAATATTGAAAATCACCAACAAATTCAACAACAACCTCAACATTGCAAAACGCCAACAAATTGAACAACAACCTCAATATTGAAAAATACAAAAAAGTTCAAAAAATAACATTGATAACACCAATAAATTCAACAACAAACTCAATATTGAAAATCACCAACAAATTCAACAACAACCTCAACATTGAAAAACACCGACAAATTCAACAACAACCTCAACATTGAAAAACAGCAACAAATTCAACATCAACCTCGACTTTGAAAAACATCAACAAATTCAATAACCACCTCAACAATGGAAAAAAACCTACAAATGCAACAACAAGCTCAACATTGAAATACACCAACAAATTCAACAGCAACCTCAACTTTCAAAAGAACAGAAAAAGTTCTAAAAAAACATTGATAACTGCAAGAAATTCAACAACAACCTCAATATTGAAAGACACCAACAAATTCAACAACAACCACAACATTGAAAATCACCAACAAATTCAACAACAACCTCAACATTGTTAAATGCCAACAAATTCAACAACAACCTCAAAATTGAAAAATAAAAAAAACGTTCAAAAATTAACGTTGATAACACCAATAAATTCAACAACAACCTCAACATTGAAAAATACAAAACATTTGAAAAATAACTTTGATAACAGCAACAAATTCAACAAAAAATTGAATGTTGAAAATCAACAACAAATTCAACAACAACTTCAAGATTGAAAATCACCAACAAATTCAACAACAACCTCAACATTGAAAATCACCTAACAAATTCAACAACCTCAACATTGTTAAACACCAAGAAATTCAACAACCTCAACATTGAAAATCACCAAACAAATTCAACAACAACCTCAACATTGAAAAACAGCAACAAATTCAACAACCACCTCAACTTTCAAAATAACAGAAAAAGTTCTAAAAAAACATTGATAACTGCAAGAAATTCAACAACAACCTCAATATTGAAAGACAACAACAAATTCAACAGCAACAACAACATTGAAAATCACGAACAAATTCAACAACAACCTCAACATTGATGAATGCCAACAAATTCAACAACAAACTCAAAATTGAAAAGTAAAAAAAAGGTTCAAAAATTAACGTTGATAACACCAATAAATTCAACAACAACCTCAACATTGAAAAATACAAAAATGCTCAAAAATAACATTGATAAAACCAAAAAATTCAACTACAACCTCAACATTGAAAAATGCAAATAATTTCAAAAAATAACATTGACAACACCAATAAATTCAACAACAATCTCATCATTGAAAAACACCAACAAATTCAACAACCTCAACATTGAAAAACACCAACAAATTCAACAACCTCAACATGAAAATCGCCCACAAATTCAACAACAACCTCAACAATGAAAAACTCCAAAAAATTCAACAACAACCTCAACATTGAAAAACAGCAACAAATTCAACATCAACCTCAACATTGAAAAACACCAACAAATTCAACAACAACATCAACAATGGAAAAAACCTACAAATGCAACAAAAAGCTCATCATTGAAAAACATCAACAAATTCAACAACAACCACACCTTTTAAAAGAAGAGAAAAAGTTCCAAAAAAACATTGATAACTGCAAGAAATTCAACAACAACCTCAACATTGACAGACGCCAACAACTTCAACAACAACCTCAATATTGAAAGACACCAACAAATTCAACAACAACCTCAACATTGAAAATCACCAACAAATTCAACAACCTCAGCATTGAAAATCACCAACAAATTCAACAACATCAATATTGAAAATCAACAACAAATTCAACAACAACCTAAACATTGATAAACGCCAAGAAATTCAACAACAACCTCAATATAGAAAAATAAAAAAAAGTTCAAAAATTAACGTTGATAACACCAATAAATTCAAAAACAAACTCAACATTGAAAAGTACAAAAAATTTCAAAAAATAACATTGATAGCATCAACAAATTCAACAACAAATTCAATGTTGAAAATCAACAACAAATTCAACAACAACCTCAACATTGAAAAACACCAACAAATTCAACAAACTCAACATTGAAAAACAGCAAGAAATTCAACAACCTCAACATTGAAAATCACCAACTGATTCAACAACAACCTCAACAATGAAAATCACCAACAAATTCAACCACAACCACAACATTGAAAAACACCAACAAATTCAACAACAACCTCAATATTGAAAGACACCAACCAGTTCAACATCGACCTCAACATTGAAAATCAGCAACATATTCAACAAGCTCATGCTTGATAACTACAAATACTTTCAAAATATAACATTGATAACACCAACAATTTCAACAACAATCTCAACATTGAAAGGCACCAACAAATTCAACAACAACCTCAACAATGAAAAAAACCTACAAATTCAACAAAAGACTCAACAATGAAAAACACCAACAAATTCAACAACAACCTCGACTTTTCAAAGAAGAGAAAAAGTTCAAAAAAAACATTGATAACAACAATAAATTCAACAACAACCTCAACATTGAAAAAGACCAACAAATTCAACAACAACTTCAATATTGAAAGACACAAACAAATTCAACAACAACCTCAACATTAAAAATCACCAACAAATTCAACAACATCAATATTGAAAATCACCAACAAATTCAACATCAACCTCAACATTGAAAAACGAAAACAAATTCAACAACAACTTCAACTTACAAAAGAAGAGAAAAAGTTGAAAAAAAGCATTGATAACACCAACAAATTGAACAACAAACTCAATATTGGAAAACGCCAACAAATTCAACAACAATTTCAATATTGAAATACACCAACAAATTCAACAACAACCTCAATATTGAAAAACACCAACAAATTCAACAACAATCTCAGCATTGAAAATCACCAATAAATTCAACAACCTCAATATTGAAAATCACCAGCAAATTCAACAACAACCTCAGCAATGAAAAACACCAACAAATTCAACAAAAACCTCAACATTGAAAAACACCAACAAATTCAACAACAATCTCAAATTTCCAAAATACAGCAAAGTTCAAAAAATAACATTGATAACTCGAAGAAATTCAACAACAACCTCAATATTGAAAATCACCAACAAATTCAACAAAAACCTCAACATTGATAAACAGAAACTAATTCAACAACAACCTCAATATTGAAAGACACCAACAAGTTCAACAACAACCTCAACATTTAAAATCAGCAACAAATTCTGCAAGAATCTCAACATTGAAAAACGCCAACAAATTCAACAACAACCTCAATATTGAAAATCACCAACAAATTGAACAACAACCTCAACATTGAAAAACTCCAACAAATTCACTAACAACCTCAACATTTAAAAGTACACAAAAGTTCAAAAAGAACTTTGATAAAACCAACAAATTCAACAACAACCCCAATATTGAAAATCACCAACAAATTCAACAACGTCCTCAACATTGAAAAACACCAACAAAATCAACAACAACCTCAATATTGAAAATCATCAACAAATTCACCAACAAAATCAACATTGAAAAACACCAAAAAATTGAACAGAAAGCCTCAACTTTTAAAAGAAGAGAAACAGTTAAAAAAAACATTTGATAACAGGAACAAATGCAACAACAACCTGAACATTGAAAAACACCAACAAATTCAACAACATCAATATTGAAAATCAACAACAATTTTAACAACAACCTCAATATTGAAAGAGACCAACAAATTCAACAACAACCTCAACATTGAAAATCACCAACAAATTCAACATCTTCAATATTGAAAATCACCAACAAATTGAACAACAACCTGAACATTGAAAAAAATCAAATGAATTCATCAACAACCTCAACATTTGAAAGTACAAAAAAGTTCAAAAAAGAACATTGATAACACCAACACATTCAACAACAAACTTAATTTTGAAAATCAACATCAAATTCAACAACAACCTCAACATTGAAAAACAGCAACAAATTCAACAACAACCTCAACATTGAAAAAAACCTAAAAATTCAACCAGAAGCTCAAACTTTAAAAACGCCAACAAATTCAAAAACAACTTCAATATTGAAAGAGACCAACAAATTCAACAACGTCAACATTGAAAATCACCAACAAAGGCAACAACATCAATATTGAAAATCATCAACAAATTCAACAACAACCTAAACATTGATAAACACCAACAAATTCAACAACAACCTCAATATTGAAAAAGTAAAAAAAAAATCAAAAATTAACGTTGATAACATCAATAAATTCAACAACAACATCAACATTGAAAAATACATAAAAGTTCAAAAAATAACATCGATAACACCAACAAATTCAAAAACAAATTCAATGTTGAAAATCACCAACAAATTCAACAACAACCTCAACATTGATAAACACCAACAAATTCAACAACAACCTCAAGATTGAAAGACACCAACAAGTTCAACAACGACATCAACATTGAAAATCAGCAACATATTCATCAACCTCAACATTGAAAACTACAAAAAATTTCAAAATATAACATTGATAACACCAACAAATTCAACAACAAACTCAATATAGAAAATCAAGAAGAAATACAACAACAACCACAACATTGAAAAGCAACAACAAATCCAACAACAACCTCAACATTAAATAAAACCTGCAAATTCAACAAAAGGCTCAACAATGAAAAACACCAACAAATTCAACAACAACCTCGACTTTTAAAAGAAGAGAAAAACATTGATAACACCAACAAATTCAACAACAACCTCAACATTGAAAAAGACCAAAAAATTCAACAACAACTTCAATATCGAAAGTCACAAACAAATTCAACAACAACCCCAACATTGAAGAACGAAAACAAATTCAACAACAACTTCAATATTGAAAGAGACCAACAAATTCAACAACGTCAACAATGAAAATCACCAACAAAGTCAACAACATCAATATTGAAAATCATCAACAAATTCAACAACAACCTAAACATTGATAAACACCAACAAATTCAACAACAACCTCAATATTGAAAAAGTAAAAAAAAAATCAAAAATTAACGTTGATAACACCAATAAATTCAACAAAAACCTCAACATTGAAAAATACATAAAAGTTCAAAAAATATCATCGATAACACCAACAAATTCAAAAACAAATTCAATGTTGAAAATCACCAACAAATTCAACAACAACGTCAACATTGATAAACACCAACAAATTTAACAACCTCAACATTGAAAAACACCAAGAAATTCAACGACCTCAACATTGAAAATCACCAACAAATTCAACAACAACCTCAACAATGAAGATCACCAACAAATTCAACAACAACCTCAACCTTGAAAAACACCAACAAATTCAACAACAACCTCAAGATTGAAAGACACCAACAAGTTCAACAACGACATCAACATTGAAAATCAGCAACATATTCTTCAACCTCAACATTGAAAACTACAAAAAATTTCAAAATATAACATTGATAACACCAACAAATTCAACAACAACCTCAATATAGAAAATCAAGAAGAAATACAACAACAACCACAACATTGAAAAGCAACAACAAATCCAACAACAACCTCAACATTAAATAAAACCTGCAAATTCAACAAAAGGCTCAACAATGAAAAACACCAACAAATTCAAAAACAACCTCGACTTTTAAAAGAAGAGAAAAAGTTCAAATAAAACATTGATAACACCAACAAATTCAACAACAACCTCAACATTGAAAAAGACCAAAAAATTCAACAACAACTTCAATATCGAAAGACACAAACAAATTCAACAACAACCCCAACATTGAAGAACGAAAACAAATTCAACAACAACCTCAACTTTCAAAAGAAGAGAAAAAGGAGAAAAAAATACATTGATAACACCAACAAATTCAACAACAAACTCAATATTGAAAAACGCCAACAAATTCAACAACAATTTCAATATTGAAATACACCAACAAATTCAACAACAACCTCAATATTGAAAGACACCAACAAGTTCAGCAACAATCTCAACATTGATAAGCACCAACTAATTCAACAACCTCAATATTGAAAATCAGCAACAAATTGAACCACAACCACAACAATAAAAAACACCAACAAATTCAACAACAACATCAACAGTGAAAAACTACAACAAATTCACCAACAACCTCAACATTGAAAAATACATAAAAGTTCAAAAAATAACATCGATAATACCAACAAATTCAAAAACAAATTCAATGTTGAAAATCACCAACAAATTCAACAACAACCTCAACATTGATAAACACCAACAAATTCAACAGCCTCAACATTGAAAAACACCAAGAAATTCAACAACCTCAACATTGAAAATCACCAACAAATTCAACAACAACCTCAACAATGAAAATCACCAACAAATTCAACAACAACCTCAACCTTGAAAAACACCAACAAATTCAACAACAACCTCAGGATTGAAAGACACCAACAAGTTCAACAACGACATCAACATTGAAAATCAGCGACATATTCATCAAGCTCAACATTGAAAACTACAAAAAATTTCAAAATATAACATTGATAACACCAACAAATTCAACAACAAACTCAATATAGAAAATCAAGAAGAAATACAACAACAACCTCAACATTGAAAAGCACCAACAAATCCAACAACAACCTCAACATTAAATAAAACCTGCAAATTCAACAAAAGCCTCAACAATGAAAAACACCAACAAATTCAACAACAACCTCGACTTTTAAATGAAGAGAAAAAGTTCAAAAAAAACATTAATAACACCAACAAATTCAACAACAACCTCAACATTGAAAAAGACTAAAAAATTCAACAACAACTTCAAAATCGAAAGACACAAACAAATTCAACAACAACCCCAACATTGAAGAACGAAAACAAATTCAACAACAACCTCAAATTTCAAAAGAAGAGAAAAAGGTGAAAAAAAACATTGATAACACCAACAAATTCAACAACAAACTCAATATTGAAAAACGCCAACAAATTCAACAACAATTTCAATATTGAAATACACCAACAAATTCAACAACAACCTCAATATTGAAAGACACCAGCAAGTTCAACAACAATCTCAACATTGATAATCACCAACTAATTCAACAACCTCAATATTGAAAATCACCAACAAATTCAACCACAACCACAACAATAAAAAACACTAACAAATTCAACAACAACATCAACATTGAAAAACTACAACAAATTCACCAACAACCTCAACATTTAAAAGTACACAAAAGTTCAAAAAGAACTTTGATAAAACCAACAATTTCAACAACCACCCCAATATTGAAAATCACCAACAAATTCAACATCATCCTCAACATTGAAAAACACCAACAAATTCAACAACAACCTGAACATTGAGAAACACCAACAACTTCAACAACAAACTCAACATTGAAAAAACCCAACAAATTCAACAAGAATCTCAACTTTCAAAATTACAAAAAAGTTCAAAAAATAACATTGATAACACCAACAAATTCAACAACAACCTCAACATTGAAAATTGCAAAAAATTCAACAACAACCACAACAATCAAAAACACCAACAAATTCAACAACAACCTCAACATTGATAAATGCCAACAAATTCAGCAACAACCTCAGCATAGAAAAACAGCAACAAATTCAAAAACAACCTCATCAATGATAAACACCGACAAATTCAACAACAACCTCAACATTGAAAAATAACAACAAATTCAACAACAACCTCAACATTGAAAAATACAAAAAAGTTCAAAAAATATCATTTATAACACTAACAAATTCAACAGCAATTTCAACATTGAAAAACACCAACAAATTCAACAACAACCTCAATATTCAAAGACACCAACAAATTCGACAAGAACCCCAACATTGAAGAACGAAAACAAATTCAACAACAACCTCAACTTTCAAAAGAAGAGAAAAAGGTGAAAAAAAACATTGATAACACCAACAAATTCAACAACAAACTCAATATTGAAAAACGCCATCAAATTCAACAACAATTTCAATATTGAAATACACCAACAAATTCAACAACAACCTCAATATTGAAAGACACCAACAAGTTCAGCAACAATCTCAACATTTATAAGCACCAACTAATTCAACAACCTCAATATTGAAAATCAGCAACAAATTGAACCACAACCACAACAATAAAAAACACCAACAAATTCAACAACAACATCAACAGTGAAAAACTACAACAAATTCACCAACAACCTCAACATTGAAAAATACATAAAAGTTCAAAAAAATAACATCGATAACACCAACAAATTCAAAAACAAATTCAATGTTGAAAATCACCAACAAATTCAACAAAAACCTCAACATTGATAAACACCAACAAATTCAACAGCCTCAACATTGAAAAACACCAAGAAATTCAATAACCTCAACATTGAAAATCACCAAAAAATTCAACAACAACCTCAACAATGAAAATCACCAACAAATTCAACAACAACCTCAACCTTGAAAAACACCAACAAATTCAACAACAACCTCAGGATTGAAAGACACCAACAAGTTCAACAACGACATCAACATTGAAAATCAGCAACATATTCATCAAGCTCAACATTGAAAACTACAAAAAATTTCAAAATATAACATTGATAACACCAACAAATTCAACAACAAACTCAATATAGAAAATCAAGAAGAAATACAACAACAACCTCAACATTGAAAAGCAACAACAAATCCAACAACAACCTCAACATTAAATAAAACCTGCAAATTCAACAAAAGCCTCAACAATGAAAAACACCAACAAATTCAACAACAACCTCGACTTTTAAATGAAGAGAAAAAGTTCAAAAAAAACATTAATAACACCAACAAATTCAACAACAACCTCAACATTGAAAAAGACTAAAAAATTCAACAACAACTTCAAAATCGAAAGACACAAACAAATTCAACAACAACCCCAACATTGAAGAACGAAAACAAATTCAACAACAACCTCAAATTTCAAAAGAAGAGAAAAAGGTGAAAAAAAACATTGATAACACCAACAAATTCAACAACAAACTCAATATTGAAAAACGCCAACAAATTCAACAACAATTTCAATATTGAAATACACCAACAAATTCAACAACAACCTCAATATTGAAAGACACCAGCAAGTTCAACAACAATCTCAACATTGATAATCACCAACTAATTCAACAACCTCAATATTGAAAATCACCAACAAATTCAACCACAACCACAACAATAAAAAACACTAACAAATTCAACAACAACATCAACATTGAAAAACTACAACAAATTCACCAACAACCTCAACATTTAAAAGTACACAAAAGTTCAAAAAGAACTTTGATAAAACCAACAATTTCAACAACCACCCCAATATTGAAAATCACCAACAAATTCAACATCATCCTCAACATTGAAAAACACCAACAAATTCAACAACAACCTGAACATTGAGAAACACCAACAACTTCAACAACAAACTCAACATTGAAAAAACCCAACAAATTCAACAAGAATCTCAACTTTCAAAATTACAAAAAAGTTCAAAAAATAACATTGATAACACCAACAAATTCAACAACAACCTCAACATTGAAAATTGCAAAAAATTCAACAACAACCACAACAATCAAAAACACCAACAAATTCAACAACAACCTCAACATTGATAAATGCCAACAAATTCAGCAACAACCTCAGCATAGAAAAACAGCAACAAATTCAAAAACAACCTCATCAATGATAAACACCGACAAATTCAACAACAACCTCAACATTGAAAAATAACAACAAATTCAACAACAACCTCAACATTGAAAAATACAAAAAAGTTCAAAAAATATCATTTATAACACTAACAAATTCAACAGCAATTTCAACATTGAAAAACACCAACAAATTCAACAACAACCTCAATATTCAAAGACACCAACAAATTCGACAAGAACCCCAACATTGAAGAACGAAAACAAATTCAACAACAACCTCAACTTTCAAAAGAAGAGAAAAAGGTGAAAAAAAACATTGATAACACCAACAAATTCAACAACAAACTCAATATTGAAAAACGCCATCAAATTCAACAACAATTTCAATATTGAAATACACCAACAAATTCAACAACAACCTCAATATTGAAAGACACCAACAAGTTCAGCAACAATGTCAACATTTATAAGCACCAACTAATTCAACAACCTCAATATTGAAAATCAGCAACAAATTGAACCACAACCACAACAATAAAAAACACCAACAAATTCAACAACAACATCAACAGTGAAAAACTACAACAAATTCACCAACAACCTCAACATTGAAAAATACATAAAAGTTCAAAAAATAACATCGATAACACCAACAAATTCAAAAACAAATTCAATGTTGAAAATCACCAACAAATTCAACAAAAACCTCAACATTGATAAACACCAACAAATTCAACAGCCTCAACATTGAAAAACACCAAGAAATTCAATAACCTCAACATTGAAAATCACCAAAAAATTCAACAACAACCTCAACAATGAAAATCACCAACAAATTCAACAACAACCTCAACCTTGAAAAACACCAACAAATTCAACAACAACCTCAGGATTGAAAGACACCAACAAGTTCAACAACGACATCAACATTGAAAATCAGCAACATATTCATCAAGCTCAACATTGAAAACTACAAAAAATTTCAAAATATAACATTGATAACACCAACAAATTCAACAACAAACTCAATATAGAAAATCAAGAAGAAATACAACAACAACCTCAACATTGAAAAGCAACAACAAATCCAACAACAACCTCAACATTAAATAAAACCTGCAAATTCAACAAAAGCCTCAACAATGAAAAACACCAACAAATTCAACAACAACCTCGACTTTTAAATGAAGAGAAAAAGTTCAAAAAAAACATTAATAACACCAACAAATTCAACAACAACCTCAACATTGAAAAAGACCAAAAAATTCAACAACAACGTCAATATCGAAAGACACAAACAAATTCAACAACAACCCCAACATTGAAGAACGAAAACAAATTCAACAACAACCTCAACTTTCAAAAGAAGAGAAAAAGGTGAAAAAAAACATTGATAACACCAACAAATTCAACAACAAACTCAATATTGAAAAACGCCAACAAATTCAACAACAATTTCAATATTGAAATACACCAACAAATTCAACAACAACCTCAATATTGAAAGACACCAACAAATTCAACAACAACCTCAACATTGAAAAATACAAAAAAGTTCAAAAAATATCATTTATAACACCAACAAAGTCAACAGCAACTTCAACATTGAAAGACACCAACAAATTCAACAACAACCTCAACATTGAAAATCACCAACAAATTCAATAACAACCTCAACATTGAAAATCACCAACAAATTCAACAACAACCTCAAAAATGAAGTACACCAACAAATTCAATAACAACCTCAACATTGAAAATCACCAACAAATTCAACAACAACGTCAAAAATGAAGTACACCAACAAATTCAACAACAACCTCAACATTGAAAAACACCAACAACCTCAACAATGAAAAGCACCAAAAGATTCAACAACAACCGCAACATTGAAAAATACCAACTAATTCAACAACAACCTCAACATTGAAAAAAACAGTTCACAAAATAACATTGATAAAACCAACAAAGTCAACAACAACATCAATATTGAAAATCATCAACAAATTCAACAACAACCTCAACATTGTAAAACACCAACACATTCAACAACAACCTCAATATTGAAAGACACCAACAAATTCAACAACGACCTCAACATTGAAAATCAGCAACAAATTCAACAACAAACTGAACATTGAAAAAGGCCAACGAATTTAACAACAAGTTCAATATTGAAAAACACCAACAAATTCAACATAAACCTCATCATTGAAAAACAGCAACAAATTCAACAACAACCCCAACATTGACAAAGCTTACAATTTCAACAACAATTTAACATTGAAAAACACCAACAAATTCAACAACTTCAATATTGAAAATCAACAACAAATTCAACAACAACCTTCACAATGAAAAATACAAAAAAGCTCAAAAAATAACATTGATAAGACCATTAAATTCAACAACATAGTCGACATTGAAAATCAAAAACAACTTCAACTTCTAAAAGAAGAGAAAAAGTTCCAAAAAATACATTGATAATACCAGGAAATTAAAACACAACCTCAACATTGAAAAACACCAACAAATTCAACAACAACCTCAATATTGAAAGACACCAAAAAAACCAACAACAACCTCAACATTGAAAAACGCCATCAAATTCAACAAGAACCTCAATATTGAAAATCACCAACAAATTCAACAACAACCTCAACATTGAAAAACAACAACAACCTGAACAATGAAAAACACCAAAAAAATCAACAAAATCCGTAACATTGAAAAATACCAACAAATTCAACAACAAGCTCAACATTGAAAACTACAATGAATTTCAAAAAATTACTTTGATAACACCAACAAATTCTTCAACAAACACAATATTGAAAATCAACAACAAATTCAAAAACAAACTCAACATTGAAAAGCACCAAAAAATTCTACAACAACCTTAACATTGAAAAACACCTACAAATTCAACAGGTTCAACATTGAAAAACACAAACAAATTCAACATCAACCTCAACTTTTAAAAGAAGAGAAAAAGTTCAAAAGAAACATTGATAACACCAACAAATCCAACAACAACCTCAACATTGAAAAACACCAACAAATTCAACAACAACCTCAACATTGAAATTCACCAACAAATTCAACAACAACCTCAATATTGAAAGACACCAACATATTGAACAACAACCTCAACATTGAAAATCACCAACAAATTCAACAACATCAATATTGAAAATCACGATCAAATTCAACAGCAACCTCAACATTGAAAATCAACAACAAATAAAAACAACAACCTCAATATTGAAAGACACCAACAAATTCGACAAAAACCTCAACATTGAAAATCACAAACAAATTCAACAACAAGCTCAATATTGAAAATCACAAACAAATTCAACAACAACCTCAACATTGATAAGCACGAACAAATTCAACAACAACCTCAACTTTTAAAAGAAGAGAAAAAGTTCAAAGAAAACATTTATAACACCAACAAATTCAACAACAACCTCAACACTGAAAAACATCAGCAAACTCAACAACAACCTCAATATTGAAAGACACCAACAAATTCAACAACAACCTCAACATTGAAAATCACCAACAAATTCAACAACATCAATATTGAAAATCACCAACAAATTCAACAAGAACCTCAACATTGAAAAACGCCAAAAAAATCAACAACAATCTCTATATTGAAAATCAACAACAAATTCAACAAGAGCCTCAACATTGAAAAGCACGAACAAATTCAACAACAACCTAAACTTTTAAAAGATGAGAAAATGTTCAAAAAAAACATTGATAACACCAACAAATTCAACAACAACCTCAACATTGAAAAACACCAACAAATTCAACAACAACCTCAACATTGAAATTCACCAACAAATTCAACAACAACCTCAATATTGAAAGACACCAACATATTGAACAACAACCTCAACATTGAAAATCACCAACAAATTCAACAACATTAATATTGAAAATCACGATCAAATTCAACAGCAACCTCAACATTGAAAATCAACAACAAATAAAAACAACAACCTCAATATTGAAAGACACCAACAAATTCGACAAAAACCTCAACATTGAAAATCACAAACAAATTCAACAACAAGCTCAATATTGAAAATCACAAACAAATTCAACAACAACCTCAACATTGATAAGCACGAACAAATTCAACAACAACCTCAACTTTTAAAAGAAGAGAAAAAGTTCAAAGAAAACATTTATAACACCAACAAATTCAACAACAACCTCAACACTGAAAAACATCAGCAAACTCAACAACAACCTCAATATTGAAAGACACCAACAAATTCAACAACAACCTCAACATTGAAAATCACCAACAAATTCAACAACATCAATATTGAAAATCACCAACAAATTCAACAAGAACCTCAACATTGAAAAACGCCAAAAAAATCAACAACAATCTCTATATTGAAAATCAACAACAAATTCAACAAGAGCCTCAACATTGAAAAGCACGAACAAATTCAACAACAACCTAAACTTTTAAAAGATGAGAAAATGTTCAAAAAAAACATTGATAACACCAACAAATTCAACAACAACCTCAACATTGAAAGACACCAACAAATTCAACAACAAACTCAACATTGAAAAACACCAACAAATTCAACAACAACCTCAACATTGAAAAACACCAACAAATTCAACAACAACCTCAATATTGAATGAGACCAACAAATTCAACAACAACCTCAACATTGAAAATCACCAACAAATTCAACAACTTCAATATTGAAAATCAACAACAAATTCAACAACAACCTCAACTTTGAGAAACGCCGACAAATTCAACAAAAACCTCAATATTGAAAATCACCAACAAATTCAACAACAACCTTAACATTGAAAAAAACCAGCAAATTCAACAACAAGATCAACATTGAATATCACCAACAAATTCAACAACAACCTCAACTTTATAAAGAAGAGAAAAAGTTCAATAAAAACATTGATTACACCAAGAAATTCAACAACAACCTCAACATTGAAAGACGCCAACAAATTCAATTACAAACTCAATATTGAAAGACACCAACAAATTCAACAACAACCTCAACATTTAAAAGTACAAAAAAGTTCAAAAAAGAACACTGATAACACCAACAAATTCAACAACAACCTCAACATTGAAAAAAACCAACAACTTCAACAACAACCTGAACAATCAAAAACACCAAAAAATTAAACAACCACGACAATGAAAAATACCAACAAATTGAACAACAACCTCAACTTTTAAAAGAAGAGAAAAAGTTCAAAAAAAACATTGATAACACCAACAAATTCAACAACATCCTCAACATTGAAAATTACAAATAATTTCAAAAAATAACATAGATAAGACCAACAAGTTCAAGAACAACCTCGACATTGAAAAATACAGAAAAGTTAAAAAAATAACATTGATTAAACCATCAAATTCAAGAACAAACTCAATATTGAAAAACAACAACAAATTCAACAACGTCAACATTGAAATACACCTACAAATTCAACAACCTGAGCATTGAAAAACACCAACAAAGTCAACAACCTCAACATTGAGAAATACCAACAAATTCAACAACAACCCCAACTTTTAAAAGAAGAGAAAAAGTTCAAGAAAAACATTGAAAACACCAAGAAATTCAACAACAGCCTCAACATTGAAAGACACCAACAAATTCAATAACAACCTCAATATTGAAAGACCCCAACAAATTCAACAGCAACCTCAACATTGAAAATCATTAATAAATTCAACAACACAAAAATTGAAAATCACCAACAAATTCAACAAACTCAACATTGAAAAACAGCAACAAATTCAGCAACAACATCAACAATGAAATATACCAACAAATTCAACAACAACCTCAACATTGAAAAATAACAACAAATTCAACAACAACCTCAACTTGTAAAAGAAGAGAAAAAGTTCAAAAAAAACATTGATAACTACACCAAATTCAACAACAACCTCAACATTGAAAAACAGTAACAAATTCAACAACAACCTCAACATTGAAAAATACAAAAAAGATCAAAAAATAACACTGATAACACCAACAAATTCAGCGAACAAACTTTATATTGAAAATCAAAAACAAATCAAACAACAGCCTCAACATTGAAAATTACCAACAAATTCAACAACAAATTCAACATTGAAAAACTCCAACAAATTCAACAACAACCTCAACTTTTAAAAGAAGAGAAACACTACAAAAAAAACATTGATAACACCAACAAATTCAACAACAACCTCAACATTGAAAGATACCATCAAATCCAACAACAACCTCAACATTGAAAAACACCAACAAATTCAACAACAACCTCAATATAGAAAGACACCAACAAATTCAACAACAACCTCAACATTGAAAATCACCAACAAATTCAACAACTTCAATATTGAATATCAACAATAAATTCAACAACAACCTCAACTTTGAGAATCACCGACAAATTCAACAACAAGCTCAACATTGAAAAACACCAACAAATTCAACAACAACATCAACTTTTAAAATAAGAGAAAAAATTCAAAAAAGTACATTGATAAAACCAACAAATTCAACAACAACCACAATATTGAAAATCACCAACAAATTGAACATCCTCAACATTGAAAAACCCCAACAAATTCAACAACAACCTCATCAATGAAAAACACCAACAAATTCAACAACAACCTAAACATTGAGAAACACCAACAACTTCAACAATCTCAACAATGCCAAACGCCAAATAATTCAACAACCGCAACATTGAAAAATACCAACATATTCAACAATAACCTCAACTTTTAAAAGAAGAGAAAAAGTTCAAAAAAACATTGATAACATCAACAAATTCAACAACAACCTCAAAATTGATAAATACAAAAAAGTTCAAAAAATCACTTTAATAACACCAACAAATTCAACAACAACCTCAACATTGATAAATATAAAAAATTTCAAAAAAATAACATTGAAAGCACCAAGCAATTCAGCAACAAACTTTATATTGAAAATCAAAAACAAATTCAACAACAACATCAACATTGAACATCACCAACAAATTCAACAAGAAAGTCAACATTGAAAAAACAAACATATTCAACAACAACCTCAACATTGAAAAATACAAAAAAGATCAAATAGTAAGACTGATAACACCAACAAATTCAGCAAAAAAACTTTATGTTGAAAATCAAAAACAAATTCAACAACAACCTCAACATTGAAAATCACCAACAAATTCAACAACAAATCCAACAACAACCTCAACTTTTAAAAGAAGAGAAAAAGTTCACAAAAAACATTGATAACACCAACAAATTCAACAACAACCTCAACATTGAAAAACACCATCAAATTCAACAACAACCTCAATATCGAAAGAGACCAACAAGTTCAACAATAACCTCAACATTGAAAATCACCAACAAATACAACAGCCTCAACATTGAAAATTACCAACAAATTCAACCAGAACGTAAACAATGAAAAACACCAACAAATTCAACAACAACCTCAATATTGAAAATCACCAACAAATTCAACAACAACCTCAACATTGAAATAAACCAACAATTTCAACAACAACCTCAACATTGAAAATAAGCAACAAATTCAACAAGAATCTCAACATTGAAAAACACCAACAAATTCAACAACTACCTCAACTTTTAAAAGAAGAGAAAAATTTGAAAATAAACATTGATAACACCAACAAATTCAACAATAAACTCAACATTGAAAATCACCAACAAATTCAACAACAACCACAATATTGAAAAATAGAAAAAAGTTCAAAAAATAACATTGATTAAATCAACAAATTCAACAACAACCTAAACATTGAAAACCACAAAAAGTTCAAAAAAAACATTGATAACACCAACAAATTCAACAACAAACTCAATTTTGAAAATCAACAACAAACTCAACAACAACCTCAACATCGAAAATAACCAACAAATTCAACAACAACCTCAATACTGAAAATCACCAACAAATTCAACAACATCCTCAATATTGAAAATCAGCAACAAATTCAACAACAACCTCAACATTTAAAAGTACAAAATATTTCAAAGAAGACATTAATAACACCAACAAATTCAACAACAACCTCTACATTGAAAAATACAAAAAAGTTCAAAAAAAAAACATTGATAACACCAACAAATTCAACAACAACCTCAACATTGAAAAACACCAACAACTTCAACAACAACCTCAACAATGAAAAACACCGAAAAATTCAACAACCACAACAATGAAAAATACCAACAATTTCAACAACAACCTCAACTTTTAAAAGTAGAGAAAAAGTTCAAAAAAATCATTGATAACACCTGCAAATTCAACAACATCCTCAACATTGAAAAATACAAATAAGTTCAAAAAATAACATTGATTAGACCAACAAATTCAAGAACAACCTCGACATTGAAAAATACAGAAAAATTAAAAAAATAACTTTGATTAAACCATCAAATTCAACAACAAACTCAATATTTAAAATCAACAACAAATTCAACAAAAACCTCAACGTTGAAAAAAACCAAAAAATTCAACAACAAGCTCAACATTGAAGAACGCCAACAAATTGAACAACCTCAACATTGCAAAACACCAACAAATTCAACAACAACCTTACCTTTTAAAAATACAAACAAGTTCAACAAAAAACATTGATAACACCAACAAATTCAACAACAACCTCAACATTGAAAAAAACCTACAAATTCAAGCACAATCTCAAAATTGAAAATCACCAACAAAATTCAACATCAACCTCAACTTTAGAAGAAGAGAAAACGTTCTATAAAAACATTGATAACACCAAGAAATTCAACAACAACCTCAATATTGATAGATGCCAACAAATTCAATAACAACCTCAATATTGAAAGACACCAACAAATTCAACAACAACCTCAACATTGAAAATCACGAGAAAATTCAACAACATCAATATTGATTATCACCAACAAATTCAACAACAACCTCAACATTGAAAAAAGCCAACAAATTCAACAACAACCTCAATATTGAAAAATACAAAAAAGTTCAAATAATAACATTGATAACACCAACAAATTCAACAACAACCGCAACATTGAAAATCACCAACAAATTCATCAACAACCTCAACATTGAAAAACGCCAACAAATTCAACAACCTCAACATTGAAAAACACCAACAAATTCAACAACCTCAACATTGCAAAATACCAACAAATTCAACAACAACCTCAACTTTAGAAGAAGAGAAAAACATCAATAAATACATTGATAACACCAAGAAATTCAACAACAGCCTGAACATTGAAAGACACCAACAAATTCAATAACAACCTCAAATTTGAAAGATTCCAACAAATACAACAACAAAGTTAACATTGAAATTCACCAACAAATTCAACAACATCAAAATTGAATATCACCAACAAATTCAACAACATCAAAATTGAATATCACCATCAAATTCAACAACATCAAAATTGAATATCACCAACAAATTCAACAAACTCAACATTGATAAACAGCAACATATTCAGCAACAACATCAACAATGAAAAATATCAACAAATTCAACAACAACCTCAAGATTGAAAAATAACAACAAATTCAACAACAACCACAACATTGAAAAATACAAAAAAGTTCAAAAAATAACATTGATAACACCAACAAGTACAACAACATCCTCAACATTGAAAGTCAGCAACTAATTCAACAACACCCTCAACTTTTAAAAGAAGAGAAAAAAATCAAAAAAAACGTTGTTAACACCAACAAATTCAACAGCAACCTCAACATTGAAAAACAGTAACAAATTCAACAACAACCTCTACATTGAAAAATACAAAAAAGATCAAAAAATAACATTGATAACACCAACAAATTGAGCAAACAAAGTTTATATTGACAATCAAAAACAAATTCAACAACAACTTCAACATTGAAAATCACCAACAAATTCAACTACAAATTCAACATTGAAAAACTCCAACAAATTCTACAACAAAATCAACTTATAAAAGAAGAGAAAAAGTTCAAAAAAAACATTGATAACACCAAAAAATTCAACAACAACTTCAACATTGAAAAACACCAACAAATTCAACAACAACCTCAATATTGAAAGAGACCAACAAGTTCAACAGTAACCTCAACATTGAAAATCACCAACAAATTCAACAGCCTCAACATTGAAAATCACCAACAAATTCAACCAGAACGTCAAAAATGAAAAACACCAACAAATTCAACAACAACCTCAACATTGAAAAACACCAACTAATTCAGCAACAATCTCAACTTTCAAAAATACAAATAAGTTCAAAAGTTTACATTGATAACACCAACAAATTCAACAACAACCTCAATATTGAAAATAACCAACAAATTCAACAACAACCTCAATATTGAAATAAACGACAAGTTCAACAACAACCTCAACATGGAAGATCAGCAACAAATTCAACAAGAATCTCTAAATTTAAAAACACCAACAAATTCAACAACAACTTCAACTTTTAAAAGAAGACAAAAAGTTGAAAACAAACATTGATAACACCAAAAAATTCTACAACAACCTCAACATTGAAAATCACCAACAAATTCAACAACTTCAATATTGAAAAACACCAACAAATTCAACAACAACCTCAGCATTGAAAAATACCAACAAATTCAACTGCAACCTCTACAATGAAAAAAACGAAAAAATTCAGTTAGAACCTCTATATTGAAAATCACCCACAAATTCAACAACAACCACAACATTGAAAAACACCAACAAATTCAACAACAATCTCAACAATGAAAAACACCATCAAATTCAACAACAACCTCAGCATTGAAAAATACCAACAAATTCAACTACAACCTCTACAATGAAAAAAACGAAAAAATTCAGTTAGAACCTCTATATTGAAAATCACCCACAAATTCAGCAACAACCACAACATTGAAAAACACCAACAAATTCAACAACAATCTCAACAATGAAAAACACCATCAAATTCAACAACAACATTAAAGAACACCAACAACTTCAACAACCTCATCAATTAAAAACACCAAAAAATTCAACAACCGCAACATTGAAAAATACCAACAAATTCAACAACAACCTCAACTTTTAAAAGAAGAGAAAAAGTTCTAAAAAACATTGATAACACCAACAAATTCAACAACATCCTCAACATTGAAAAATACAAATAAGTTCAAAAAATAACATTGTTAAGACCAACAAATTCAACAACAACCTCGACATTGAATAATTCAGAAAAGTTAAAAAAAGAACATTGATTAAACCATCAAATTCAACAACAAACTCTATATTCAAAATCAACTACAAATTCAACAGCAACCTCAGCACTGAAAAAGACCACCAAATTCAACACCAACTTCAAAGTTGAAAAAAAAACAAAAAATTGAACAACAAGCTCAACATTGAAAAACACCAACAAATTGAACAACCTCAACATTGCAAAACACCAACAAATTCAACAACAACCTTAACTTTTAAAAATACAAACAAGTTCAACAAAAAACATTGATAACACCAACAAATTCAACAACAACTTCAACATTGAAAAACACCAACAACTTCAACAACCTCAACAATGAAAAACACCAAATAATTCAACAACAACCGCAACTTTGAAAAATGCCAACAAATTCAACAACAACCTCAGCTTTTAAAAGAAGATAAAAAGTTCATAAAAAACATTGATAACAACAACAAATTCAACAACAACCTCAACATTGAAAAATAGAAAAAAGTTCAAAAAATAACATTGATAACATCAAAAAATTCAACAACAAACTCAATATTGAAAATCAACAACAAATTCAACAACAACCTCAACATTGAAAATCACCAACAAATTCAACAACAATCTCAATAACGAAAATCACCAACACATTCAACAACAACCTCAACATTAAAAATCAGCAGCTAATTCAACAACAATCTCAACATTGAAAAGCACCAACAAATTCAACAACAATCTCAACTTTTAAAAGAGAAAAAGTTCAAAAAAACATTGATAACACCAACAAATTGAACAACATCCTCAGCATTGAAAAATACAAATAAGTTCAAAACATAACATTGATAAGACCAACAAATTCAAGAGCAACCTCGACATTGAAAAATACAGAAAAGTTAAAAAAATGACATTGATTAAACCATCAAATTCAACAACAAACTCAATATTGAAAATCAAGAACAAAATCAACAACAACCTGAACATTGAAAAACACCAACAAATTCAACAAAAACCTCAACATTGAAAAAAACCAAAAAATTCAACAAGAAGCTCAACATTGAAAATCACCAACAAATTGAACAACCTAAACATTGTAAAACACCAACAAATTCAACATCAACCATGTCTTTTAAAAATACAAACAAGTTCAACAAAAACAATGATAGCACCAACAAATTCAACAACAACCTCAACAATGTAAAAGACCAACAAATTCAACAACAACCTCAATATTAATAAAAACCTAAAAATTCAACAACCAGCTCAAAATTGAAAATCACCAACAAATTCAACAACAACCATAACTTTATAAAGAAGAGAATAAGTTCAATAAAAACATTGATAACACCTAGAAATTGAACAACAATCTCAACATTGAAAGGCGGCAACAAATTTAACAACAACCTCAATATTGAATATCACCAACAAATTCAACAACAACCTCAATATTGAAAAATACAAAAAAGTTCAAATAATAACATTGATAACACCAACAAATTCATCAAACAACCTCAACATTGAAAAATACAAAAAAGTTCAAAAAATAACATTGATAACACGAACAAATTCAACATCAACCTCAACATTGAAAATCACCAACAAATTCAACAACAACCTCAACATTGAAAATCGCCAACAAATTCAACAACCTCAACATTGAAAAACAGCAACAAATTCAACAACCTCAACATTGAAAAACAACAACAAATTCAACAACCTCAACATTGAAAAATACAAACAAATTCAACAACAACCTCAGCATTTAAAAGAGAAAAAGTTCAATAAAAACATTGATAACACCAAGAAATTCAACATCAGCCTCAACATTGAATGGCGCAAACAAATTCAATAACAACCTCAATATTGAAAGACTCCAACAAATTCAACAACAAACTTAACATTGAAAATCACCAACAAATTCAACAAACTCAACATTGAAAGACAGCAACAAATTCAGCAACAACATCAACAATGAAAAATAACTACAATTCAACAACAACCTCAACATTGAAAATCAGCAACAAATTCAACAACAACCTCAACTTTTGAAAGAAGAGAAAAAGTTCAAAAAAAACATTGATAACGCCAACAAATTCAACAACGACCTCAACTTTGAAAATCAGCAACAAATTCAACAACAATCTCAACTTGAAAAACGCCAACAAATTCAAATACAACATCAATATTGAAAGTCACCAACAAAAAATCATGAACAAATTCAACATCAACCTCAACATTGAAAAACACCAACAAATTCAACAACAACCTCAAAATTGAAAAGAACCTACAAATTCAACAACAAGCTCAACATTGAAAAACACCAACAAATTCAAGAACAACCTCAACTTTATAAAGAAGAGAAAAAGTTCAATAAAAACATTGATAACACCATGAAATTCACCAACAACCTCAACATTGAAAGACGCCAACAAATTCAATAACCACCTCAATATTGAAAGACACCAACAAATTAAACAACAACCTCAACATTAACAATCACCAACAAAATCAACAACATCAATATTGAATAACACCAACAAATTCAACAACAGCCTGAACATTGAAAAATACAAAAAAGTTCAAAAATAACATTGATAACACCAACAAATTCAACAGAACTTCAACATTGAAAATCACCAACAAATTCATCAACAACCTCAACATTGAAAAACACCAACAAATTCAACAATCTCGACATTGAAAAACACCAACAAATTCAAAAACCTCAACATTGAAAAAAACCAACAAATTCAACAACCTCAACATTGAAAACTACCAACAAATTCAACAACAACCTCAATATTGAAAGACACAAACAGGTTCAACAACGACCTCAACATTGAAAATCAGCAACAAATTCAACAACAATCTCAACATGGAAAAACGCAAACAAATTCAACAACAACCTCGATATTGAAAATCACCAACAAATTCAACATCAACCTCCAAATTGAAAAACACCAACAAATTCAAAAACAACCTCAACATTGAAAAAAACTAACAATTTCAACAACAAGCTCAACATTGATAAAAACCAACAAATTCAACAACAACCTCAAATTTTAAAAGAAGAAAAAAAGTTATAAAAACAGATTGATAACACCAAGAATTTCAACAACAGCCTCAACATTGAACGACGCCAACAAATTCAATAACAACCTCAACATTGAAAATCACCAACAAATTCAAACAACATCAATATTGAAAATCAGCAACAAATTCAACAACCTCAATATTGAAAAATACAAAAAAGTTCAACTAATAACATTGATAACACCAACAAATTCAACAACAACCTCAACATTGAAAAACAGAAAAAAATTCTACAACAACCACAACAATGAAAAACACCATCAAATTCAACAACCTCAGCATTGAAAAACACCAACATATTCAACAACAAACCTCAATATTGAAAGACACCAGCAAATTCAACAACAACCTCAACATTTAAAATGACCAACGAATTCAACAACTTCAATATTGAAAATCATCAACAAATTCAACAACAACCTCACATTGAAAAACATCAAAAATTCAACATGAACCACAATATTGAAAATCACCAACAAATTCAACAAAAACCGCAACATTGAAATACACCAAAAAATTCAACAACCGCAACATTGATAAATACCAACAAATTCAACAGCAACCTCAACTTTTAAAAGAAGAGAAAAAGTTCAAGAAAAACATGGATAACAACAACAAATTAAACAACAACCTCAACATTAAATAATACAAAAAAGTTCAAAAAATAACATTGATAACACCAACAAATTCAACAACAACGTCAACATTGAAAAATACAAAAAGTTCAAAAAATAGCATTGATAACACCTACGAATTCAACAACAAACTCAATCTTGAAAATCACCAACAAATTCTACAACAACATCAACATTAAAAACACCAACAAATTCCACAACAACCTCAACTTTTAAAAGTACAAAAAAGTTTTAAAATACATTGATAACACCAACAAATTAAACAACAAACTCAATCTTGAAAATCACCAACAAATTCTGCAACAACCTCAACATTGAAAAACGAAAACAAATTCAACAACAACCTCAACATTGAATAACGCTAACAAACTTGACAACAACCTCAACTTGAAAAACACCAACAAATTGAACAACAACCTCAAGTTTAAAAGAAGAGAAAATTTTCTAAAAAACATTGATAAAACCAACAAATTCAACAACCTCAACATTGAAAAACAGCAACAAATTCAACAACCTCAACATTGAAAAACAGCAACAAATTCAACAACCTCAACATTGAAAAATACCAACAAATTCAACAACCTCAACATTGAAAAATACCAACAAATTCAACAACAACCTCAATATTTAAAAGAGAAAAAGTTCAATAAAAACATTGATAACACCAAGAAATTCAACAACAGCCTCAACATTGAATGACGCCAACAAATTCAATAACAACCTCATTATTGAATGACTCCAACAAATTCAACAACAAACTCAACATTGAAAATCACCAACAAATTCAACAAACTCAACATTGAAATACAGCAACAAATTCAGCAACAACATCAACAATGAAAAATACCTACAAATTCAACAACAACCTCAACATTGAAAATTATCAACAAATTCAACAACAATCTCAACATTGAAAAACACCAACAAATTCAAGAACAACCTCAATATTGAGAATCACCAACAAATTCAACATCAACCTCAACATTTAAAAGTACAAAATAGTTCAAAGAAGAACATTGATAACACCAACAAATTCAACAACAACCTCTACATTGAAAAATACAAAAAAGTTCAAAAAAAACATTGATAACACCAACAAATTCAACAACAACCTCAACATTGAAAAACACCAACAACTTCAACAACAACCTCAACAATGAAAAACACCAAAAAATTCAACAACCGCGACAATGAAAAATACCAACAAATTCAACAACATCCTCAACATTGAAAAATACAAATAAGTTCAAAAAATAACATTGATAAGACCAACAAATTCAAGAACAACCTCGACATTGAAAAATACAGAAAAGTCAAAAAAATAACATTGATTAAATCATCAAATTCAACAACAAACTCAATATTGAAAATCAACAACAAATTCAACAAAACCTCAATGTTGAAAAAAAACGAAAAATTCAACAACAAGCCCAACATTGAACAACGCCAACAAATTGAACAACCTCAACATTGCAAAACACCAACAAATTCAACAACAACCTTAACTTTTAAAAATACAAACAAGTTCAACAAAAAACATTAATAACACCAACAAATTCAACATCAAACTCAACAATGAAAAAGACCAACAAATTCAACAACAACCTCAACATTCAAAAAAACCTACAAATTCAACATCAAGCTCAAAATTGAAAACCACCAACAAAATTCAACAACAACCTCAACTTTATAAAGAACAGAAAACGTTCAATAAAAACATTGATAACACCAAGAAATTCAACAACAACCTCAATATTGAAAGACGCCAACAAATTCAATAACAACCTCAATATTGATAGACACCAACAAATTCAACAACATCCTCAACATTGAAAATCACGAACAAATTCAACAACATCAATATTGATTATCACCAACAAATTCAACAACAACCTCAACTTTTAAAAGAAGAGAAAAACTTCAATAAAAACATTGATAACACCAAGAAATTCAACAACAGCCTGAACAGTGAAAGACACCAACAAATTCAATAACAACCTCAATGTTGAAAGATTCCAACAAATTCAACAACAAAGTTAACATTGAAATTCACCAACAAATTCAACAACATCAGTATTGAAAATCATCAACAAATTCAACAACAACATCAACATTGAAAATCACCAACAAATTCAACAACATCAAAATTGAATATCACCAACAAATTCAACAAACTCAACATTGATAAACAGCAACAAATTCAGCAACAACATCAACAATGAAAAATACCTACAAATTCAACAACAACCTCAACATTGAAAAATAACAGCAAATTCAACAACAACCTCAACATTGTTAAATACAAAAAAGTTCAAAAAATAATATTGATAACACGAGCAAATTGAACAATAACCTCAACATTGAAAACTACAGAAATTTTCTAAAAATAACATGGATAACACCGACATATTCTACAACCTCAGCATTGAAAATCACCAACAAATTCAACAACAACATCAACATTGAAAAACAGCATCAAATTCAACAACAACCTTAACTTTTATCAATACAAACAAGTTCAGCAAAAAAATTGATAACACCAACAAATTCAACAAAAAGCTCAACAATGAAAAACAGCGACAAATTCAACAACAAACTCAACAATGAAAAACACCATCAAATTCAACAACAACCTCAACTTTATAAAGAAGAGAAAAAGTTCAATAAAAACATTGATAACACCAAGAAATTCAACAACAACCTCAACATTGAAAGACGCCAACAAATTCAATAACCACCACAATATTGAAAGACACCAACAAATTAAACAACAACCTCAACATTAAAAATCACCAACAAATTCAACAACATCAATATTGAACAACACCAACAAATTCAACAACAGCCTGAACATTGAAAAATACAAAAAAGTTCAAAAATAACATTGATAACACCAACAAATTCAACAACAACCTCAACATTGAAAATCACCAACAAATTCAACAACAACCTCAACATTGAAAAACACCAACAAATTAAACAACCACAACATTGAAAAACACCAACAAATTCAACAATCTCGACATTGAAAAACACCAACAAAATCAACAACCTCAACATTGAAAAAAACCAACAAATTCAACAACCTCAACATTAAAAAATACCAACAAATTCAACAACGACCTCAACATTGAAAATCAGCAACAAATTAAACAACAAACTCAACAATGAAAAACACCAACAAATTCAACAACGACCTCAACATTGAAAATCAGCAACAAATTCAACAACAATCTCAAATTGAACAACGCCAACAAATTCAACAACAACATCAATATTGAAAATCACCAACAAAAAATCACGAACAAATTCAAAATCAACCTCAACATTGAAAAACACCAACAAATTCAAAAACAACCTCAAAATTGAAAAAAAGCTACAAATTCAACAAAAACCTCAACATTGAAAGACGCCAACAAATTCAATAACCACCTCAATATTGAAAGACACCAACAAATTAAACAACAACCTCAACATTTAAAATCTCCAACAAAATCAACAACATCAATATTGAATAACACCAACAAATTCAACAACAGCCTGAACATTGAAAAATACAAAAAAGTTCAAAAATAACATTGATAACGCCAACAAATTCAACAACACCCTCAACATTGAAAATCACCAACAAATTCAACAACAACCTCAGCATTGAAAAACACCAACAAATTAAACAACTTCAACATTGAAAAACACCAACAAATTCAACAATCTCGACATTGAAAATCACCAACAAAATCAACAACCTCAACATTGAAAAACACCAACAAATTCAACAACCTCAACATTGAAAAATACCAACAAATTCAACAACAACCTCAACATTGAAAAATACAAAAAAGTTCAAAAGATAACATTGATAATACCAACAAATTCAACAACAACCTCAATATTGAAAATCACCAACAAATTCAACAACAACCTCAACATTGAAAAACACCAACGAATTCAAAAGCCAACCCAATATTGAAAGACCCAAACAAGTTCAACTACGAACTCAACATTGAAAATCAGCAACAAATTCAACAACAATCTCAACCTGGAAAAACGCCAATAAATTCAACAACAACATCAATATTGAAAATCACCAACAAATTCAACATCAACCTTCACATTGAAAAACACCAACAAATTCAACAACAACCTCAACAATGAAAAAGACCAACAAATTCAACAACAACCTCAATATTAATAAAAACCTAAAAATTCAACAACAAGCTCAAAATTGAAAATCACCAACAAATTCAACAACAACCATAATTTTATAAAGAAGAGAATAAATTCAATAAAAACACTGATAACACCAAGAAATTCAACAACAACCTCAACATTGAAAGACGGCAACAAATTTAATAACAACCTCAATATTGAATATCACCAACAAATTCAACAACAACCTCAACATTGAAAAATGCCAACAAATTCAATAACAACCTCAATATTGAAAAATACAAAAAAGTTCAAATAATAACATTGATAACACGAACAAATTCAACATCAACCTCAACATTGAAAATCACCAACAAATTCAACAACAACCTCAACAATTGAAAAACGCCAACAAATTCAATAACCTCAACATTCAAAAACACCAACAAATTCAACAACCTCAACATTGAAAAACAGCAACAAATTCAGCAACAACATCAACAATGAAAAATACCTACAAATTCAACAACAACCTCAACATTGAAAAATAACAGCAAATTCAACAACAACCTCAACATTTAAAAGAGAAAAAGTTCAATAAAAACATTGATAACACCAAGAAATTCAACAACAGCCTCAACATTGAATGACGCCAACAAATTCAATAACAACCTCAATATTGAAAGTCTCCAACAAATTCAACAACAAACTCAACATTGAAAATCACCAACAAATTCAACAAACTCAACATTGAAAAACAGCAACAAATTCAGCAACAACATCAACAGTGAAAAATACCTACAAATTCAACAACAACCTCAACATTGAAAAATAACAGCAAATTCAACAACAACCTCAACATTGTTAAATACAAAAAAGTTCAAAAAATAATATTGATAACACGAGCAAATTGAACAATAACCTCAACATTGAAAACTACAGAAATTTTCTAAAAATAACATTGATAACACCAACATATTCTACAACCTCAGCATTGAAAATCACCAACAAATTAAACAACAACATCAACATTGAAAAACAGCATCAAATTCAACAACAACCTTAACTTTTATCAATACAAACTAGTTCAGCAAAAAAATTGATAACACCAACAAATTCAACAAAAAGCTCAACAATGAAAAACAGCGACAAATTCAACAACAAACTCAACAATGAAAAACACCAACAAATTCAACAACAACATCAATATTGAAAGTCAACAACAAAAAATCACGAACAAATTCAACATCAACCTCAACATTGAAAAACACCAACAAATTCAAATACAACCTCAAAATTGAAAAAAACCTACAAATTCAACAACAAGCTCAACATTGAAAAACACCAACAAATTCAACAACAACCTCAACTTTATAAAGAAGAGAAAAAGTTCAATGAAAACATTGATAACACCAAGAAATTCAACAACAACCTCAACATTGAAAGACGCCAACAAGTTCAATACCCACCACAATATTGAAAGACACCAACAAATTAAACAACAACCTCAACATTAAAAATCTCCAACAACATCAATATTGAAAAACACCAACAAATTCAACAACAGCCTGAACATTGAAAAATACAAAAAAGTTCAAAAATAAAATTCATAACACCAACAAATTCAACAACAACCTCAACTTTGAAAATCACCAACAAATTCAACAACAACCTCAACATTGAAAAACACCAACAAATTAAACAACCACAACATTGAAAAACACCAACAAATTCAACAATCTCGACATTGAAAATCACCAACAAAATCAACAACATCAACATTGAAAAACACCAACAAATTCAACAATCTCGACATTGAAAAACACCAACAAAATCAACAACCTCAACATTGAAAAACACCAACAAATTCAACAACCTCAACATTGAAAAATACCAACAAATTCAACAACGACCTCAACATTGAAAATCAGCAACAAATTAAACAACAAACTCAACAATGAAAAACACCAACAAATTCAACAACGACCTCAAAATTGAAAATCAGCAACAAATTCAACAACAATCTCAAATTGAACAACGCCAACAAATTCAACAACAACATCAATATTGTAAATCACCAACAAAAAATCACGAACAAATTCAAAATCAACCTCAACATTGAAAAACACCAACAAATTCAAAAACAACCTCAAAATTGAAAAAAAGCAACAAATTCAACAACAACCTCAACATTGAAAGACGCCAACAAATTCAATAACTACCTCAATATTGAAAGACACCAACAAATTAAACAACAACCTCAACATTTAAAAACTCTAACAAAATCAACAACATCAATATTGAATAACACCAACAAATTCAACAACAGCCTGAACATTGAAAAATACAAAAAAGTTCAAAAATAACATTGATAACACCAACAAATTCAACAACAACCTCAACAATGAAAATCACCAAGAAATTCAACAACAACCTCAACATTGAAAAATACCAAAAAATTCAACAATCTCGACATTGAAAATCATCAACAAAATCAACAACCTCAACATTGAAAAACACCAACAAATTCAACAACCTCAACATTGAAAAATACCAACAAATTCAACAACAACCTCAACATTGAAAAATACAAAAAAGTTCAAAAGATAACATTGATAATACCAACAAATTCAACAACAACCTCAATATTGAAAATCACCAACATATTCAACAACATCCTCAACATTGAAAAACACCAACGAATTCAAAAGCCAACCCAATATTGAAAGACCCAAACAAGTTCAACTACGACCACAACATTGAAAATCAGCAACAAATTCAACAACAATCTCAACATGGAAAAACGCCAACAAATTCAACAACAACATCGATATTGAAAATCACCAACAAATTCAACATCAACCTTCACATTGAAAAACACCAACAAATTCAAAAACAACCACAACATTGAAAAAAACTAACAATTTCAACAACAAGCTCAACATTGATAAAAACCAACAAATTCAACAACAAGCTCAACTTTTAAAAGAAGAAAAAAAGTTATATAAAAACATTGATAACACCAAGAATTTCAACAACAGCCTCAACATTGAATGACGCCAACAAATTCAATAACAACCACAACATTGAAAATCACCAACAATTTCACACAACATCAATGTTGAAAATCAGCAACAAATTCAACAACAGCCTCAATATTGAAAAATACAAAAAAGTTCAAATAATAACATTGAAAACACCAACAAATTCAACAACAACCTCAACATTGAAAAACAGAAACAAATTCAACAACAACCTCAACAATGAAAAAAAAACCATTAAATTCAACAACCTCAGCATTGAAAAACACCAACATATTCAACAACAAACCTCAATATTGAAAGACACCAACAAATACAACAACAACCTCATCATTTAAAATGACCAACCAATTCAACAACTTCAATATTGAAAATCATCAACAAATTCAACAACAACCTCAACATTGAAAAACATCAAAAATTCAACATGAACCACAATATTGAAAATCACCAACAAATTCAACAACAATCGCAACATTGAAAAACACCAACAAATTCAACAACAACCGCAACAATGAAAAACAGCAACAAATTCAACAACAACCTCAACAATGAAAAACACCAAAAAATTCAACAACCGCCACATTGATAAATACCAACAAATTCAACAGCAACCTCAACTTTTAAAAGAAGAGAAAAATTTCCAAAAAAATGGATAACAACAACAAATTAAGCAACAACCTCAACATTAAATAATACAAAAAAGTTCAAAAAATCATTGATAACACCAACAAATTCAACAACAACCTCAACATTGAAAAATACAAAAAGTTCAAAAAATAGCATTGATAACACCTACGAATTCAACAAAAAACTCAATCTTGAAAATCACCAACAAATTCTACAACAACCTCAACATTGAAAAACAGCAACAAATCCAACAACAACCTCAACTTTTAAAAGTACAAAAAAGTTTAAAAAAAACATTGATAAAACCATCAAATTAAACAACAAACTCAATCTTGAAAATCACCAACAAATTCTACAACAACCTCAACATTGAAAAACGAAAACAAATTCAACAACAGCCTCAACATTGAATAACACAAACAGACTTAACAACAACCTCAACTTGAAAAACACCACCAAATTGAACAACAACCTCAGTTTTAAAAGAAGAGAAAATTTTCTAAAAAACATTGATAACACCAAAAAATTCAACAACCTCAACATTGAAAAACAGCAACAAATTCAACAACCTCAACATTAGAAAAACAGCAACAAATTCAACAACCTCAACATTGAAAAATACCAACAAATTCAACAACAACCTCAACATTTAAAAGAGAAAAAGTTCAATAAAAACATTGATAACACCAAGAAATTCAACAACAATCTCAACATTGAATGACGCCAACAAATTCAATAACAACCTCAATATTGAAAGACTCCAACAAATTCAACAACAAACTCAACATTGAAAATCAGCAACAAATTCAACAAACTCGACATTGAAAAACAGCAACAAATTCAGCAACAACATCAACAATGAAAAATACCTACAAATACAACAACACCCTCAACATTGAAAAATATCAACAAATTCAACAGCAATCTCAACATTGAAAAACACCAACAAATTCAAGAACAACCTCAATATTGAAAATCACCAACAAATTCAACATCAACCTCAACATTTAAAAGTACAAAATAGTTCAAAGAGGAACATTGATAACACCAACAAATTCAACAACATCCTCTACATTGAAAAATACAAAGAAGTTCAAAAAAAACATTGATAACACCAACAAATTCAACAACAACCTCAACATTGAAAAACACCAACAACATCAACAACAACCTCAACAATGAAAAACACCAAAAAATTCAACAACCGCAACAATGAAAAATAACAACAAATTCAACAACAACCTCAACTTTTAAAAGAAGAGAAAAAGTTCAAAAAAAAATTGATAACACCAACAAATTCAACAACATCCTCAACATTGAAAAATACAAATAAGTTCAAAAAATAACATAGTTAAGACCAACAAATTCAAGAACAAACTCGACATTGAAAAATACAGAAAAGGTAAAAAAATAACATTGATTAAACCATCAAATTCAACAACAAACTCAATATTGAAAATCAACAACAAATTCAACAAAAACCTCAACGTTGAAAAAAAACGAAAAATTCAACAACAAGCTCAACATTGAAGAACGCAAACAAATTGAACAACCTCAACATTGCAAAACACCAACAAATTCAACAACAACCTTACCTTTTAAAAATACAAACAAGTTCAACAAAAAAGATTGATAACACCAACAAATTCAACGTCAAACTCAACAATGAAAAAGACCAACAAATTCAACAACAACCTCAACATTTAAAAAAAACCTACAAATTCAACAACAAGCTCAAAATTGAAAATCACCAACAAGATTCAACAACAACCTCAACTTTATAAAGAAGAGAAAACGTTCAATAAAAACATTGATAACACCAAGAAATTCAACAACAACTTCAATATTGAAAGACGCCAACAAATTCAATAACAACCTCAATATTGAAAGACACCAACAAATTCAACAACAACCTCAACATTGAAAATCACAAACAAATTCAACAACATCAATATCGATTATCACCAACAAATTCAACAACAACCACAACATTGAAAAACACCAACAAATTCAAAAACAACCTCAAAATTGAAAAAAACCTACAAATTCAACAACAAGCTCAACATTGAAAAACACCAACAAATTCAACAACAACCTCAACTTTATAAAGAAGAGAAAAAGTTCAATAAAAACATTGATAACACCAAGAAATTCAACAACAACCTCAACATTGAAAGACGCCAACAAATTCAA
The DNA here is from genome assembly GCF_964194155.1 of Cetorhinus maximus. NCBI lineage: Eukaryota > Metazoa > Chordata > Chondrichthyes > Lamniformes > Cetorhinidae > Cetorhinus > Cetorhinus maximus. Next base: position 217,858 of record NW_027596330.1, read on the forward strand.
TAACCTCCTCAATATTGAAAGACACCAACAAATTAAACAACAACCTCAACATTAAAAATCTCCAACAAAATCAACAACATCAATATTGAATAACACCAACAAATTCAACAACAGCCTGAACATTGAAAAATACAAAAAAGTTCAAAAATAACATTGATAACACCAACAAATTCAACAACAACCTCAACATTGAAAATCACCAACAAATTCAACAACAACCTCAACATTGCAAAACACCAACAACATCAACAACAACCTCAACAATGAAAAACACCAAAAAATTCAACAACCGCAACAATGAAAAATAACAACAAATTCAACAACAACCTCAACTTTTAAAAGAAGAGAAAAAGTTCAAAAAAAAATTGATAACACCAACAAATTCAACAACATCCTCAACATTGAAAAATACAAATAAGTTCAAAAAATAACATAGTTAAGACCAACAAATTCAAGAACAAACTCGACATTGAAAAATACAGAAAAGGTAAAAAAATAACATTGATTAAACCATCAAATTCAACAACAAACTCAATATTGAAAATCAACAACAAATTCAACAAAAACCTCAACGTTGAAAAAAAACGAAAAATTCAACAACAAGCTCAACATTGAAGAACGCAAACAAATTGAACAACCTCAACATTGCAAAACACCAACAAATTCAACAACAACCTTACCTTTTAAAAATACAAACAAGTTCAACAAAAAAGATTGATAACACCAACAAATTCAACGTCAAACTCAACAATGAAAAAGACCAACAAATTCAACAACAACCTCAACATTTAAAAAAAACCTACAAATTCAACAACAAGCTCAAAATTGAAAATCACCAACAAGATTCAACAACAACCTCAACTTTATAAAGAAGAGAAAACGTTCAATAAAAACATTGATAACACCAAGAAATTCAACAACAACTTCAATATTGAAAGACGCCAACAAATTCAATAACAACCTCAATATTGAAAGACACCAACAAATTCAACAACAACCTCAACATTGAAAATCACAAACAAATTCAACAACATCAATATCGATTATCACCAACAAATTCAACAACAACCTCAACATTGAAAAACACCAACAAATTCAAAAACAACCTCAAAATTGAAAAAAACCTACAAATTCAACAACAAGCTCAACATTGAAAAACACCAACAAATTCAACAACAACCTCAACTTTATAAAGAAGATAAAAAAGTTCAATAAAAACATTGATAACACCAAGAAATTCAACAACAGCCTCAACATTGAAAGACGCCAACAAATTCAATAACCTCCTCAATATTGAAAGACACCAACAAATTAAACAACAACCTCAACATTAAAAATCTCCAACAAAATCAACAACATCAATATTGAATAACACCAACAAATTCAACAACAGCCTGAACATTGAAAAATACAAAAAAGTTCAAAAATAACATTGATAACACCAACAAATTCAACAACAACCTCAACATTGAAAATCACCAACAAATTCAACAACAACCTCAACATTGAAAAATACAAAAACGTTCAAAAGATAACATTGATAATACCAACAAATTCAACAACAACCTCAATATTGAAAATCACCAACAAATTCAACAACAACCTCAACATTGAAAAACATCAACGAATTCAAAAACCAACCCAATATTGAAAGGCGCAAACAAGTTCAACAACGACCTCAACATTGAAAATCAGCAACAAATTCAACAACAATCTCAACATGGAAAAACACCAACAAATTCAACAACAACCTCGATATTAAAAATCACCAACAAATTCAACATCAACCTCCACATTGAAAAACACCAGCAAATTCAAAAACAACCACAACATTGAAAAAAACTAACAATTTCAACAACAAGCTCAACATTGATAAAAACCAACAAATTCAACAACAAGCTCAACTTTTAAAAGAAGAAAAAAAGTTATATAAAAACATTGATAACACCAAGAATTTCAACAACAGCCTCAACATTGAACGACACCAACAAATTCAATAATAACCACAACATTGAAAATCACCAACAATTTCACACAACATCAATGTTGAAAATCAGCAACAAATTCAACAACAGCCTCAATATTGAAAAATACAAAAAAGTTCAAATAATTACATTGATAACACCAACAAATTCAACAACAACCTCAACATTGAAAAACAGAAACAAATTCAACAACAACCTCAACAATGAAAAACACCATCAAATTCAACAACCTCAGCATTGAAAAACACCAACGTATTCAACAACAAACCTCAATATTGAAAGACACCAACAAATTCAACAACAACCTCATCATTTAAAATGACCAACCAATTCAACGACTTCAATATTGAAAATCATCAACATATTCAACAACAACCTCAACATTGAAAAACATCAAAAATTCAACATGAACCACAATATTGAAAAACACCAACAACATCAACAACAACCTCAACAATGAAAAACACCAAAAAATTCAACAACCGCAACAATGAAAAATAACAACAAATTCAACAACAACCTCAACTTTTAAAAGAAGAGAAAAAGTTCAAAAAAAAATTGATAACACCAACAAATTCAACAACATCCTCAACATTGAAAAATACAAATAAGTTCAAAAAATAACATAGTTAAGACCAACAAATTCAAGAACAAACTCGACATTGAAAAATACAGAAAAGTTAAAAAAATAACATTGATTAAACCATCAAATTCAACAACAAACTCAATATTGAAAATCAACAACAAATTCAACAAAAACCTCAACGTTGAAAAAAAACGAAAAATTCAACAACAAGCTCAACATTGAAGAACGCAAACAAATTGAACAACCTCAACATTGCAAAACACCAACAAATTCAACAACAACCGTACCTTTAAAAAATACAAACAAGTTCAACAAAAAAGATTGATAACACCAACAAATTCAACGTCAAACTCAACAATGAAAAAGACCAACAAATTCAACAACAACCTCAACATTGAAAAAAACCTATAAATTCAACAACAAGCTCAAAATTGAAAATCACCAACAAGATTCAACAACAACCTCAACTTTATAAAGAAGAGAAAACGTTCAATAAAAACATTGATAACACCAAGAAATTCAACAACAACCTCAATATTGAAAGAGGCCAACAAATTCAATAACAACCTCAATATTGAAAGACACCAACAAATTCAACAACAACCTCAACATTGAAAATCACGAACAAATTCAACAACATCAATATCGATTATCACCAACAAATTCAACAACATCCTCAACATTGAAAAACACCAACAAATTCAAAAACAACCTCAAAATTGAAAAAAACCTACAAATTCAACAACAAGCTCAACATTGAAAAACACCAACAAATTCAACAACAACCTCAACTTTATAAAGAAGAGAAAAAGTTCAATAAAAACATTGATAACACCAAGAAATTCAACAACAACCTCAACATTGAAAGACGCCAACAAATTCAATAACCTCCTCAATATTGAAAGACACCAACAAATTAAACAACAACCTCATCATTAAAAATCTCCAACAAAATCAACAACATCAATATTGAATAACACCAACAAATTCAACAACAGCCTGAACATTGAAAAATACAAAAAAGTTCAAAAATAACATTGATAACACCAACAAATTCAACAACAACCTCAACATTGAAAATCACCAACAAATTCAACAACAACCTCAACATTGAAAAATACAAAAAAGTTCAAAAGATAACATTGATAATACCAACAAATTCAACAACAACCTCAATATTGAAAATCACCAACAAATTCAACAACAACCTCAACATTGAAAAACATCAACGAATTCAAAAACCAACCCAATATTGAAAGGCGCAAACAAGTTCAACAACGACCTCAACATTGAAAATCAGCAACAAATTCAACAACAATCTCAACATGGAAAAACACCAACAAATTCAACAACAACCTCGATATTAAAAATCACCAACAAATTCAACATCAACCTCCACATTGAAAAACACCAGCAAATTCAAAAACAACCACAGCATTGAAAAAAACTAACAATTTCAACAACAAGCTCAACATTGATAAAAACCAACAAATTCAACAACAAGCTCAACTTTTAAAAGAAGAAAAAAAGTTATATAAAAACATTGATAACACCAAGAATTTCAACAACAGCCTCAACATTGAACGACACCAACAAATTCAATAATAACCACAACATTGAAAATCACCAACAATTTCACACAACATCAATGTTGAAAATCAGCAACAAATTCAACAACAGCCTCAATATTGAAAAATACAAAAAAGTTCAAATAATTACATTGATAACACCAACAAATTCAACAACAACCTCAACATTGAAAAACAGAAACAAATTCAACAACAACCTCAACAATGAAAAACACCATCAAATTCAACAACCTCAGCATTGAAAAACACCAACGTATTCAACAACAAACCTCAATATTGAAAGACACCAACAAATTCAACAACAACCTCATCATTTAAAATGACCAACCAATTCAACGACTTCAATATTGAAAATCATCAACATATTCAACAACAACCTCAACATTGAAAAACATCAAAAATTCAACATGAACCACAATATTGAAAATCACCAACAAATTCAACAACAACCGCAACATTGAAAAACACCAACAAGTTCAACAACAACCGCAACAATGAAAAACAGCAACAAATTCAACAACAACCTCAACAATGAAAAACACCAAAAAATTCAACAACCGCAACATTGATAAATACCAACAAATTCAACAGCAACCTCAACTTTTAAAAGAAGAGAAAAAGTTAAAAAAAAAATATGGATAACAACAACAAATTAAACAACAACCTCTACATTAAATAATACAAAAAAGTTCAAAAAATCATTGATAACACCAACAAATTCAACAACAACCTCAACATTGAAAAATACAAAAAGTTCAAAAAATAGCATTGATAACACCTACGAATTCAACAAAAAACTCAATCTTGAAAATCACCAACAAATTCTACAACAACCTCAACATTGAAAAACAGCAACAAATCCAACAACAACCTCAACTTTTAAAAGTACAAAAAAGTTTAAAAAAAACATTGATAACACCATCAAATTAAACAACAAACTCAATCTTGAAAATCACCAACAAATTCTACAACAACCTCAACATTGAAAAACGAAAACAAATTCAACAACAGCCTCAACATTGAATAACGCAAACAGACTTAACAACAACCTCAACTTGAAAAACACCACCAAATTGAACAACAAACTCAGTTTTAAAAGAAGAGAAAATTTTCTAAAAAACATTGATAACACCAACAAATTCAACAACCTCAACATTGAAAAACAGCAACAAATTCAACAACCTCAACATTAGAAAAACAGCAACAAATTCAACAACCTCAACATTGAAAAATACCAACAAATTCAACAACAACCTCAACATTTAAAAGAGAAAAAGTTCAATAAAAACATTGATAACACCAAGAAATTCAACAACAGCCTCAACATTGAATGACGCCAACAAATGCAATAACAACCTCAATATTGAAAGACTCCAAGAAATTCAACAACAAACTCAACATTGAAAATCACCAACAAATTCAACAAACTCAACATTGAAAAACAGCAACAAATTCAGCAACAACATCAACAATGAAAAATACCTACAAATACAACAACACCCTCAACATTGAAAAATATCAACAAATTCAACAACAATCTCAACATTGAAAAACACCAACAAATTCAAGAACAACCTCAATATTGAAAATCACCAACAAATTCAACATCAACCTCAACATTTAAAAGTACAAAATATTTCAAAGAAGAACATTGATAACACCAACAAATTCAACAACAACCTCTACATTGAAAAATACAAAAAAGTTCAAAAAAAACATTGATAACACCAACAAATTCAACAACAACCTCAACATCGAAAAACACCAACAACTTCAACAACAACCTCAACAATGAAAAACACCAAAAAATTCAACAACCGCAACAACGAAAAATACCAACAAATTCAACAACAACCTCAACTTTTAAAAGAAGAGAAAAAATTCAAAAAAAACATTGATAACACCTTCAAATTCAACAACAACCTCAACATTGAAAAATACAAAATGTTCAAAAAATAGCATTGATAACACCTACGAATTCAACAAAAACTCAATCTTGAAAATCACCAACAAATTCTACAACAACCTCAACATTGAAAAACGAAAACAAATTCAACAACAGCCTCAACATTGAATAACGCAAACAGACTTAACAACAACCTCAACTTGAAAAACACCACCAAATTGAACAACAACCTCAGTTTTAAAAGAAGAGAAAATTTTCTAAAAAACATTGATAACACCAACAAATTCAACAACCTCAACATTGAAAAACAGCAACAAATTCAACAACCTCAAAATTGAAAAATACCAACAAATTCAACACAACCTCAACATTTAAAAGAGAAAAAGTTCAAAAAAAACATTGATAACACCAACAAATTCAACAACATCCTCAACATTGAAAAATACAAATAAGTTCAAAAAATAACATTGATAAGACCAACAAATTCAAGAACAACCTCGACATTGAAAAATACAGAAAAGTTAAAAAAATAACATTGATTAAACCATCAAATTCAACAACAAACTCAATATTGAAAATCAACAACAAATTCAACAAAAACCTCAACATTGAAAAACACCAACAAATTCAACAACAACCTCAACATTGAAGAACGCCAACAAATTGAACAACCTCAACATTGCAAAACACCAACAAATTCAACAACAACCTTAACTTTTAAAAATACAAACAAGTACAACAAAAAAGATTGATAACACCAACAAATTCAACATCAAACTCAAAAATGAAAAAGACCAACAAATTCAACAACAACCTCAACATTGAAAAAAACCGACAAATTCAACAACAAGCTCAAAATTGAAAATCAACAACAAAATTCAACAACAACCTCAACTTTATAAAGAAGAGAAAACGTTCAATAAAAACATTGATAACACCAAGAAATTCAACAACAACCTCAATATTGAAAGACGCCAACAAATTCAATAACAACCTCAATAATTAAAGAAACCAACAAATTCAACAACAACCTCAACATTGAAAATCACGAACAAATTCAACAACATCAATATTGATTACCACCAACAAATTCAACAACAACCTCAACATTGAAAAACGCCAACAAATTCAACAACAACCTCAATATTGAAAAATACAAAAACGTTCAAATAATAACATTGATAACACCAACAAATTCAACAACAACCGCAACATTGAAAATCACCAAAAAATTCATCAACAACCTCAACATTGAAAAACGCCAACAAATTCAGCAACTTCAGCATTGAATAACACCAACAAATTCAACAACCTCAACATTGAAAATCACCAACAAATTCAACAACCTCAACATTGAAAAACACCAACAAATTCAACAACCTCAACATTGCAAAATACCAACAAATTCAACAACAACCTCAACTTTTAAAGGAAGAGAAAAACTTCAATAAAAACATTGATAACACCAAGAATTTCAACAACAGCCTGAACATTGAAAGACACCAACAAATTCAATAACAACCTCAATATTGAAAGATTCCAACAAATTCAACAACAATGTTAACATTGAAATTCATCAACAAATTCAACAACATCAGTATTGAAAATCATCAACAAATTCAACAACAACATTAACATTGAAAATCACCAACAAATTCAACAACATCAAAGTTGAATATCACCAACAAATTCAACAAACTCAACATTGATAAACAGCAACAACATCAACAGTGAAAAATATCAACAAATTCAACAACAACCTCAACATTGAAAAATACAAAAAAGTTCAAAAAATAACATTGATAACACCAACAAGTTCAACAACATCCTCAACATTGAAAATCAGCAACTAATTCAACAACACCCTCAACTTTTATAAGAAGAGAAAAAGTTCAAAAAAAACATTGTTAACAACAATCAATTCAACAACAACCTCAACATTGAAAAACAGTAACAAATTCAACAACAACCTCATCAATGAATAACAGCAACAAATTCAACAACAACCTCTACATTGAAAAATACAAAAAAGATCAAAAAATAACATTGATAAGACCAACAAATTGAGCAAACAAAGTTTTATTGACAATCAAAAACAAATTCAGCAACAACCTCAACATTGAAAATCACCAACAAATTCAACTACAAATTCAACATTGAAAAACTCCAACAAATTCAACAACAACCTCAACTTATAAAAGAAGAGAAAAAGTTCAAAAAAAACATTGATAACACCAACAAATTCAACAACAACCTCAATATTGAAAGAGACCAACAAATTCAACAACAACCTCAACATTGAAAATCACGAACAAATTCAACAACATCAATATTGATTATCACCAACAAATTCAACAACAACCTCAACATTGAAAAACGCCAACAAATTCAACAACAACCTCAACATTGAAAAACACCAACTAATTAAACAACAATCTCAACTTTCAAAAATACAAATAAGTTCAAAAATTTACATTGATAACACCAACAAATTCAACAACAACCTCAATATTGAAAATCACCAACAAATTCAACAACAACCTCAATAGTGAAATAAAGGACAAGTTCAACAACAACCTCAACATTGAAAATCAGCTACAAATTCAACAAGAATCTCAAAATTTAAAAACACCAAAAAATTCAACAACAAACTCAACTTTTAAAAGAAGAGAAAAAGTTGAAAATAAACATTGATAACACCAAAAAATTCTACAACAACCTCAACATTGAAAATCACAAACCAATTCAACAACTTCAATATTGAAAAACACCAACAAATTCAACAACAACCTCAGCATTGAAAAATACCAACAAATTGAACTACAACCTCTACAATGAAAAAAACGAAATAATTCAGTTAGAAACTCTATATTGAAAATCACCCACAAATTCAACAACAACCACAACATTGAAAAAAAAAACAACAAATTCAACTACAACCTCTACAATGAAAAATAACAAAAAATTCAACAACAACCGCAACATTGAAAAACACCAACAAATTCAACAACAATCTCAACAATGAAAAACACCATCAAACTCAACAACAACCTCAACATTAAAGTACACCAACAACTTCAACAACCTCAACAATGAAAAACAACAAAAAATTCAACAACCGCAACAATGAAAAATACCAACAAATTCTACAACAACCTCAACTTTTAAAAGAAGAGAAAAAGTTCAATTAAACATTGATAACACCAACAAATTCAACAACATCCTCAACATTGAAAAATACAAATAAGTTAAAAAAATAACATTGTTAAGACCAACAAATTCAACAACAACCTCGACATTGAATAATACAGAAAAGTTAAAAAAATAACATTGATTAAACCATCACATTCAACAACAAACTCAATATGCAAAATCAACTACAAGTTCATCAACACCCTCAGCATTGAAAAACACCAACAAATTCAACAACAACCTCAACGTTGAAAAAAACCAAAAAATTCAACAACAAGCTCAACATTGAAAAACACTAACAAATTGAACAACCTCAGCATTGCAAAACACCAACAAATTCAACAACAACCTTAACTTTTAAAAGCACAAACAAGTTCAAGAAAAAACATTTGATAACACCAACAAATTCAACAACAACTTCAACATTGAAAAACACCAACAACTTCAACAACCTCAACAATGAAAAACACCAACTAATTCAACAACAACCGCAACATTGAAAAATACCAACAAATTCAACAACAACCTCAGCTTTTAAAAGAAGATAAAAAGTTCATAAAAAACATTGATAACAACAACAAATTCAACAACAACCTCAACATTGAAAAATAGAAAAAAGTTCAAAAAATAACATTGATAACATCAACAAATTCAACAACAAACTCAATATTGAAAAACAGCAACAAATTAAACAACAACCTTAACATTGAAAATCACCAACAAATTCAACAACAATCTCAGTAATGAAAATCACCAACACATTCAACAATAACCTCAACATTGAAAATCAGCAGCAAATTCAACAACAATCTCAACATTGAAAAGCACCAACAAATTCAAGAACAACCTCAGTATTGAAAATCATCAACCAATTCAACAACAACCTCAACGTTTAAAAGAGAAAAAGTTCAAAAAAAACATTGGTAACACCAACAAATTCAAGAACAACCTCGACATTGAAAAATACAGAAAAGTTAAAAAAATAACATTGATTAAACCATCAAATTCAAAAACAAACTCAATATTGAAAATCAACAACAAACTCAACAACAACCTGAACACTGAAAAACACCAACAAATACAACAAAAACCTCAACGTTGAAAAAAACCAAAAAATTCAACAAGAAGCTCAACATTGAAAAACACCAACAAATTGAACAACCTCAACATTGTAAAACACCAACAAATTCAACATAAACCTTGTCTTTTAAAAATACAAACAAGTTCAACAAAAAACATTGATAGCACCAACAAATTCAACAACAACCTCAAAAATGAAAAAGACCAACAAATTTAACAACAACCTCAACATTGAAAAATAACAACAAATTCAACAACAACCTCAACATTGTTAAATACAAAAAAGTTCAAAAAATAATTTTGATAACACCAACAAGTTCAACAACAAACTCAACGTTGAAAATCAGCAACAAATGCAACAACAACCTCAACTTTTGAAAGAAGAGAAAAAGTTCAAAAAAAACATTGATAACACAAACAAATTGAACAACAACCTCAACATTGAAAAACAGCAACAAGTTCAACAACAACCTCATCAATGAAAAACACCAACAAATTCAACAACCTCAACATTGAACAACACCAACATATTCGACAACAACCTCAATATTGAAAGACACCAACAAATTCAACAACAACCTCAACATTTAGAATGACCAACCAATTCAACAACTTCAATATTGAAAATCACCAACAAATTCAACAACAACCTCAACACTGAAAAACATCAAAAATTCAACATGAACCACAATATTGAAAATCACCAACAAATTCAACAACAACCGCAACATTGAAAAACACCAACAAATTCAACAACAACCTCAACAATGAAAAACAGCAGCAAATTCAACAGCAAACTCAACATTGAAAACTACAGAAATTTTCAAAAAATAACGTTGACAACACGAACAAATTCAACAACAACCTCTACATTGAAAAATACAAATAAGTTCAAAAAATAACATTGATAACACCAGCAAATTCAACAACAACCTCAACATTGAAAACTACAGAAATTTTCAAAAAATAACATTGATAACACCAACATATTCTACAACCTCAACATTGAAAATCACCAACAAATTCAACAACAACATCAACATTGAAAAACAGCATCAAGTTCAACAACAACCTTAACTTTTATCAATACAAACAAGTTCAACAAAAAACATTGATAACACCAACAAATTCAACAAAAAGCTCAACAATGAAAAACAGCGACAAATTCAACAACAAACTCAGCAATGAAAACACCAACAAATTCAACAACCTCAACATTGAAAAATACCAACAAATTCAACAACAACCTCAACATTGAAAAATACAAAAAAGTTCAAAAGATAACATTGATAATACCAACAAATTCAACAACAACCTCAATATTGAAAATCACCAACAAATTCAACAACAACATCAACATTGAAAAACACCAACGAATTCAAAAGCCACCCCAATATTGAAAGTCACAGACAAGTTCAACAACGACCTCAACATGGAAAAACGCCAACAAATTCAACAACAACCTCGATATTGAAAATCTCCAACAAATTCAACATCAACCTCCACATTGAAAAACACCAGCAAATTCAAAAACAACCTCAACATTGAAAAAAACTAACAATTTCAACAACAAGCTCAACATTGATAAAAACCAACAAATTCAACAACAACCTCAACTTTTAAAAGAAGAAAAAAAGTTATATAAAAACATTGATAACACCAAGAATTTCAACAACAGCCTCAACATTGAATGACGCCAACAAATTCAATAACAACCACAACATTGAAAATCACCAACTATTTCACACAACATCAATGTTGAAAATCAGCAACAAATTCAACAACAGCCTCAATATTGAAAAATACAAAAATGTTCAAATAATAACATTGATAACACCAACAAATTCAACAACAACCTCAACATTGAAAAACAGAAACAAATTCAACAACAACCTCAACAATTAAATACAACATCAAATTCAACAACCTCAGCATTGAAAAACACCAACGTATTCAACAACAAACCACAATATTGAAAGACGCCAACAAATTCAACAACAACCTCATCATTTAAAATGACCAACCAATTCAACAACTTCAATATTGAAAATCATCAACAAATTCAACAACAACCTCAACATTGAAAAACACCAACAAGTTCAACAACAACCGCAACAATGAAAAACAGCAACAAATTCAACAACAACCTCAACAATGAAAAACATCAAAAAACTCAACAACCGCAACATTGATAAATACCAACAAATTCAACAGCAACCTCAACTTTTAAAAGAAGAGAAAAAGTTCAAAAAAAACATGGATAACAACAACAAATTAAACAACAACCTCAACATTAAATAATTCAAAAAAGTTCAAAAAATCATTGATAACACCAACAAATTCAACAACAACCTCAACATTGAAAAATACAAAAAGTTCAAAAAATAGCTTTGATAACACCTACGAATTCAACAAAAAACTCAATCTTGAAAATCACCAACAAATTCTACAACAACCTCAACATTGAAAAACAGCAACAAATCCAACAACAACCTCAACTTTTAAAAGTACAAAAAAGTTTAAAAAAAACATTGATAACACCATCAAATTAAACAACAAACTCAATCTTGAAAATCACCAACAAATTCTACAACAACCTCAGCATTGAAAAACGAAAACAAATTCAACAACAGCCTCAACATTGAATAACGCAAACAGACTTAACAACAACCTCAACTTGAAAAACACCACCAAATTGAACAACAACCTCAGTTTTAAAAGAAGAGAAAATTTTCTAAAAATACCAACAAATTCAACAACAACCTCAACATTTAAAAGAGAAAAAGTTCAATAAAAACATTGATAACACCAAGAAATTCAACAACAGCCTCAACATTGAATGACGCCAACAAATGCAATAACAACCTCAATATTGAAAGACTCCAACAAATTCAACAACAAACTCAACATTGAAAATCACCAACAAATTCAACAAACTCAACATTGAAAAACAGCAACAAATTCAGCAACAACATCAACAATGAAAAATACCTACAAATACAACAACACCCTCAACATTTAAAAATATCAACAAATTCAACAGCAATCTCAACATTGAAAAACAGCAACAAATTCAAGAACAACCTCAATATTGAAAATCACCAACAAATTCAACATCAACCTCAACATTTAAAAGTACAAAATAGTTCAAAGAAGAACATTGATAACACCAACAAATTCAACAACAACCTCTACATTGAAAAATACAAAAAAGATCAAACAAAACATTGATAACACCAACAAATTCAACAACAACCTCAACATTGAAAAACACCAACAACTTCAACAACAACCTCAACAATGAAAAACACCAAAAAAATTCAACAACCGCAACAATGAAAAATACCAAAAAATTCAACAACAACCTCAACTTTTAAAAGAAGAGAAAAAGTTCAAAAAAAACATTGATAACACCAACAAATTCAACAACATCCTCAACATTGAAAAATACAAATAAGTTCAAAAAATAACATTGATAAGACCAACAAATTCAAGAACAACCTCGACATTGAAAAATACAGAAAAGTTAAAAAAATAACATTGATTAAACCATCAAATTCAACAACAAACTCAATATTGAAAATCAACAACAAATTCAACAAAAACCTCAACGTTGAAAAAAACCAAAAAATTCAACAACAAGCTCAACATTGAAGAACGCCAACCAATTGTACAACCTCAACATTGCAAAACACCAACAAATTCAACAACAACCTTAACATTTAAAAATACAAACAAGTTCAACAAAAAAGATTGATAACACCAACAAATTCAACATCAAACTCAACAATGAAAAAAACCTACAAATTCAACAACAAGCTCAAAATTGAAAATCACCAACAAAATTCAACAACAACCTCAACTTTATAAAGAAGAGAAAACGTTCAATAAAAACATTGATAGCACCAAGAAATTCAACAACAACCTCAATATTGAAAGACGCCAACAAATTCAATAACAACCTCAATTTTGAAAGACACCAACAAATTCAACAAGAACCTCAACATTGAAAATCACGAACAAATTCAACAACATCAATATTGATTATCACCATCAAATTCAACAACAACCTCAACATTGAAAAACGCCAACAAATTCAACAACAACCTCAATATTGAAAAATACAAAAACGTTCAAATAATAACATTGATAACACCAACAAATTCAACAACAACCGCAACATTGTAAATCACCAAAAAATTCATCAACAACCTCAACATTGAAAAACGCCAACAAATTCAACAACTTCAGCGTTGAATAACACCAACAAATTCAACAACCTCAACATTGAAAAACACCAACAAATTCAACAACCTCAACATTGAAAAACACCAACAAATTCAACAACCTCAACATTGCAAAATACCAACAAATTCAACAACAACCTCGACTTTTAAAGGAAGAGAAAAACTTCAATAAAAACATAGATAACACCAAGAAATTCAACAACAGCCTGAACATTGAAAGACACCAACAAATTCAATAACAACCTCAATATTGAAAGATTCCAACAAATTCAACAACAATGTTAACATTGAAATTCATCAACAAATTCAACAACATCAGTATTGAAAATCATCAACAAATTCAACAACAACATCAACATTGAAAATCACCAACAAATTCAACAACATCAAAGATGAATATCACCAACAAATTCAACAAACTCAACATTGATAAAGAGCAACAAATTCAGCAACAACATCAACAATGAAAAATATCAACAAATTCAACAACCTCAAGATTTACAAATAACAACAAATTCAACAACAACCTCAACATTGAAAAATACAAAAAAGTTCAAAAAATAACATTGATAACACCAACAAGTTCAACAACATCCTCAACATTGAAAATCAGCAACTAATTCAACAACACCCTCAACTTTTATAAGAAGAGAAAAAGGTCAAAAAAAACATTGTTAACAACAACAAATTCAACAACAACCTCAACATTGAAAAACAGTAACAAATTCAACAACAACCTCATCAATGAATAACAGCAACAAATTCAACAACCTCAGCATTGAAAAACACCAACAAATTCAACGACAACCTCTACATTGAAAAATACAAAAAAGATCAAAAAATAACATTGATAACACCAACAAATTGAGCAAACAAAGTTTATATTGACAATCAAAAACAAATTCAGCAACAACCTCAACATTGAAAATCACCAACAAATTCAACTACAAATTCAACATTGAAAAACTCCAACAAATTCAACAACAGCCTCAACATTGAATAACGCAAACAGACTTAACAACAACCTCAACTTGAAAAACACCACCAAATTGAACAACAACCTCAGTTTTAAAAGAAGAGAAAATTTTCTAAAAAACGTTGATAACACCAACAAATTCAACAACCTCAACATTGAAAATCAGCAACAAATTCAACAACCTCAACATTAGAAAAACAGCAACAAATTCAACAACCTCAACATTGAAAAATACCAACAAATTCAACAACAAACTCAACATTTAAAAGAGAAAAAGTTCAATAAAAACATTGATAACACCAAGAAATTCAACAACAGCCTCAACATTGAATGACGCCAACAAATGCAACAACAACCTCAATATTGAAAGACTCCAACAAATTCAACAACAAACTCAACATTGAAAATCACCAACAAATTCAACAAACTCAACATTGAAAAATACCAACAAATTCAACAACAACCTCAACATTTAAAAGAGAAAAAGTTCAATAAAAACATTGATAACACCAAGAAATTCAACAACAGCCTCAACATTGAATGACGCCAAAAAATGCAATAACAACCTCAATATTGAAAGACTCCAACAAATTCAACAACAATCTCAACATTGAAAAACACCAACAAATTCAAGAACAACCTCAATATTGAAAATCACCAACAAATTCTACATCAACCTCAACATTTAAAAGTACAAAATAGTTCAAAGAAGAACATTGATAACACCAACAAATTCAACAACAACCTCTACATTGAAAAATACAAAAAAGATCAAAAAAAACATTGATAACACCAACAAATTCAACAACAACCTCAACATTGAAAAACACCAACAACTTCAACAACAACCTCAACAATGAAAAACATCAAAAATTCAACAACCGCAACAATGAAAAATACCAACAAATTCAACAACAACCTCAACTTTTAAAAGAAGAGAAAAAGTTCATAAAAAACATTGATAAAACCAACAAATTCAACAACATCCTCAACATTGAAAAATACAAATAAGTTCAAAAAATAACATTGATAAGACCAACATATTCAAGAACAACCTCGACATTGAAAAATACAGAAAAGTTAAAAAAATAACATTGATTAAACCATCAAATTCAACAACAAACTCAATATTCAAAATCAACAACAAATTCAACAAAAACCTCAACGTTGAAAAAAACCAAAAAATTCAACAACAAGCTCAACATTGAAGAACGCAAACAAATTGAACAACCTCAACATTGCAAAACACCAACAAATTCAACAACAACCTTAACTTTTAAAAATACAAACAAGTACGACAAAAAAGATTGATAACACCAACAAATTCAACATCAAATTCAACAACCTCAACATTAGAAAAACAGCAACAAATTCAACTACCTCAACATTGAAAAATAGCAACAAATTCAACAACAACCTCAACATTTAAAAGAGAAAAAGTTCAATAAAAACATTGATAACACCAAGAAATTCAACAACAGCCTCAACATTGAATGACGCCAACAAATGCAATAACAACCTCAATATTGAAAGACTCCAACAAATTCAACAACAAACTCAACATTGAAAAACAGCAACAAATTCAGCAACAACATCAACAATGAAATATACCTACAAATACAACAACACCCTCAACATTGAAAAATATCAACAAATTCAACAACAATCTCAACATTGAAAAACACCAACAAATTCAAGAACAACCTCAATATTGAAAATCACCAACAAATTCTACATCAACCTCAACATTTAAAAGTACAAAATAGTTCAAAGAAGAACATTGATAACACAAACAAATTCAACAACAACCTCTACATTGAAAAATACAAAAAAGATCAAAAAAAACATTGATAACACCAACAATTTCAACAACAACCTCAACATTGAAAAACACCAACAACTTCAACAACAACCTCAACAATGAAAAACATCAAAAATTCAACAACCGCAACAATGAATAATACCAACAAATTCAACAACAACCTCAACTTTTAAAAGAAGAGAAAAAGTTCAAAAAAAACATTGATAACACCAACAAATTCAACAACATCCTCAACATTGAAAAATACAAATAAGTTCGAAAAATAACATTGATAAGACCAACAAATTCAAGAACAACCTCGACATTGAAAAATACAGAAAAGTTAAAAAAATAATATTGATTAAACCATCAAATTCAACAACAAACTCAATATTCAAAATCAACAACAAATTCAACAAAAACCTCAACGTTGAAAAAAACCAAAAAATTCAACATCAAGCTCAACATTGAAGAACGCCAACAAATTGAACAACCTCAACATTGCAAAACACCAACAAATTCAACAACAACCTTAACTTTTAAAAATACAAACAAGTTCAACAAAAAAGATTGATAACACCAACAAATTCAACATCAAACTCAACATGAAAAAGACCAACAAATTCAAAAACATCAAAGTTGAATATCACCAACAAATTCAACAAACTCAACATTGATAAAGAGCAACAAATTCAGCAACAACATCAACAATGAAAAATATCAACAAATTCAACAACTACCTCAAGATTGACAAATAACAACAAATTCAACAACAACCTCAACATTGAAAAATACAAAAAAGTTCAAAAAATAACATTGATAACACCAACAAGTTCAACAACATCCTCAACATTGAAAATCAGCAACTAATTCAACAACACCCTCAACTTTTATAAGAAGAAAAAAAGTTCAAAAAAAACATTGTTAACAACAACAAATTCAACAACAACCTCAACATTGAAAAACAGTAACAAATTCAACAACAACCTCATCAATGAATAACAGCAACAAATTCAACAACCTCAGCATTGAAAAACACGAACAAATTCAACGACAACCTCTACATTGAAAAATACAAAAAAGATCAAAAAATAACATTGATAACACCAACAAATTGAGCAAACAAAGTTTATATTGACCATCAAAAACAAATTCAGCAACAACCTCAACATTGAAAATCACCAACAAATTCAATTACAAATTCAACATTGAAAAACTCCAACAAATTCAACAACAGCCTCAACATTGAATAACGCAAACAGATTTAACAACAACCTCAACTTGAAAAACACCACCAAATTGAACAACAACCTCAGTTTTAAAAGAAGAGAAAATTTTCTAAAAAACGTTGATAACACCAACAAATTCAACAACCTCAACATTGAAAAACAGCAACAAATTCAACAACCTCAACATTAGAAAAACAGCAACAAATTCAACAACCTCAAGATTGAAAAATACCAACAAATTCAACAACAACCTCAACATTTAAAAGAGAAAAAGTTCAATAAAAACATTGATAACACCAAGAAATTCAACAACAGCCACAACATTGAATGACGCCAACAAATGCAATAACAACCTCAATATTGAAAGACTCCAACAAATTCAACAACAAACTCAACATTGAAAATCACAAACAAATTCAACAAACTCAACATTGAAAAACAGCAACAAATTCAGCAACAACATCAACAATGAAAAATACCTACAAATGCAACAACACCCTCAACATTGAAAAATATCAACAAATTCAACAACAATCTCAACATTGAAAAACACCTACAAATTCAAGAACAACCTCAATATTGAAAATCACCAACAAATTCTACATCAACCTCAACATTTAAAAGTATAAAATAGTTCAAAGAAGAACATTGATAACACCAACAAATTCAACAACAACCTCTACATTGAAAAATACAAAAAAAATCAAAAAAAACATTGATAACACCAACAAATTCAACAACAACCTCAACATTGAAAAACACCAACAACTTCAACAACAACCTCAACAATGAAAAACATCAAAAAATTCAACAACCGCAACAATGAAAAATACCAACAAATTCAACAACAACCTCAACTTTTAAAAGAAGAGAAAAAGTTCAAAAAAAACATTGATAGCACCAACAAATTCAACAACATCCTCAACATTGAAAAATACAAATAAGTTCAAAAAATAACATTGATAAGACCAACAAATTCAAGAACAACCTCGACATTGAAAAATACAGAAAAGTTAAAAAAATAACATTGATTAAACCATCAAATTCAACAACCAGCTCAATATTCAAAATCAACAACAAATTCAACAAAAACCTCAACGTTGAAAAAAACCAAAAAATTCAACAACAAGCTCAACATTGAAGAACGCCAACAAATTGAACAACCTCAACATTGCAAAACACCTACAAATTAACAACAACCTTAACTTTTAAAAATACAAACAAGTTCAACAAAAAAGATTGATAACAACAACAAATTCAACATCAAACTCAACAATGAAAAAGACCAACAAATTCAACAACATCAAAGTTGAATATCACCAACAAATTCAACAAACTCAACATTGATAAAGAGCAACAAATTCAGCAACAACATCAACAATGAAAAATATCAACAAATTCAACAACATCCTCAAGAAAAAAAAAGAACAACAAATTCAACAACAACCTCAACATTGAAAAATACAAAAAAGTTCAAAAAATAACATTGATAACACCAACAAGTTCAACAACATCCTCAACATTGAAAATCAGCAAATAATTCAACAACACCCTCAACATTTATAAGAAGAGAACAAGTTCAAAAAAAACATTGTTAACAACAACAAATTCAACAACAACCTCAACATTGAAAAACAGTAACAAATTCAACAACAACCTCATCAATGAATAACAGCAACAAATTCAACAACCTCAGCATTGAAAATCACCAACAAATTCAACTACAAATTCAACATTGAAAAACTCCAACAAATTCAACAACAACCTCAACTTATAAAAGAAGAGAAAAAGTTCAAAAAAAACATTGATAACACCAACAAATTCAACAACAACCTCAAAATTGAAAAACTCCAACAAATTCAACAACAACCTCAATATTGAAAGAGACCAACAAATTCAACAACAACCTCAACATTGAAAATCACGAACAAATTCAACAACATCAATATTGATTATCACCAACAAATTCAAGAACAACCTCAACATTGAAAAACGCCAACAAATTCAACAACAACCTCAACATTGAAAAACACCAACTAATTAAACAACAATCTCAACTTTCAAAAATACAAATAAGTTCAAAAATTTACATTGATAACACCAACAAATTCAACAAAAACTTCAACATTGAAAAACACCAACAACTTCAACAACCTCAACAATAAAAAACACCAACTAATTCAACAACAACCGCAACATTGAAAAATACCAACAAATTCAACAACAACCTCAGCTTTTGAAAGAAGATAAAAAGTTCATAAAAAACATTGATAACAACAACAAATTCAACAACAACCTCAACATTGAAAAATAGAAAAAAGTTCAAAAAATAACATTGATAACATCAACAAATTCAACAACAAACTCAATATTGAAAAACAGCAACAAATTAAACAACAACCTTAACATTGAAAATCACCAACAAATTCAACAACAATCTCAATAATGAAAATCTCCAACACATTGAACAATAACCTCAACATTGAAAATCAGCAGCAAATTCAACAACAATCTCAACATTGAAAAGCACCAACAAATTCAAGAACAACCTCAGTATTGAAAATCATTAACCAATTCAACAACAACCTCAACGTTTAAAAGAGAAAAAGTTCAAAAAAACATTGGTACAACCAACAAATTCAATTACAACCTCGACATTGAAAAATACAGAAAAGTTTAAAAAATGACATTGATTAAACCATCAAATTCAACAACAAACTCAATATTGAAAATCAACAACAAACTCAACAACAACCTGAACACTGAAAAACACCAACAAATACAACAAAAACCTCAACGTTGAAAAAAACCAAAAAATTCAACAACAAGCTCAACATTGAAAAACACCAACAAATTGAACAACCTCAACATTGTAAAACACCAACAAATTCAACATAAACCTTGTCTTTTAAAAATACAAACAAGTTCAACAAAAAACATTGATAGCACCAACAAATTCAACAACAACCTCAAAAATGAAAAAGACCAACAAATTCAACAACAACCTCAACATTGAAAAATAACAACAAATTCAACAACAACCTCAACATTGTTAAATACAAAAAAGTTCAAAAAATAATTTTGATAACACCAACAAGTTCAACAACAAACTCAACGTTGAAAATCAGCAACAAATACAACAACAACCTCAACTTTTGAAAGAAGAGAAAAAGTTCAAAAAAAACATTGATAACACAAACAAATTGAACAACAACCTCAACATTGAAAAACAGCAACAAGTTCAACAACAACCTCATCAATGAAAAACACCAACAAATTCAACAACCTCAACATTGAACAACACCAACATATTCGACAACAACCTCAATATTGAAAGACACCAACAAATTCAACAACAACCTCAACATTTAGAATGACCAACCAATTCAACAACTTCAATATTGAAAATCACCAACAAATTCAACAACAACCTCAACACTGAAAAACATCAAAAATTCAACATGAACCACAATATTGAAAATCACCAACAAATTCAACAACAACCGCAACATTGAAATACACCAACAAATTCAACAACAACCTCAACAATGAAAAACAGCAGCAAATTCAACAGCAAACTCAACATTGAAAACTACAGAAATTTTCAAAAAATAACATTGACAACACGAACAAATTCAACAACAACCTCTACATTGAAAAATACAAATAAGTTCAAAAAATAACATTGATAACACCAGCAAATTCAACAACAACCTCATCATTGAAAACTACAGAAATTTTCAAAAAATAACATTGATAACACCAACATATTCTACAACCTCAACATTGAAAATCACCAACAAATTCAACAACAACATCAACATTGAAAAACAGCATCAAATTCAACAACAACCTTAACTTTTATCAATACAAACAAGTTCAACAAAAAACATTGATAACACCAACAAATTCAACAAAAAGCTCAACAATGAAAAACAGCGACAAATTCAACAACAAACTCAGCAATGAAAACACCAACAAATTCAACAACCTCAACATTGAAAAATACCAACAAATTCAACAACAACCTCAACATTGAAAAATACAAAAAAGTTCAAAAGATAACATTGATAATACCAACAAATTCAACAACAACCTCAATATTGAAAATCACCAACAAATTCAACAACAACCTCAACATTGAAAAACACCAACGAATTCAAAAGCCACCCCAATATTGAAAGTCACAGACAAGTTCAACAACGACCTCAACATTGAAAATCAGCAACAAATTCAACATCAATCTCAACATGGAAAAACGCAATCAAATTCAACAACAACCTCGATATTGAAAATCACCAACAAATTCAACATCAACCTCCACATTGAAAAACACCAGCAAATTCAAAAACAACCTCAACATTGAAAAAAACTAACAATTTCAACAACAAGCTCAACATTGATAAAAACCAACAAATTCAACAACAAGCTCAACTTTTAAAAGAAGAAAAAAAAGTTATATAAAAACATTGATAACACCAAGAATTTCAACAACAGCCTCAACATTGAACGACGCCAACAAATTCAATAACAACCACAACATTGAAAATCACCAACTATTTCACACAACATCAATGTTGAAAATCAGCAACAAATTCAACAACAGCCTCAATATTGAAAAATACAAAAATGTTCAAATAATAACATTGATAACACCAACAAATTCAACAACAACCTCAACATTGAAAAACAGAAACAAATTCAACAACAACCTCAACAATTAAATACAACATCAAATTCAACAACCTCAGCATTGAAAAACACCAATGTATTCAACAACAAACCACAATATTGAAAGACACCAACAAATTCAACAACAACCTCATCATTTAAAATGACCAACCAATTCAACAACTTCAATATTGAAAATCACCAACAAATTCAACAACAACCTCAACATTGAAAAACAGAAACAAATTCAACAACAACCTCAACAATTAAATACAACATCAAATTCAACAACCTCAGCATTGAAAAACACCAATGTATTCAACAACAAACCACAATATTGAAAGACACCAACAAATTCAACAACAACCTCATCATTTAAAATGACCAACCAATTCAACAACTTCAATATTGAAAATCACCAACAAATTCAACAACAACCTCAACATTGAAAAACACCAACAAATTCAACAACAACCGCAACAATGAAAAACAGCAACAAATTCAACAACAACCTCAACAATGAAAAACACCAAAAAATTCAACAACCACAACATTGATAAATACCAACAAATTCAACAGCAACCTCAACTTTTAAAAGAAGAGAAATAGTTCAAAAAAAACATGGATAACAACAACAAATTAAACAACAACCTCAACATTAAATAATTCAAAAAAGTTCAAAAAATCATTGATAACACCAACAAATTCAACAACAACCTCAACATTGAAAAATACAAAAAGTTCAAAAAATAGCATTGATAACACCTACGAATTCAACAAAAAACTCAATCTTGAAAATCACCAACAAATTCTACAACAACCTCAACATTGAAAAACAGCAACAAATCCAACAACAACCCCACCTTTTAAAAGTACAAAAAAGTTTAAAAAAACATTGATAACACCATGAAATTAAACAACAAACTCAATCTTGAAAATCACCAACAAATTCTACAACAACCTCAACATTGAAAAACGAAAACAAATTCAACAACTGCCTCAAAATTGAATAACGCAAACAGACTTAACAACAAACTCAACCTGAAAAACACCACCAAATTGAACAACAACCTCAGTTTTAAAAGAAGAGAAAATTTTCTAAAAAACATTGATAACACCAACAAATTCAACAACCTCAACATTGAAAAACAGCAACAAATTCAACAACCTCAACATTAGAAAAACAGCAACAAATTCAACAACCTCAACATTGAAAAATGCCAACAAATTCAACAACATCCTCAACATTTAAAAGAGAAAAAGTTCAATAAAAACATTGATAACACCAAGAAATTCAACAACAGCCTCAACATTGAATGACGCCAACAAATTCAATAACAACCTCAATATTGAAAGACTCCAACAAATTCAACAACAAACTCAACATTGAAAATCACCAACAAATTCAACAAACTCAACATTGAAAAACACCAACAAATTCAAGAACAACCTCAATATTGAAAATCACCAACAAATTCAACATCAACCTCAACATTTAAAAGTACAAAATAGTTCAAAGAAGAACATTGATAACACCAACAAATTCAACAACAACCTCTACATTGAAAAATACAAAAAAGTTCAAAAAAAACATTGATAACACCAACAAATTCAACAACAACCTCAACATTGAAAAACACCAACAACTTCAACAACAACCTCAACAATGAAAAACATCAAAAAATTCAATAACCGCAACAATGAAAAATACCAACAAATTCAACAACAACCTCAACTTTTAAAAGAAGAGAAAAAGTTCAAAAAAAACATTGATAACACCAACAAATTCAACAACATCCTCAACATTGAAAAATACAAATAAGTTCAAAAAATAACATTGATAAGACCAACAAATTCAAGAACAACCTCGACATTGAAAAATACAGAAAAGTTAAAAAAATAACATTGACTAAACCATCAAATTCAACAACAAACTCAATATTGAAAATCAACAACAAATTCAACAAAAATCTCAACGTTGAAAAAAACCAAAAAATTCAACAACAAGCTCAACATTGAAGAACGCCAACAAATTGAACAACCTCAACATTGCAAAACACCAACAAATTCAACAACAACCTTAACTTTTAAAAATACAAACAACTTCAACAAAAAAGATTGATAAATCCAACAAATTCAACATCAAACTCAACAATGAAAAAGACCAACAAATTCAACAACAACCTCAACATTGGAAAAAACATACAATTTCAACAACAAGCTCAAAATTGAAAATCACCAACAAAATTCAACAACAACATCAACTTTATAAAGAAGAGAAAACGTTCAATAAAAACATTGATAACACCAAGAAATTCAACAACAACCTCAATATTGAAAGACGCCAACAAAATCAATAACAACCTCAATATTGAAAGACACCAACAAATTCAACAACAACCTCAACATTGAAAATCACGAATAAATTCAACAACATCAATACTGATTATCACCAACAAATTCAACAACAACCTCAACATTGAAAAACGCCAACAAATTCAACAACAACCTCAATATTGAAAAATACAAAAACGTTCAAATAATAACATTGATAACACCAACAAATTCAACAACAACCGCAACATTGAAAATCACCAAAAAATTCATCAACAACCTCAACATTGAAAATCGCCAACAAATTCAACAACCTCAGCATTGAATAACACCAACAAATTCAACAACCTCAACATTGAAAAACACCAACAAATTCAACAACCTCAACATTGAAAAACACCAACAAATTCAACAACCTCAACATTGCAAAATACCAACAAATCCAACAACAACCTCAACTTTTAAAGGAAGAGAAAAACTTCAATAAAAACATTGATAACACCAAGAACTTCAACAACAGCCTGAAAATTGAAAGGCACCAACAAATTCAATAACAACCTCAATAATGAAAGATTCCAACAAATTCAACAACAAAGTTAACATTGAAATTCACCAACAAATTCAACAACATCAGTATTGAAAATCATCAACAAATTCAACAACAACATCAACATTGAAAATCACCAACAAATTCAACAACATCAAAGTTGAATATCACCAACAAATTCAACAAACTCAACATTGAAAAACAGCAACAAATTCAGCAACAACATCAACAATGAAAAATATCAACAAATTCAACAACAACCTCAAGATTGACAAATAACAACAAATTCAACAACATCCTCAACATTGAAAAATACAAAAAAGTTCAAAAAATAACATTGATAACACTAACAAGTTCAACAACATCCTCAACATTGAAAATCAGCAACTAATTCAACAACACCCTCAACTTTTATAAGAAGAGAAAAAGGTCAAAAAAAACATTGTTAACAACAACAAATTCAACAACAACCTCAACATTGAAAAACAGTAACAAATTCAACAACAACCTCATTAATGAATAACAGCAACAAATTCAACAACCTCAGCATTGAAAAACACCAACAAATTCAACCACAACCTCTACACTGAAAAATACAAAAAAGATCAAAAAATAACATTGATAACACCAACAAATTGAGCAAACAAAGTTGATATTGACAATCAAAAACAAATTCAGCAACTACCTCAACAATGAAAATCACCAACAAATTCAACTACAAATTCAACATTGAAAAACTCCAACAAATTCAACAACAACCTCAACTTATAAAAGGGAAAAAGTTCAAAAAAAACATTGATAACACCAACAAATTCAACAACAACCTCAACATTGAAAAACACCAACAAATTCAACAACAACCTCAATATTGAAAGAGACCAACAAATTCAACAACAACCTCAACATTGAAAATCACGAACATATTCAACAACATCAATATTGATTATCACCAACAAATTCAACAACAACCTCAACATTGAAAAACGCCAACAAATTCAACAACAACCTCAATTTTGAAAAATACTAAAAAGTTCAAATATCATTGATAAAACCAACAAATTCAACAACAACCGCAACATTGAAAATCACCAAAAAATTCATCAACAAATTCAACATTAAAAAACGCCAACAAATTCAACAACCTCAGCATTGAATAACACCAACAAATTCAACAACCTCAACATTGAAAAACACCAACAAATTCAACAACCTCAACATTGAAAAACACCAACAAATTCAACAACCTCAACATTGCAAAATACCAACAAATTCAACAACAACCTCAACTTTTAAAGGAAGAGAAAAACTTCAATAAAAACATTGATAACACCAAGAAATTCAACAACAGCCTGAACATTGAAAGACACCAACAAATTCAATAACAACCTCAATGTTGAAAGATTACAACAAATTCAACAACAAAGTTAACATTGAAATTCACCAACAAATTCAACAACATCAGTATTGAAAATCATCAACAAATTCAACAACAACATCAACATTGAAAATCACCAACATATTCAACAACATCAAAGTTGAATATCACCAACAAATTCAACAAACTCAACATTGATAAACAGCAACAAATCAGCAACAACATCAACAATGAAAAATATCAACAAATTCAACAACAACCTCAAGATTGACAAATAACAACAAATTCAACAACAACCTCAACATTGAAAAATACAAAAAAGTTCAAAAAATAACATTGATAACACCAACAAGTTCAACAACATCCTCAACATTGAAAATCAGCAACTAATTCAACAACACCCTCAACTTTTATAAGAAGAGAAAAAGTTCAAAAAAAACATTGTTAACAACAACAAATTCAACAACAACCTCAACATTGAAAAATAGAAAAAAGTTCAAAAAATAACATGGATAACAACAACAAATTCAACAACATACTCAATATTGAAAATCAACAACAAATTCAACAAAAACCTCAACATTTAGAATGACCAATCAATTCAACAACTTCAATATTGAAAATCACCAACAAATTCAACAACAACCTCAACACTGAAAAACATCAAAAATTCAACATGAACCACAATATTGAAAATCACCAACAAATTCAACAACAACTGCAACATTGAAAAACACCAACAAATTCAACAACAACCTCAACAATGAAAAACAGCAGCAAATTCAACAGCAAACTCAACACTGAAAACTACAGAAATTTTCAAAAAATAACATTGACAACACGAACAAATTCAACAACAACTTCTACATTGAAAAATACAAATAAGTTCAAAAAATAACATTGATAACACCAGCAAATTCAACAACAACCTCAACATTGAAAACTACAGAAATTTTCAAAAAATAACATTGATAACACCAACATATTCTACAACCTCAACATTGAAAATCACCAACAAATTCAACAACAACATCAACATTGAAAAACAGCATCAAATTCAACAACAACCTTATATTTTATCAATACAAACAAGTTCAACAAAAAACATTGATAACACCAACAAATTCAACAAAAAGCTCAACAATGAAAAACAGCGACAAATTCAACAACAAACTCAGCAATGAAAACACCAACAAATTCAACAACCTCAACATTGAAAAATACCAACAAATTCAACAACAACCTCAACATTGAAAAATACAAAAAAGTTCAAAAGATAACATTGATAATACCAACAAATTCAACAACAACCTCAATATTGAAAATCACCAACAAATTCAACAACAACCTCAACATTGAAAAACACCAACGAATTCAAAAGCCACCCCAATATTGAAAGTCACAAACAAGTTCAACTACGACCTCAACATTGAAAATCAGCAACAAATTCAACAACAATCTCAACATGGAAAAACGCCAACAAATTCAACAACAACATCGATATTGAAAATCACCAACAAATTCAACATCAACCTCCACATTGAAAAACACCAGCAAATTCAAAAACAACCTCAACATTGAAAAAAACTAACAATTTCAAC
Organism: Cetorhinus maximus; assembly: GCF_964194155.1. NCBI lineage: Eukaryota > Metazoa > Chordata > Chondrichthyes > Lamniformes > Cetorhinidae > Cetorhinus > Cetorhinus maximus. The sequence goes on from NW_027596330.1 coordinate 246,977, forward strand.
AACAAGCTCAACATTGATAAAAACCAACAAATTCAACAACAAGCTCAACTTTTAAAAGAAGAAAAAAAGTTATATAAAAACATTGACAACACCAAGAATTTCAACAACAGCCTCAACATTGAACGATGCCAACAAATTCAATAACAACCACAACATTGAAAATCACCAACAATTTCACACAACATCAATGTTGAAAATCAGCAACAAATTCAACAACAGCCTCAATATTGAAAAATACAAAAATGTTCAAATAATAACATTGATAACACCAACAAATTCAACAACAACCTCAACATTGAAAAACAGAAACAAATTCAACAACAACCTCAACAATTAAATACAACATCAAATTCAACAACCTCAGCATTGAAAAACACCAACGTATTCAACAACAAACCTCAATATTGAAAGACACCAACAAATTCAACAACAACCTCATCATTTAAAATGACCAACCAATTCAACAACATCAATATTGAAAATCATCAACAAATTCAACAACAACCTCAACATTGAAAAACATCAAAAATTCAACATGAACCACAAAATTTAAAATCACCAACAAATTCAACAACAACCGCAACATTGAAAAACACCAACAAATTCAACAACAACAGCAACAATGAAAAACAGCAACAAATTCAACAACAACCTCAACAATGAAAATCACCAAAAAATTCAACAACCGCAACATTGATAAATACCAACAAATTCAACAGCAACCTCAACTTTTAAAAGAAGAGAAAAAGTTCAAAAAAAACATGGATAACAACAGCAAATTAAACAACAACCTCAACATTAAATAATACAAAAAAGTTCAAAAAATCATTGATAACACCAACAAATTCAACAACAACCTCAAAATTGAAAAATACAAAAAGTTCAAAAAATAGCATTGATAACACCTACGAATTCAGCAAAAAAATCAATCTTGAAAATCACCAACAAATTCTACAACAACCTCAACATTGAAAAACAGCAATAAATCCAACAACAACCCCAACTTTTAAAAGTACAAAAAAGTTTAAAAAAAACATTGATAACACCATCAAATTAAACAACAAACTCAATCTTGAAAATCACCAACAAATTCTACAACAACCTCAACATTGAAAAACGAAAACAAATTCAACAACTGCCTCAAAATTGAATAACGCAAACAGACTTAACAACAAACTCAACTTGAAAAACACCACCAAATTGAACAACAACCTCAGTTTTAAAAGAAGAGAAAATTTTCTAAAAAACATTGATAACACCAACAAATTCAACAACCTCAACATTGAAAAACAGCAACAAATTCAACAACCTCAACATTAGAAAAACAGCAACAAATTCAACAACCTCAACATTGAAAAATACCAACAAATTCAACAACAACCTCAACATTTAAAAGAGAAAAAGTTCAATAAAAACATTGATAACACCAAGAAATTCAACAACAACCTCAACATTGAAAAACGTCAACAAATTCAACAACCTCAGCATTGAATAACACCAACAAATTCAACAACCTCAACATTGAAAAACACCAACAAATTCAACAACCTCAACATTGAAAAACACCAACAAATTCAACAACCTCAGCATTGAAAAACACCAACAAATTCAACGACAACCTCTACATTGAAAAATACCAAAGAGATCAAAAAATGACATTGATAACGCCAACAAATTGAGCAAACAAAGTTTATATTGACAATCAAAAACAAATTCAGCAACAACCTCAACATTGAAAATCACCAACAAATTCAACTACAAATTCAACATTGAAAAACTCCAACAAATTCAACAACAACCACAACTTATAAAAGAGAAAAAGTTCAAAAAAAACATTGATAACACCAACAAATTCAACAACAACCTCAACATTGAAAAACACCAACAAATTCAACAACAACCTCAATATTGAAAGAGACCAACAAATTCAACAACAACCTCAACATTGAAAATCACGAACATATTCAACAACATCAATATTGATTATCACCAACAAATTCAACAACAACCTCAACATTGAAAAACGCCAACAAATTCAACAACAACATCAATTTTGAAAAATACTAAAAAGTTCAAATAATAACATTGATAAAACCAACAAATTCAACAACAACCGCAACATTGAAAATCACCAAAAAATTCATCAACAAACTCAGCATTGAATAACACCAACAAATTCAACAACCTCAACATTGCAAAATACCAACAAATTCAACAACAACCTCAACTTTTAAAGGAAGAGAAAAACTTCAATAAAAACATTGATAACACCAAGAAATTCAACAACAGCCTGAACATTGTAAGACACCAACAAATTCAATAACAACCTCAATGTTGAAAGATTACAACAAATTCAACAACAAAGTTAACATTGAAATTCACCAACAAATTCAACAACATCAGTATTGAAAATCATCAACAAATTCAACAACAACATCAACATTGAAAATCACCAACATATTCAACAACATCAAAGTTGAATATCACCAACAAATTCAACAAACTCAACACTGATAAACAGCAACAAATCAGCAACAACATCAACAATGAAAAATATCAACAAATTCAACAACAACCTCAAGATTGACAAATAACAACAAATTCAACAACAACCTCAACATTGAAAAATACAAAAAAGTTCAAAAAATAACATTGAAAACACCAACAAGTTCAACAACATCCTCAACATTGAAAATCAGCAACAAATTCAACAACACCCTCAACTTTTATAAGAAGAGAAAAAGTTCAAAAAAAACATTGTTAACAACAACAAATTCAACAACAACCTCAACATTGAAAAACAGTAACAAATTCAACAACAACGTCATCAATGAATAACAGCAACAAATTCAACAACCTCAGCATTGAAAAACACCAACAAATTCAACGACAACCTCTACATTGAAAAATACCAAAGAGATCAAAAAATAACATTGATAACACCAACAAATTGAGCAATCAAAGTTTATATTGACAATCAAAAACAAATTCAGCAACAACCTCAACATTGAAAATCACCAACAAATTCAACTACAAATTCAACATTGAAAAACTCCATCAAATTCAACAACAACCTCAACTTATAAAAGAGAAAAAGTTCAAAAAAAACATTGATAACACCAACAAATTCAACAACAACCTCAACATTGAAAAACACCAACAAATTCAACAACAACCTCAATATTGAAAGAGACCAACAAATTCAACAACAACCTCAACATTGAAAATCACGAACATATTCAACAACATCAATATTGATTATCACCAACAAATTCAACAACAACCTCAACATTGAAAAACGCCAACAAATTCAACAACAACCTCAATTTTGAAAAATACTAAAAAGTTCAAATAATAACATTGATAAAACCAACAAATTCAACAACAACCGCAACATTGAAAATCACCAAAAAATTCATCAACAACCTCAGCATTGAATAACACCAACAAATTGAACAACCTCAACATTGAAAAACACCAACAAATTCAACAACCTCAACATTGAAAAACACCAACAAATTCAACAACCTCAACATTGCAAAATACCAACAAATTCAACAACAACCTCAACTTTTAAAGGAAGAGAAAAACTTCAATAAAAACATTGATAACACCAAGAAATTCAACAACAGCCTGAACATTGAAAGACACCAACAAATTCAATAACAACCTCAATGTTGAAAGATTACAACAAATTCAACAACAAAGTTAACATTGAAATTCACCAACAAATTCAACAACATCAGTATTGAAAATCATCAACAAATTCAACAACAACATCAACATTGAAAATCACCAACATATTCAACAATATCAAAGTTGAATATCACCAACAAATTCAACAAACTCAACATTGATAAACAGCAACAAATCAGCAACAACATCAACAATGAAAAATATCAACAAATTCAACAACAACCTCAAGATTGACAAATAACAACAAATTCAACAACATCCTCAACATTGAAAAATACAAAAAAGTTCAAAAAATAACATTGATAACACCAACAAGTTCAACAACATCCTCAACATTGAAAATCAGCAACTGATTCAACAACACCCTCAACTTTTATAAGAAGAGAAAAAGTTCAAAAAAAACATTGTTAACAACAACAAATTCAACAACAACTTCAACATTGAAAAACAGTAACAAATTCAACAACAACCTCATCAATGAATAACAGCAACAAATTCAACAACCTCAGCATTGAAAAACACCAACAAATTCAACGACAACCTCTACATTGAAAAATACAGAACAGATCAAAAAATAACATTGTTAACACCAACAAATTGAGCAAACAAAGTTGATATTGACAATCAAAAACAAATTCAGCAACAACCTCAACATTGAAAATCAAAAGCAAATTCAACTACAAATTCAACATTGAAAAACTCCAACAAATTCAACAACAACCTCAACTTATAAAAGAAGAGAAAAAGTTCAAAAAAAACATTGATAACACCAACAAATTCAACAACAACCTCAACATTGAAAAACACCAACAAATTCAACAACAACCTCAATATTGAAAGAGACCAACAAGTTCAACAGTAACCTCAAGATTGAAAATCTCCAACAAATTCAATAGCCTCAACATTGAAAATCACCAACAAATTCAACCAGAAAGTCAAAAAAGAAAAACACCAACAAATTCAACAACAACTTCAACATTGAAAAACACCAACTAATTAAACCACAATCTCAACTTTCAAAAATACAAATACGTTGAAAAATTTACATTGATAACACCAACAAATTCAACAACAACCTCAATATTGAAAATGACCAACAAATTCAACAACAACCTCAACATTGAAAATCAGCGACAAATTCAACAAGAATCTCAAAATTTAAAAACACCAACAAATTCAACAACAACCTCAACTTTTAAAAGAAGAGAAAAAGTTGAAAATAAACATTGATAACACCAAAAAATTCTACAACAACCTCAACATTGAAAATCACAAACAAATTCAACAACTTCAATATTGAATAACACCAACAAATTCAACAACAACCTCAGCATTGAAAAATACCAACAAATTCAACTACAACCTCTACAATGAAAAATACCAAAAAATTCAACAACATCCGCAACATTGAAAAACACCAACAAATTCAACAACAATCTCAACACTGAAAAACACCATCAAATTCAACAACAACCTCAACATTAATGTACACCAACAACTTCAACAACCTCAACAATGAAAAACAACAAAAAATTCAACAACCGCAACAATGAAAAGTAACAACAAATTCAACAACAACCTCAACTTTTAAAAGAAGAGAAAAAGTTCAATTAAACATTGATAACACCAACAAATTCAACAACATCCTCAACATTGAAAAATACAAATAAGTTCAAAAAATAACATTGTTAAGACCAACAAATTCAACAACAACCTCGACATTGAATAATACAGAAAAGTTAAAAAAATAACATTGATTAAACCATCACATTCGACAACAAACTCAATATGCAAAATCAACTACAAATTCAACAACAACCTCAGCATTTAAAAACACCAATAAATTCAACAACAAACTCAACGTTGAAAAAAACCAAAAAATTCAACAACAAGCTCAACATTGAAAAACACTAACAAATTGAACAACCTCAGCATTGCAAAACACCAACAAATTCAACAACAACCTTAACTTATAAAAATACAAACAAGTTCAACAAAAATCATTTGATAACACCAACAAATTCAACAAAAACTTCAACATTTAAAAACACCAAAAACTTCAACAATCTCAACAATGAAAAACACCAACTAATTCAACAACAACCGCAACATTGAAAAATACCAACAAATTCAACAACAACCTCAGCTTTTAAAAGAAGATAAAAAGTTCATAAAAAACATTGATAACAACAACAAATTCAACAACAACCTCAACATTGAAAAATAGAAAAAAGTTCAAAAAATAACATTTATAACATCAACAAATTCAACAACAAACTCAATATTGAAAATCAGCAACAAATTAAACAACAACCTGAACATTGAAAATCACCAACAAATTCAACAACAATCTCAATAATGAAAATCACCAACACATTCAACAATAACCTCAACATTGAAAATCAGCAGCAAATTCAACAACAATCTCAACATTGAAAAGCACCAACAAATTCAACAACAATCTCAATAATGAAAATTATCAACAAATTCAACAACAACCTCAACTTTTAAAAGAGGAAAAGTTCAAAAAAACATTGGTAACACCAACAAATTCAAAAACATCCTCAACATTGAAAAATACAAATAAGTTCAAACAATAACATTGATAAGACCAACAAATTCTAGAACAAATTCGACATTGAAAAATACAGAAAAGTTAAAAAAATGACATTGATTAAACCATCAAAATCAACAACAAACTCAATATTGAAAATCAACAACAAATTCAACAACAACCTGAAAACTGAAAAACACCAACAAATTCAACAAAAACCTCAACGTTGAAAAAAACCAAAAAATTCAACAAGAAGCTCAACATTGAAAAACACCAACAAATTGAACAACCTCAACATTGTAAAACACCAACAAATTCAACATCAACCTTGTCTTTTAAAAATACAAACAAGTTCAACAAAAAACATTGATAGCACCAACAAATTCAACAATAACCTCAACAATGAAAAAGACCAACAAATTCAACAACAAACTCAACATTGAAAAATAACAAAAAATTCAACAACAACCTCAACATTGTTAAATACAAAAAAGTTCAAAAAATAATTTTGATAACACCAACAAGTTCAACAACAAACTCAACATTGAAAATCAGCAACAAATTCAACAACAACCTCAACTTTTGAAAGAAGAGAAAAAGTTCAAAAAAAACATTGATAACACAAACAAATTGAACAACAACCTCAACATTGAAAAACAGCAACAAATTCAACAACAACCTCATCAATGAAAAACACCAACAAATTCAACAACCTCAACATTGAAAAACACCAACATATTCAACAACAACCTCAATATTGAAAGACACCAAAAAATTCAACAACAACCGCAACATTTAGAATGACCAACCAATTTAACAACTTCAATATTGAAAATCACCAACAAATTCAACAACAACCTCAACACTGAAAAACATCAAAAATTCAACATGAACCACAATATTGAAAATCACCAACAAATTCAACAACAACCGCAACATTGAAAAACACCAACAAATTCAACAACAACCTCAACAATGATAAACAGCAACAAATTCAACAGCAACCTCAACATTGAAAACTACAGAAATTTTCAAAAAATAACATTGACAACACGAACAAATTCAACAACAACCTCTACATTGAAAAATACAAATAAGTTCAAAAAATAACATTGATAACACCAGCAAATTCAACAACAACCTCAACATTGAAAACTACAGAAATTTTCAAAAAATAACATTGATAACACCAACATATTCTACAACCTCAACATTGAAAATCACCAACAAATTCAACAACAACATCAACATTGAAAAACAGCATCAAATTCAACAACAACCTTAACTTTTATCAATACAAACAAGTTCAACAAAAAATATTGATAACACCAACAAATTCAACAAAAAGATCAACAATGAAAAACAGCAACAAATTAAACAACAAACTCAACAATGAAAAACACCAACAAATTCAACAACGACCTCAACATTGAAAATCAGCAACAAATTCAACAACAATCTCAAATTGAAAAACGCCAACAAATTCAACAACAACACCAATATTGAAAATCACCAACAAAAAATCACGAACAAATTCAACATCAACCTCAACATTGAAAAACACCAACAAATTCAACAACAACCTGAAAATTGAAAAAAACCTACAAATACAACAACAAGCTCAAAATTGAAAATCACCAACAAATTCAACAACAACCTCAACTTTATAAAGAAGAGAAAAAGTTCAATAAAACATTGATAACACCAAGGAATTCAGCACCAACCTCAACATTGAAAGACGCCATCAATTTCAATAACCACCACAACATTGAAAAACACCAACAAATTCACAAACAACCTCAAAATTGAAAAAAACCTACAAATTCAACAACAAGCTCAACATTGAAAATCACCAACAAATTCAACAACAACCTCAACTTTATAAAGAAGAGAAAAAGTTATATAAAAACATTGATAACACCAAAAATTCAACAACAACCTCAACATTGAAAGACACCAACAAATTCAATAACCACCTCAATATTGAAAGACGCCAACAAATTAAACAAGAACCTCAACATTAAAAATCACCAACAAAATCAACAACATCAATATTGAATAACACCAACAAATTCAACAACAGCCTGAACATTGAAAAATACAAAAAAGTTCAAAAATAACATTGATAACACCAACAAATTCAACAAAAACCTCAACATTTAAAATCACCAACAAATTCAACAACAACCTCAAAATTGAAAAACAACAACAAATTAAACAACCTCAACATTGAAAAACACCAACAAATTCAACAATCTCGACATGGAAAAACACCAACAAATTCAACAACCTCAACATTGAAAAACACCAACAAATTCAACAACCTCAACATTGAAAAATACCAACAAATTCAACAACAACCTCAACATTGAAAAATACAAAAAAGTTCAAAAGATAACATTGATAATACCAACAAATTCAACAACAACCTCAATATTGAAAATCACCAACAAATTCAACAACAACCTCAACATTGAAAAACACCAACGAATTCAACAACAACCACAATATTGAAAGACACAAACAAGTTCAACAACGACCTCAACATTGAAAATCAGCAACAAATTCAACAACAATCTCAACATGGAAAAACGCCAACAAATTCAACAACAACATCGATATTGAAAATAAGCAACAAATTCAACATCAACCTCCACATTGAAAAACACCAACAAATTCAAAAACAACCTCAACATTGAAAAAAACTAACAATTTCATCAACAAGCTCAACATTGAAAAAAAACCAACAAATTCAACAACAACCTCAACTTTTAAAAGAAGAGAAAAAGTTATATTAAAACATTGATAACACCAAGAATTTCAACAACAGCCTCAACATTGATCGACGCCAACAAATTCAATAACACCCTCAATATTGAAAGACACCATCAAATTCAAACAACATCAATATTGAAAATCAGCAACAAATTCAACGACAACCTCAATATTGAAAAATACAAAAAAGTTGAAATAATAACATTGATAACACCAACAAATTCAACAATAACCTCAACATTGAAAAACAGAAACAAATTCAACAACAACCTCAAGAATGAAAAACACCATCAAATTCAACAACCTCAGCATTGAAAAACACCAACATATTCAACAACAAACCTCAATATTGAAAGACACCAACGAATTCAACAACAACATCAACATTTAAAATGACCAACCAATTCAACAACTTCAATATTGAAAATCATCAACAAATTCAACAACAACAACCTCAACATTGAAAAACATCAAAAATTCAACATGAACCACAATATTGAAAATCACCAACAAATTCAACAACAACCGCAACATTGAAAAACACCAACAAATTCAACAACAACCGCAACAATGAAAAACAGCAACAAATTCAACAACAACCTCAACAATGAAAAACACCAAAAAATTCAACAAACCGCAACATTGAAAAATACCAACAAATTCAACAACAACCTCAACATTGAAAAATACAAAAAAGTTCAAAAGATAACATTGAAAAACACCAACAAATTCAACAACAACCTCAATATTGAAAATCACCAACAAATTCAACAACAACCTCAACACTGAAAAACACCAACGAATTCAACAGCAACCACAATATTGAAAGACACAAACAAGTTCAACAACGACCTCAACATTGAAAATCAGCAACAAATTCAACAACAATCTCAACATGGAAAAACGCCAACAAATTCAACAACAACATCGATATTGAAAATCAGCAACAAATTCAACATCAACCTCCACATTGAAAAACACCAACAAATTCAAAAACAACCTCAACATTGAAAAAAACTAACAATTTCAACAACAAGCTCAACGTTGAAGAAAACCAACAAATTCAACAACAACCTCAACTTTTAAAAGAAGAGAAAAAGTTATATAAAAACATTGATAACGCCAAGAATTTCAACAACAGCCTCAACATTGAACGACGCCAACAAATTCAATAACACCCTGAATATTGAAAGACACCAATAAATTCAACATCAACCTCAACATTGAAAATCACCAACAAATTCAAACAACATCAATATTGAAAATCAGCAACAAATTCAACAACAACCTCAATACTGAAAAAATACAAAAAAGTTCAAATAATAACATTGATAACACCAACAAATTCAACAACAACCTCAACATTGAAAAACAGAAACAAATTCAACAACAACCTCAACAATGAATAACACCATCACATTCAACAACCTCAGCATTGAAAAACACCAACATATTCAACAACAAACCTCAATATTGAAAGAGACAAACCAATTCAACAACAACATCAACATTTAAAATGACCAACCAATTCAAAAACTTCAATATTGAAAATCCTCAACAAATTCTACAACAACCTCAACATTGAAAAACATCAAAAATTCAACATGAACCACAATATTGAAAATCACCAACAAATTCAACAACAACCGCAACATTGAAAAACACCAACAAATTCAACAACAACCGCAACAATGAAAAACAGCAACAAATTCAACAACAACCTCAACAATGAAAAACACCAAAAAATTCAACAACCGCAACATTGATAAATACCAACAAATTCAACAGCATCCTCAACTTTTAAAAGAAGAGAAAAAGTTCAAAAGAAACATGGATAACAACAACAAATTAAACAACAACCTCAACTTTGAAAAATACAAAAAGTTCAAAAATTAGCATTGATAACACCTACGAATTCAACAACAAACTCAATCCTGAAAATCACCAACAAATTCTACAACAACCTCAACATTGAAAAACACCAACAAATTCAAAAACAACCTCAACTTTTACAAGTACAAAAAAGTTATAAAAAAACATTGATAACACCAACAAATTAAACAACAAACTCAATCTTGAAAATCACCAACAAATTTTACAACAACCTCAACACTGAAAAACGAAAACAAATTCAACAACAACCTCAACATTGAATAACGCAAACAAATTTAACAACAACCTCAACTTTAAAAACACCACCAAATTGAACAACAACCTCAAGTTTTAAAAGAAGAGAAAATTTTCTAAAAAACATTGATAACACCAACAAATTCAACAACCTCAACATTGAAAAACAGCAACAAATTCAACAACCTCAACACTGAAAAACAGCAACAAATTCAACAACCTCAACATTGAAAAATACCAAAAAATTCAACAACAACCTCAACATTTAAAAAAGAAAAAGTTCAGTAAAAACATTGATAACACCAAGAAATTCATCAACAGCGTCAACATTGAATGACGCCAACAAATTCGATAACAACCTCAATATTGAAAGACTCCAACAAATTCAACAACAAACTCAACATTGAAAATCACCAACAAATTCAACAAACTCAACATTGAAAAACAGCAAAAAATTCAACAACAACATCAACAATGAAAAATACCTACAAATTCAACAACAACCTCAACATTGAAAAATAACAACAACCTCAACATTGAAAAATACAAAAAAGTTCAAAAAATAACATTGATAACACCAACAAGTTCAACAACAACCTCAACATTGAAAATCAGCAACAAATTCAACAACAACCTCAACTTTTGAAAGCCGAGAAAAAGTTTTAAAAAAACATTGATAACGCCAACAAATTCAACAACAACCTCAACATTGAAAAACAGCAACAAATTCAACAACAACCTCAACACTGAAAAACATCAAAAATTCAACATGAACCGCAATATTGAAAATCACCAACAAATTCAACAACAACCGCAACATTCAAAAACACAAACAAATTCAACAACAACCTCAACTTTTAAAAGGAGAGTAAAAGTTCAAAAATAACATTGATAACACCAAGTAATTCAACAACAACCTCAACATTGAAAAACACCAACAAATTCAACAGCAACCTCAACATTGAAAATCACCAACCAATTCAACAACAGCAATATTGAAAATAACAAACAAATGCAACAGAAACCACAACATTGAAAAACGCCAACAAATTCAACAAGAACCTGAATATTGAAAATCACCAACAAATTCAACAACAACCTCAACATTGAAAAACACCAACAAACTCAACAACAACCTCAACATTGAAAAGAACCAATAAATTCAACAACAATCTCAACGTTCAAAAATACAAAGACGTTCAAAAAATAACATTGATAACACCTAAAACTCAACAACAACCTCAATATTGAAAATCACCTACAAATTCAACTACAACCTCAACATTGAAAAACAGCAACAAATTCAACAACAACCTCAACAATCAAAAAAACCAAAAAATTCAACAGCCTCAACATTGAAAAGTACCATCAAATTCAACAACCTCAACTTTTAAAAGAGAAAAAGTTCGAAAGAACATTGATAACAACAACAAATTCAAAAACAACCTCAACTTTGAAAAACGGCAACAAATTCAACATCAACCTCAATATTGAAAATCACCAACAAATTCATCAACAACTTCAGCATTGAAAAACGCCAACAAATTCAACAACCTCAACATTGAAAAGTACCAACAAATTCAACAACAGCCTCAACATTGAAAAATACAAAAAAGTTCAAAAAATAACATTGATAACACCAACAAATTCAACAACAACCTCAACGTTGAAAAACGGCAACAAATTCAACAACAACCTCAATATTGAAAATCACCAACAAATTCAACAACAACTTCAACATTGAAAAACGCAAACAAATCCAACTACAACTTCAATATTGAAAATCACCAACAGATTCAACAAGAACCTCAACACTGAAAAACACCAACAAATTCAACAACAACCTCAACATTTAAAAAAACCAACAAATTTAAATACAATCTCAACATTGAAAAATACAAAAAAGTTCAAAAAATAACATTGATAACATTAAAAAATTCAGCAACAACCTCAACATTGAAAAACAGCAACAAATTCAACAACTGCCAAAACAATCAAAAACACCAACAAATTCAACAACAACCTTAACATTGAAAAAAACCAATAAATTCAAGTACAATCTGAACATTGAAAAATACAAAAAAGTTCAAAAATAACATTGATAACACCAACAAATTCAACAACAACCTCAACATTGAAAGACACAAAAAAATTCAACAACAACCTCAAGAATGAATAACACCAACAAATTCTACAACAACCTCAACATTGAAAAACGACAACAAATTCAACAACAACCTCAACATTGAAAAACACCAACAAATTGAACAACAACCTCAAATTTTCAAAAAAACATTGATAACAAATACAAATTCAACAACAACCTCAACCTTGACAAACGCCAACAAATTCAACAACAACCTCAACATTGAAAATGACAAAAAATTTCAAAAGATAACATTGATTACACCAACAAATTCAAAAACAAACTCAAGATTGAAAATCATCAACAAATTCAACAACAAACCTCAACATTGAAAAACACCAACAAATTCAACAAACTCAACATTGAAAAACACCAACAAATTCAACAGCCTCAAAATTGAAAAGTACCAACAAATTCAACAACAACCTCAACATTGAAAAATACAAAAAAGTTCAAAAAATAACATTGATAATACCAGCAAATTCATCAACAACCTCAGTATTGAAAATCACCAACAAATTCAAAAACAACCTCAACATTGAAAAACACCAACAAATTGAACAACAACCTCAAAATTGAAAGACACCAACAAGTTCAACAATGACCTCAACATTGAAAATCAGCAACAAATTCAACAACAATCTCAACATTGAAAAACGCCTACAAATTCAACAACAACATCAATATTGAAAATCAACAACAAATTCAACATCAACCTCAACATTGAAAAACACCAACAAATTCAAATACAATCTGAACATTGAAAAATACAAAAAAGTTCAAAAAATAACATTGATAACATTAAAAAATTCAGCAACAACCTCAACATTGAAAAACAGCAACAAATTCAACAACTGCCAAAACAATCAAAAACACCAACAAATTCAACAACAACCTTAACATTGAAAAAAACCAATAAATTCAAATACAATCTGAACATTGAAAAATACAAAAAAGTTCAAAAAATAACATTGATAACACCAACAAATTCAACAACAACCTCAACATTGAAAACCACCAACAAATTCAACAACAACCTCAACATTGAAAGACACGAAAAAATTCAACAACAACCTCAAGAATGAATAACACCAACAAATTCAACAACCTCAACATGGAAAAACACCAACAAATTCAACGACATCAACGTTGAAAAACACCAACAAATTCAACAACAACCACAACATTGAAAACCACCAACAAATTCAACAACAACCTCAACATTGAAAGACACGAAAAAATTCAACAACAACCTCAAGAATGAATAACACCAACAAATTCAACAACCTCAACATGGAAAAACACCAACAAATTCAACGACATCAACATTGAAAAACACCAACAAATTCAACAACAACCACAACATTGAAAACCACCAACAAATTCAACAACAACCTCAACATTGAAAGACACGAAAAAATTCAACAACAACCTCAAGAATGAATAACACCAACAAATTCAACAACCTCAACAAGGAAAAACACCAACAAATTCAACGACATCAACATTGAAAAACACCAACAAATTCAACAACAACCACAACATTTGAAACTACAAAAAAGTTCAAAAAGGAACATTGATAAAACAAACAAATTCAACAACAAACTCTTTTTTGAAAGTCACAAACGAAAGCAACAACATTGAAAAACACCAACAAATTCAAGAACAACCTCAACTTTTAAAAGAGAAAAAGTTCATAAAAAACATTGATAACACCAACAAATTCAACAACAACCTCAATATTGAAATACACCACCAAATTCATCAACAACCTCAACATTGAAAAACACCAACAAATTCAACAACAACCTCAACATTGAAAAAACCAAGAAATTCAACAACAAGCTCAAATTTCAAAAATAAAAAAAAGTTCAAAAAATAACATTGATAACACCAACAAATTCAACAACAACCTCAATATTGAAAATCACCAACAAATTCAACAACAAGCTCAAGTATCAAAAACACCAACAAATTCAACAACAACCTCTACATTGAAAAATACCAACAAATTCAACAACAACCTGCATATTGAAAAATACGAAAAAGTTCAAAAAATAACATTGATAACACCAACAAATTCAACAGCAACCTCATTATTGAATATCACCAACAAATTCAACAACAACCTCAATATTGAAAAACACCAACAAATTCAACACCAACCTCAATATTGAAAGACACCAACAAATTCAACAACAAGCTCAAATTGCAAATCATCAACAAATTCAACAACAACCTCAACATTGAAAAACAGCAACAAATTCAACAACAACTTCAACAATCAAAAAAAGCAAAAAATTCAACAGCCTCAACATTGAAAAATACCATCAAATTCAACAACCTCAACTTTTAAAAGAAGAGAAAAAGTTCAAAAGAACATTGATAACACCAACAAATTCAACAACAACCTCAACATTGAAAAACGCAAAAAAATTCAACTACATCCTCAATATTGAAAATCACCAACTGATTCAACAACAACCTCAACATTGAAAAACACCCACAAATTCAACAACAACCTCAACATTTAATAAAACCAACAAATTCAAATACAATCTCAACATTGAAAAATACAAAAAAGTTCAAAAAATAACATTGATAACACTAAAAAATTCAGCAACAATCTCAACATTGAAAAACGGCAACAAATTCAACAACTGCCTCAACAATCAAAAACACCATCAAATTCAACAACAGCCTTAACATTGAAAAATACCAATAAATTCAAATACAATCTCAACATTGAAAAATACAAAAAAGTTCAAAAAATAACATTGATAACACCAACAAATTCAACAACAACCTCAATATTGAAATTCACCCACAAATTCAACAACAACCTCAACATTGAAAAACAACAACAAATTCAACAACAACCTCAACATTGAAAGACTCGAAAAAATTCAACAACAACCTCAAGAATGAATAACACCAACAAATTCAACGACATCAACATTGAAAAACACCAACAAATTCAACAACAACCTCATTATTGAATATCACCAACAAATTCAACAACAACCTCAACATTGAAAAACACCAACAAATTCAACACCAGCCTCAATATTGAAAGACACCAACAAATTCAACAACAAGCTCAACATTGAAAATCACGAACAAATTCATCAACAACCTCAACATTGAAAAGCGCCAACAATTTCAACAACAACCTCAATATTGAAAATCATCAACAAATTCAACAACAAACTCAACATTGAAAAAAACCAACAAAGTCGACAAAAAGCTCATTATTGAAAAACGCCAACATATTCAACAACAACCTCAATATTGAAAGTCACCAACAAATTCAACAACAACCTCAACATTGAAAATCGCCCACAAATTCAACAACAACCTCAATATAGAAGATCACCAACAAATCCAACAACAACATCAACATTGAAAATCACCAACAAATTCAACAACAACCTCAATATTGAAAATCACCAACAAATTCAACAACAGCCTCAACATTGAAAAACGCCAACAAATTCAAGAACAACCTCAATATTGAAAGTCAACAACAAATTCAACAACAGCCTCAACATTGAAAAATGCCAACAAATTGAAGAACAACCTCAATATTGAAAGTGAACAACAAATTCAACAACAACCTCAACATTGAAAAACGCCAACAAATTCAACATCAAATTCAACATTGAAAAACAACAACAAATTGTACAACAACCTCAACTTATACAAGAAGAAAAAAAGTTCAAAAAAACATTGATAACACCAACAAATTCAACAACAACCTCAACATTTAAATAGTCCAACAAATTTAACAACAACCTCAATATTGAAAAACACCAACAATTTGAACAACAACCTCAACTTTTAAAAGAAGAGAAAATGTTCAAAAAAACATTAATAACACCAGCAAATTCAACAACAGCCTCAATATTGAAAGTCACCAACAAATTCAACAACAACCTCAACATTGAAAAACGCCAACAAATTGAACAACAACCTCAACTTTTAAAAGAAGAGCAAAAGTTCAAAAAAACATTGATAACACCAATAAATTCAAAAACAACCTCAATATTGAAGTCACCAACAAATTCAACAACAACCTCAACATTGAAAAACACCAACAAATTCAACAACAACCTCAATATTGAAAGACACCAACAAATTCAACAAGAAGCTCAACCTTGAAAATCACGAACAAATTCAACAACATCAATATTGAAAATCACCAACAGATTCAACAACAACCTCAACATTGAAAAACGCCAACAATTTCAACAGCAACCTCAATATTGAAAATCATCAACAAATTCAACAACAACCTCAACATTGAAAAACACAAACACATTCAACAACACCCTCAACTTTTAAAAGAAGAGAAAAAGTTCAAAAAAATCATTGATAACACCAACAAATTCAACAAGAGCCTCAACGTTGAAAAACGCCAACAAATTCGACAACAACCTCAACATTGAAAGTCACCAACAAATTCAACAACAACCTCAAAAATGAAAAACAGCAAAAAATTCAACAACAACCTCAACTTTTAAAAGAAGAGAAAAAGTTCAAAAAAATCATTGATAACACCAACAAATTCAACAACAACCTCAACATTGATAAATACAAAAAAGTTTAAAAAATAACATTGATAACACCAACGATTTCAACAACAATCTCAACATTGAAAAGCAGCAACAAATTCAAAAAGAATCTCAACATTGAAAAACGTCAACAAATTCAACAACAACCTCAATATTGAAAATAATCAATAAATTAACAACAATCTCAACTTTGAAAAACACCAACAAATTCAACAACAACCTCAAACTTGAAAAACACAAACTAATTCAACAACAACCTCAACAGTTAAAAGCACAAAAAAGTTCCAAAAAACATTGATAACACCAACGATTTCAACAACAATCTCAACATTGAATAACGCGAACAAATTCAACAATAACCTCAATATTGAAAGTCACCAAGAAATTCAGCAACAATCTCAACATTGAAAAACACCAACAAATTCAACAACAACCTTAATATTGAAAGACACCAACAAATTCTATAACATCCTGAACATTTAAAAGTACAAAAAAGTTCAAAAAAGAACATTGATAACACCAGCAAATTCAACAGCAACCTCAACACTGATAACACCAACAAATTCAACAACAACCTCAACATTGAAAATCACCAACAAATTCAACAACAACCTCAATATTGAAACAACCAACAAATTCAACAACAACCTCAACATTGAAAAGCACCAAATAATTCAACAACAACCTCAACATTGAAATACACCAACAAATTCAACAACAACCTCAACATTGAAAAACGCCAACAAATTCAACAACAACCTCAACAATGAAAAACACCAATTAAATCAAAATCAACCTCAACTTTTAAAAGTACAATAAAGTTCAACAAAGTAAACTTTGATAACACCATGAAATTCAACAACAACCACAATATTGAAAATCAGCAATACATTCAACAACAAACTCAACATTGAAAAACACCAACAAATTCATCAACATCCTCAATATTGAAAATCAACAACAAATTCAACAACAACCTCTACATTGTAAAATGCCAACAAATTCGACAACAACCTGAATTTTGAAAATCAGCAACAAATTCAACAACATCAACAATGAAAAACACCAAAGAATTCAACAACATCCTCAGCATTGAAAAACGCCAACAAATTCAAGAGCAACCTCAACAAAGAAAAACACCAACAAATTCAAAATAAACCTCAAATTTTAAAAGTACAAAAAAGTTCAACAAAATAAACATTGAAAAACACCAACTAATTCAACAACATCATCATCATTGAAAAAACAAATAAAAAAATTCAGCAACAACCTCAACTTTTAAATCTACAAAAAATTTCAACAAAATAAACATTGACAACATCAACAAATTCAACTACAATCTCAATATTGAATATTGCCAACAAATTCAACAATAATCTCAAAAATGAAAAGACCAAAAAATTCAACAAAAACCATACCATTGAAAAACACCAACATTTTCAACAACAACCTCAACTATTAAACGTACAAAAAAGTTCAAAAAAACAATATTGAAAATCACCAACAAATTCAAAAACCTCAATATTGAAAAACACCAAAAAATTCAACAACAACCTCAACAATGAAAAACACCAACAAATGCATCAATAACCTCAACAATGAAAAGCACCAAGAATATTCAACAACAACCTCAACATTGAAAAACGCCAACAAATTCAACAACGAACTCAACAATGAAAAACAACAATAAATTCAAAATCAACCTAAACTTGTAAAAGTACAAAAAAGTTCAAAAAAGAATATTGATAACACCAACAAATTCAAGAACACCCTCAATACTGAAAATCATCATAAATTCAACGACCTCAACTTTGAAAAACAATAAGATATTCAACAACAACCTCAACATTGAAAAACGCCACCAAATTCAACAACAACCTCAACATTGAAAAACGCCAACAAAATCAACAGCAATCTCAATATTGAAAAACACCAACAAATTCATCAACAACGACAACAATGAAAAAGACCAACAAATTCAGCAACAACCTCAACTTATAAGAGAAGAGAAAAAGTTCAAAAAAACATTGATAAAACCAACAAATTCAACAACAATCTCAACATTGAGAAGCGCCAACAATTTCAACAACAACCTCAATATTGAAAATCATCAACAAATTCAACAACAAACTCAACATTGAAAATCGCCAACAAATTCAACAACAACCACAATAATGAAAAACTCCAACAAAATCAACAACAACCTCAACAATGAAAAACACCAACAAATTCAACAACAACCTCAACAATGAATAACACAAATAAATTCAACAACAACCTCAACATTGAAGAACACCAACAAATTCAACAACAACCTCAACATTGAAAAACGCCAACAAATTCAACAACAACCTCAATATTGAAAATCACCAATAAATTCAACAACAACCTCAACATTGAAAATCACCAACAAATTCAACAACAACCTCAACTTTTAAAAGAAGAGAAAAAGTTAAAAAAAACATTGATAACACCAACAAATTCAACAACAACCTCAACATTGAAAAACACCAACAAATTTAACAACAACCTCAACATTGAAAACACCAACAAATTGAACAACAACCTCAACTTTAAAAGAAGAGAAAAAGTTCAAAAAGTCATTGATATCACCAACAAATTCAACAACAATCTCAATATTGAAGTCACCAACAAATTCAACAGCAACCTCAACATTGAAAAACACCAACAAATTCAACAACAACCTCAACATTGAATAACACCAACAAATTCAACAACAACCTCAACATTGATAAATACAAAAAAGTTCGAAAAATAACATTGATAACACCATAAATTCAGCAACAATCTCAATTTTGAAAATCACCAACAAATTGAACAACAACCTCAACATTGAATAATATAAAAAGTTCAAAAAATAACATTGATAACACCAACAAATTCAACAACAAACTCAACGTTGAAAAAAAACAATAAATTCAACAACAAGCTCAACATTGAAAAACACCAACAAATTCAACAACAGCCTTACCTTTTAAAAGTACATAAAAGATTAAAAAAAACATTGATAACACCAACAAATTCAACAACAGCCTCAAAATTGAAAGACGCCAACAAATTCAACAACAACCTCAATATTGAAAGTCACCAAGAAATTCAACAAGAACCTCAACATTGAAAAACACCAACAAATCCAACAACAACCTCAATATTGAAAATCGCCAACAAATTCATGAACAACCTCAAAATTGAATAACACCAACAAAGTGAACAACAACCTCAACTTATAAGAGAAGAGAAAAAGTTCAAAAAAA
This sequence comes from Cetorhinus maximus, assembly GCF_964194155.1. Lineage (NCBI taxonomy): Eukaryota > Metazoa > Chordata > Chondrichthyes > Lamniformes > Cetorhinidae > Cetorhinus > Cetorhinus maximus. The sequence continues at coordinate 268,124 of NW_027596330.1, forward strand.
ATTGATAACACCAACAAATTCAAGAACAATCTCAACATTGAAAAACGCGAACAAATTCAACAATAACCTCAATATTGAAAATCACCAAGAAATTCAACAACAACCTCAATATTGAAAGATATCAACAAATTCAACAACAAGCTCAACATTGAAAATCACCATCAAATTCAACAACAAGCTCAACATTGAAAAACACCAAAAAATTCAACAACCTCAACTTTTAAAAGAAGAGTAAATGATCAAAAAAAACATTGATAACACCAACATATTCAACAACAACCTCAACACTGAAAAACGCCAACAAATTCAACAACAACCTCAACATTGAAAATCATCAACAAATTGAACAACAACCTCAACATTGAAAAACACAAACAAATTCAACAACACCCTCAACTTTTAAAAGAAGAGAAAAAGTTCAACAATATCATTGATAACACCAACAAATTCAATAAGAGCCACAACATTGAAAAACGCCAACAAATTCGACAACAACCTCAACATTGAAAGTCACCAACAAATTCAATAACAACCTCAAAAATGAAAAACACCAGAAAATTCAACAACCTCAACTTTTAAAAGAAGAGAAAATGATCAAAAAAAACATTGATAACACCAACATATTCAACAACAACCTCAACATTGAAAAACGCCAAAATTTCAGCAACAACCTCAATATTGAAAATCATCAAAAATTTAACAACAACCTCAACATTGAAAACTACAAAAAAGTTCAAAAAATAACATTGATAACAAGCTAAACATGGAAAAACTCCAACAAATTCAACAATAACCTCAATATTGAAAGATACCAACAAATTCAACAACAAGCTCAACATTGAAAATCACGAACAAATTCAAAAACATCAATATTGAAAATCACCAACAGATTCAACAACAACCTCAACATTGATAAACACAAAAAAGTTCAAAAAATAACATTGATAACAACAACAAATTCAACAACAACCTCAACATTGAAAAGCAGCAACAAATTCAAAAAGAATCTCAACATTGAAAAACGTCAACAAATTCAACAACAACCTCAATATTGAAAATAATCAATAAATTAACAACACCTCAACTTTGAAAAACACCAACAAATTCAACAACAACCTCAGACTTGAAAAACACAAACTAATTCAACAACAACCTCAACATTTAAAATAACATAAAAAGTTCAATAAAAACATTGATAACACCAGCAAATTCAACAGAAACCTCAACATTGAAAAACACCAACAAATTCAACAAAACCTCAATATTGAAAGACACCAACAAATTTAACAACAAGCTCAACATTGAAAATCACCAACAAATTCAACAACATCCATATTGAAAATCAACAACAAATTCAACAACAACCTCAACATTGAAAAACGCCAACAAATTCAACAACAACCTCAATATTGAAAATCATCACCAGATTCAAAAACAACCTCAACTTTTAAATGAAGAGAAAAAGTTCAAAAAAACATTGATAACACCAAAAAATTCAATAATAACCTGATCATTGACAAACACCTACAAATTCAACAACAACCTCAATATTGAAAGTCACCAACAAATTCAACAACAACCTCAACATTTTAAAAAATAATAAGTTGCAAAAATATCATTGATAACACCAACAAATTCAACAAAAAACTCAACATTGAAAAACAACAACAAACTCAAAAACAAGCTCAACATTGAAAAACACCAACAAATTCAACAACAACTTCAACTTTTAAAAGTACATAAAGTTTAAAAAAAATCATTGGTAACACAAATAAATTCAACAACAGCCTCAACATTGAAAAACGCCAACAAATTCAAGAACAACCTCAATATTGAAAGTCAACAACAAATTCAACAACAACCTCAACATTGAAAAACGCCAACAAATTCAACATTCATTTCAACATTGAAAATCAACAACAAATTGTCAAACAACGTCAACTTATAAAAGAAGAAAAAAAGTTCAAAAAAAATTGATAACACCAACAATTTGAACAACAACCTCAACTTTTAAAAGAAGAGCAAAAGTTCAAAAAAACATTGATAACACCAACAAATTCAACAACAACCTCAATATTGAAGTCACCAACAAATTCAACAACAACCTCAACATTGAAAAACACCAACAAATTCAACAACAACCTCAATATTGAAAGACACAAACAAATTCAACAACAAGCTCAACATTGACTAACACAAACACATTCAACAACACCCTCAACTTTTAAAAGAAGAAAAAAAGTTCAAAAAAATCATTGATAACACCATCAAATTCAACAAGAGCCTCAACGTTGAAAAACGCGAACAAATTCAACGACAACCTCAAAACTGAAAAGCAGCAAAAAATTCAGCAACAACCTCAACTTTTAAAAGAAGAGAAAAGTTCAAAAAAATCATTGATAACACCAACAAATTCAACAACAACCTCAACATTGATAAATAGAAAAAATTTCAAAAAATAACATTGATAACACCAACAAATTCAACAACAACCTCAACATTGAAAAACGTCAACAAATTCAACAACAACCTCAATATTGAAAATAACCAATAAATTAACAACAATCTCAACTTTGAAAAACACCAACAAATTCAACAACAACCTCAAACTTGAAAAACACAAACTAATTGAACAACAACCTCAACAGTTAAAAGTACAAAAAAGTTCAAAAAAACATTGATAACACCAACGATTTCAACAACAATCTAAACATTGAATAACGCGAACAAATTCAACAATAACCTCAATATTGAAAGTCACCAAGAAATTCAACAACAAACTCAACATTGAAAAACACCAACAAATTCAACAACAACCTTAATATTGAAAGAAACCAACAAATTCTATAACAACCTCAACGTTGAAAAACGTGAACAAATTCAACAACAGCCTTAATATTGAAAGACACCCACAAATTCAACCGCAACCTCAACATTTAAAAGTACAAAAAAGTTCAAAAAAGAACATTGATAACACCAGCAAATTCAACAGCAACCTCAACAATTAAAAACACCAACAAATTCAACAACTACCTCAACATTGATAACACCAACAAATTCAACAACAACCTCAACATTGAAAATCACCAACAAATTCAACAACAACCTCAATATTGAAACACACCAACAAATTCAACAACAACCTCAATATTGAAAATTACCAACAAATTCAAAAATCTCAACATTGAAATACACCAACAAATCCATCAACAACCACAACATTGAACAGCACCAAATAATTCAACAACAACCTCAACATTGAAATACACCAACAAATTCAACAACAAACTCTATATTGAAAATCACCAACAAATTCAACAGCAACCTCAACATTGAAAAACACCAACAAATTCAACAACAACCTCTACTTTTAAAAGTACAAAAGAACATTGATAACACCAACAAAATCAACAACAACCTCAACAATGAAAACGACCAAATATTTCAACAACATCCACAACATTTAAAAGTACTAACAAGTTCAACAAAAAACTTTGATGACACCAACAAATTCAACAACAACCTCAACAATGAAAAACACCAACAAATTGAACAACAACCTCATCATTGAAAAACACCAATAAATTCAACAACAACCTCAATAATGAAAAACACGAACAAATTCCACAACAACCTCAACTTTCAAAAGTACAAAAAAATTCAAAAAAAGAATATAGATAACAACACCAAATTCAACAACAACCTCAATTTTGAAAATCACTAACAAATTCAAAAACCACAACATTGAAAAACACCGAAAAATTCAACAACAACCACACCATTGAAAAACACCAAGAAATTCATCAACAACCACAACAATGAAAAGCACCAAAAAACTCAATAACAATCTAAACATTGAAAAACGCCCACAAATTCAACAACAACCTCAACATTGAAAAACACCAACAACAACAACAACAACCTCGACTTTTAAAAGTACAAAAAAGTTCAGAAAAGAATATTGATAACACCAGCAAATTCAAGAACAACTTCATTATTGAAAATCAGCAACAAACTCAACAACAATCTCAGCATAGAAAAACACCAAAAAATTTTCTAAAACCTCAACATTGAAAAACAACAACAAATTCAACACCAACCACAACTTTTAAAAATACATACAAGTTCAACAAAGTAAACATTGATGACACTATCCAATTCAGCAACAACCTCAACATTAAAAATCACCGACAAATTCAGCAACCACAACACTAAAAATCACCAACAAATTCAACAACAACATCAACATTGAAAAACAATAACAAATTCAGCAACAACCTCAACTTTTAAAACTACAAAAATGTTCAACAAAATAATCATTGACAACAGCAACTAATTCAACTACAACCTCAATATTGAAAATCACCAACAAATTCAATAACAACCTCAACATAGAAAAACACCAACAAATTTAACAACAACCTCAACTTTTATAAGTACAAAAAAGTTTTTTAAAAAACATTGATAACACCTACAAATTCAACAACAACCTCAATATTGAAAATCACCAACATATTCTACAACATCAACATTGAAAAACACCAACAAATTCAACAACAACCTCAACATTGAAAGACACCAACAAATTCAACAACAACCTCAACAATGAAAAACACCAAAAAATTCAACAACACCCTCAACATTGAAAAACGCCAACAAATTCAGCAACAACCTCAACAATGATAAACACCAACAAATTCAAAAAAAACCTCAAATTTTAAAAGTACAAAAAAATTCAACAAAATAAACATTGATAATACCAATAAATTCAACAACCACCACATCTTTTAAAAATACAAACAAGTTCAACAAAATAAACATTGATGACACTATCCATTTCAACAACAACCTCAACATTTAAAATTACCAACAAATTCAGCAACCTCAACACTGAAAATCACCAACCAATTCAGCAACAACATCATCACTGAAAAACAATAAAAAATTCAGCAACAACCTCAACTTTCAAAACTACAAAAAAGTTCAACAATATAAACATTGACAACACCAACAAATTCAACTGCAACCTCAATATTGAAAAACACCAACAAATTTAACAACAACCTCAACAATGAAAACACCAAAAAATTCAACAAAAAACTCAACAATGAAAAACACCAACAAATTCAAAATCAACCACAACTTTTAAGAGTACAAAAACTTCAACAAAATAAACATTGATAACACCATTAAATTCAACAACAACCACAATATTGAAAATCACCAATAAATTCAACAACAACTTCAACATTGAAAATCACCAATAAATTCAACAAAAACCGTAAAATTGAAAAACACCAACAAATTCAACAACAACCTCAACTTTTAAAAGTACAAAAAAGTTCAAAAAAGAATATTGATAACAACAACAAATTCAAGAACAACCTCAATATTGAAAATCACCAACAAATTCAACAACCTCAACATTGAAAAACAGCAACAAATTCAACAACAACGTCAACATTGAAAAACACCAACAAATTCAACAACAACGTCAACATTGAAAAACAACAACAAATTCAACAACAACGTCAACATTGAAAAACACCAACAAATTCAACAACAACCTCAACTTTGAAAAACACCAACAAATTCATCAACAACCACAACAATGAAAAACACCAAAAAATTCAACAACAACCTCAACAATGAAAAACACCAAAAATTCAAATTCAACCTGAATTTTTAATAGTACAAAAAAGTTCAACAAAATAAACTTTGATAACACCAAGAAAATCAACAACCACCATAATTTTTAAAAATACAATCAAGTTTAGCAAAATAAAAATTGATGACACAATGCAATTCAACAACAACCTCAACATTTAAAATTACCAACGAATTCAGCAACCTCAACTCTGAAAATCACCAGCATATTCAACAACAACATCAACATTGAAAAACAATTTAAAAAAATCAGCAACAACCTAAACTTTTAAAACTACAAAAAAGTTCAACAAAATAAACATGGACAACACCAACAAATTCACCTACAACCTCAACATTGAAAAACACCAACAAATTCAAAATCAACCTCAACTTTTAAAAGTACAAAAAAGTTCAACAAAATAAACATTGATAACACCAAGAAATTCAACAACAACCACAATTTTTAAAAATACAGACAAGTTCCGCAAAATAAGCATTGATGGCACTATCCAATTCAACAACAACCTCAACATTTAAAATCACCAACAAATTCAGCAATCTCAACACTGAAAATCACCAACAAATACAACAACAACATCAAAATTGAAAAACAATAAAAAAATTCAGCAACAAACTCAACTTTTAATACTACAAAAAAGTTCAACAAAATAAACGTTGAAAACACCAATAAATACAACGACAACATCAACTTTAAAAAATACTAACAATTTCAACAAAATAAACATTGATGACACTATCCAATTCAACAACAACCTGAACATTGAAAAACACCAACAAATTTAACAACAACCTCAACACTGAAAATCACCAATAAATTCAACAACAACATCAACTTTGAAAAACAATTAAAAAATTCAGCAACAACCTCCACTTTTGAAACTACAAAAAATTCAACAAAATAAACATTCACAACACCAACAAATTCAACAACAACCTCAATATTGAAAATCACCAACAAATTCAACAACCTCAACACTGAATATCACCAACAAATTAAACAACAACCTCAACTTTTGAAAGTACAAAAAAGTTCAACAAAATAAACATTGATAACATCAATAAATTCAGCTACAAGCACAACTTCTAAAAATAAAATCAAGTTCAACAAAATAAACATTGATGACACTATCCAATTCAACAACAACCTCAACATTTAAAATCACCAACAAATTCAACATCAACATCAACATTGAAAAACAATAAAAAAAATTCAGCAACAGCCTCAACTTTTAAAAGTACAAAAAACTTCAACAAAATAAACATTGATAACACCAACAAATTCAACTACAACCAGAACTTTCAAAAATACAAATAATTTCAAAAAATAACATTGATAACACCAACAAATTCAACAACAATCTCAACATTGGAAAAACACCAGCAAATTCAACAACAACCTCAACTTTGAAAAACACCAACAAAATCAACAACAACCTCAACATTGAAAACCAACAAAAAAATCAACAACAACCTCAACTTTTACAAGTACAAAAAAGTTCAACAATATAAAGGTTGTTAACACCAGCAAATTCAACAAAAACCTCAATATTGAAAATCACCAGTAAATTCAACAACCTCAACATTGAAAAACACAAAAAAGTTCAAAAAAAGAACATTGATAACACAAACAATCTCAACAACAAACTCAACATTGAAAATCACCAAAAAATTCAACGACATCAACATTGAAAAACACCAACAAATTCAACAACAACCTCAACATTGAAAAACACCAACAAATTCAACAACAACATCAACAATGAAAAACACCAACAAATTCAACAACAACCTCAACAATGAAAAACACCAACAAATTCAACATCAACCTCAACTTTAAAAAGTACAAAAAATTTCAACAAAATAAACGTTGATAACACTATCCAATTCAACAACAACCTCAACATTTAAAATCACCAGCAAATTCAACAACAACATCAACATTTAAAAACAATAAAAAATTCAGCAACAACCTCAACTTTTAAATCTACAAAAAAGTTCAACAAATTAAGCATTGACAACACCAACAAATTCAACAACAACCTCAACTTTTAAAAGCACAAAAAGTTTTTAGAAAAACATTGATAACACCAAAAAATTCAACAACAACCTCAATATTGAAAATAACCCACAAATTCAACAACAACTTCAACATTGAAAAACGCCAACAAATTCACCTACAACCTCAACATTCAAAAACACCAACAAATTCAACAACAACTTCAACATTGAAAAACGCCAACAAATTCAAAATCATCCTCAACATTTAAAAGTACAAAAAAGTTCAACAAAATAACATTGATAACACGAATAAATTGAACAACAACCATAATTTTAAAAATTACAAACAAGTTCAACAAAATAACCATTGACAACACCAAGAAATTAATTTATAACCTCAATATTGAAAATCACCAACAAATTCAACAACAACCTCAACACTGAAAAACACCAACAAATTTAACAACAACCTCAACTTTTAAAAGTACAAAAAAGTTTTTTAAAAAACATTGATAACTGGAACAAATTCAACAACAACCTCAATATTGAAGATCACGAACAAATTTAACAACAACCTCAACATTGATAAACGCCAACAATTTCACCAACAACTTCAACTTAGAAAAACACAAAAAAGTTCACAAAAAAACCATTCAAACACCAACAAATTCAACAACAACCTCAATATTGAAAATCACCAACAAATTCTACAACAACCTCAACATTGATAAACACCAACAAATTCAACAACAAAATTAACAATGAAAACACCAAAAAACTCAACAAAAACCTCACCATTGAAAAACACCAACACATTCAACAACAACCTCAACTTTTAAAAGTACAAAAAAGTTTTAAAAATACAGTGATAACAACAACAATTTCACCAACAACCTCAACTTCGAAAAACACAAAAAAGTTCAAAAAATAACCATTCAAAGACCAACAAGTTGATCAACAATCTCGATATTGAAAATCACCAACAAATTCAAGAATCTCAACAATGAATATCACGAAGAAATTCAGCAAAAACCTCAACTTTGAAAAAAACAAAAAAGTTCAAAAAAAACATTGATAACGCCAACATAATCATCAACAGCCTCAATATTGAAAATCGCCAACAAATTCAACAACAAACTCAAAATTAAAAATCAACAACAAATTCAACAACATCAACATTGAAAAACACCAACAAATTCAACAACAACCTCAACATTGAAAAACACCAACAAATTCAACATCAGCCTCAACATTGAAAAACACCAACAAATTCATCAACAGCCTCAATTTTTAAAAATACAAACAAGTTCAACAAAATAAACATTGATGACACTATCCAATTCAAAAGCATGCTCAACATTCAAAATCACCAGCAAATTCAGCTACCTCATCACTGAAAATCACCAATAAATTCAACAACAACATCAACATTGAAAAACAATAAAAAAAATTCAGCAACAACCTCCACCTTTAAAAATACAAACAATTTCAACAAAATAAACATTGACAACACCAACAAATTCAACAACAACCCCGATATTGAAAATCACCAACAAATTCAACAACCTGAACACTGAATATTACCAAAAATTCAGCAACAACCTCAACTTTGAAAAACACAAAAAAGTTCAAAAAATAACATTGATAACACCAACAAATTCAACAACAACGTCAACTTTGAAAAACACCAACAAATTCAGCAACCTTAACACTGAAAATCACCAACAAATTCAACAACAACATCAAAATTGAAAAAACAATAAAAAAAAATTCAGCAAGAACCTCAACTTTTAAATCTACAAAAAAGTTCAACAAAATGAACATTGATAACACCAATAAATTCAACAACAACCACAACTTTTAAAAATACAAATAAGTTCAACAAAATAAACATTGATGACACTATCCAATTCAACAACAACCTCAACATTGAAAAACACCAACAAATTTAACAACAACCTCAGCAATGAAAAGAGCAAAAAATTCAACAAAAACCTCACCAATGAAAAACACCAACAAATTCAAAAGCAACCACAACATTGAAAAACACCAACAGTTTAAACAACAACCTCAACTTTTAGACAACAAAAAAGTTCAGCAATATAACCATTGACAACACCAACAAATTCAACTACAACCTCAACTTTCAAAAATACAAAAAAGTTCAAAAAATAACATTGATTACACCAACAAAATTAACCACAACATCCACATTGAAAAAAACCAACAAATTCAAGAACAACTTCAACTTTGAAAAATACAAAAAATATCAAAAATAACATTGATAACACGAACAATTTCAACAACCTCAAAATTGAAAATCCCAACAAATTGAACAACAACATCAACTTTTATAAGTACAAAAAAGTTCTACAAAATAAACGTTGATAAACCAACAAATTCAACAACAGCCTCAATATTGATAATCACCAACAAATTCAAGAACATCAACCATGAATATCACGAAGAAATTCAGCAAAAACCTCAACTTTGAAAAACACAAAAAAGTTCAAAAAAAACATTGATAACACCAACAAATTCATCAACAACCTCAATATTGACAATCGCCAACAAATTCAACAACAAACTCAAAATCAAAAATCACCAACAAATTCAACAACATCAACATTGAAAAACACCAACAATTTCAACAACAACCTCAACATTGAAATATGCCAACAAATTCAACAACAACCTCAAAATTGAAAATCCCAACAAATTCAACAACAACATCATCTTTTATAAGCAAAAAAATGTTCTACAAAATAAACGTTGATAAACCAATAAATTCAACAACAACCTCAATAATGAAAATCACCAACAAATTCAAGAACATCAACCATGAATATCACGAAGAAATTCAGCAAAAACCTCAACTTTGAAAAACACAAAAAAGATCAAAAAAAACATTGATAACACCAACAAATTCATCAACAACCTCAATATTGAAAATCACCAACAAATTCAACAACATCAACATTGAAAAACACCAACAAATTCAACATCAATCTCAACTTTTAAAAATACAAACAAGTTCAACAAAATAAACATTGATGACACTATCCAATTCAAAAGCAAGCTGAACATGTAAAATCAACAGCAAATTCAGCAACCTCAACAGTGAAAATCACCAATAAATTCAACAACAACATCAACATTGAAAAACAATAAAAAATTCAGCAACAACCTCCACCTTTAAAAATACAAACAAGTTCAACAAAATAAACATTGACAACACCAACAAATTCAACAACAACTCCAATATTGAAAATCACCAACAAATTCATCAAACCTGAACACTGAAAATCACCAACAAATTCAGCAACAACCTCAACTTTGCAAAACACAAAAAAGTTCAAAAAATAACATTGATAACGCCAACAAATTCAACAACAACATCAACATTGAAAAACAATAAAAAAAATTCAGCAACAACCTCAACTTTTAAAAGTACAAAAAAGTTCAACAAAATAAACATTGACAACACCAACAAATTCAACTACAACCAGAACTTTCAAAAATACAAATAATTTCAAAAAATAACATCGATAACAACAACAAATTCAACAACAATCTCAACATTTGGAAAACACCAGCAAATTCAACTACAACCTAAATATTGAAAAACACCAACAAAATCAACAACAACCTCAACATTGAAAACCAACAAAAAAATCAACAACAACCTCAACTTTTACAAGTACAAAAAAGTTCAACAATATAAAGGTTGATAACACCAGCAAATTCAACAAATACCTCAATATTGAAAATCACCAGCAAATTCAACAACCTCAACATTGAAAAACACAAAAAAGTTCAAAAAAAGAACATTGATAACACAAACAAACTCAACAACCAACTCAACATTGAAAATCACCAACAAATTCAACGACATCAACATTGAAAAACACCAACAAATTCAACAACAACCTCAACATTGAAAAACACCAATTACTTCAGCAACAACCTCAACTTTTAAAAGTACAAAAAAGTTCAACAAAATAAACATTGATAACACCAACAAATTCAACAACAACCTCAACAATGAAAAACACCAACAAATTCAACAACAACCTCAACAATGAAAAACACCAACAAATTCAACATCAACCTCAACTTTTAAAAGTACAAAAAAGTTCAACAAAATAAACGTTGATAACACTATCCAATTCAAAAACAACCTCAACATTTAAAATCACCAACAAATTCAACAACAACATCAACATTGAAAAACAATAAAAAAATTCAGCAAAAAACCTCAACTTTTAAATCTACAAAAAGGTCAACAAATTAAACATTGATAACACCAGAAAATTCAACGACAACCTCAATATTGAAAATCACCCACAAATTCAACAACAACTTCAACATTGAAAAACGCCAACAAATTCAACAACAACCTCAACATTTTAAAACACCAACAAATTCAACAACAACTTCAACATTGAAAAACGCCAACAAATTCAACAACAACATTAACAATGAAAACACCAAAAAACTCAACAAAAACCTCACCATTGAAAAACACCAACACATTCAACAACAACCTCAACTTTTAAAAGTACAAAAAAGTTTTAAAAATACAGTGATAACAACAACAATTTCACCAACAACCTCAACTTCGAAAAACACAAAAAAGTTCAAAAAATAACCATTCAAAGACCAACAAGTTGATCAACAATCTCGATATTGAAAATCACCAACAAATTCAAGAATCTCAACAATGAATATCACGAAGAAATTCAGCAAAAACCTCAACTTTGAAGAAAACAAAAAAGTTCAAAAAAAACATTGATAACGCCAACATAATCATCAACAGCCTCAATATTGAAAATCGCCAACAAATTCAACAACAAACTCAAAATTAAAAATCAACAACAAATTCAACAACATCAACATTGAAAAACACCAACAAATTCAACAACAACCTCAACATTGAAAACCAACAAAAAAATCAACAACAACCTCAAATATTACAAGTACAAAAAAGTTCAACAATATAAAGGTTGATAACACCAGCAAATTCAACAAAAACCTCAATATTGAAAATCACCAGCAAATTCAACAACCTCAACATTGAAAAACACAAAAAAGTTCAAAAAAAGAACATTGATAACACAAACAAATTCAACAACAAACTCAACATTGAAAATCACCAACAAATTCAACGACATCAACATTGAAAAACACCAACAAATTCAACAACAACCTCAACATTTAAAATCACCAACAAATTCAACAACAACATCAACATTGAAAAACAATAAAAAAATTCAGCAAAAAACCTCAACTTTTAAATCTACAAAAAGGTCAACAAATTAAACATTGATAACACCAGAAAATTCAACGACAACCTCAATATTGAAAATCACCCACAAATTCAACAACAACTTCAACATTGAAAAACGCCAACAAATTCAACAACAACCTCAACATTTTAAAACACCAACAAATTCAACAACAACTTCAACATTGAAAAACGCCAACAAATTCAACAACAACATTAACAATGAAAACACCAAAAAACTCAACAAAAACCTCACCATTGAAAAACACCAACACATTCAACAACAACCTCAACTTTTAAAAGTACAAAAAAGTTTTAAAAATACAGTGATAACAACAACAATTTCACCAACAACCTCAACTTCGAAAAACACAAAAAAGTTCAAAAAATAACCATTCAAAGACCAACAAGTTGATCAACAATCTCGATATTGAAAATCACCAACAAATTCAAGAATCTCAACAATGAATATCACGAAGAAATTCAGCAAAAACCTCAACTTTGAAGAAAACAAAAAAGTTCAAAAAAAACATTGATAACGCCAACATAATCATCAACAGCCTCAATATTGAAAATCGCCAACAAATTCAACAACAAACTCAAAATTAAAAATCAACAACAAATTCAACAACATCAACATTGAAAAACACCAACAAATTCAACAACAACCTCAACATTGAAAACCAACAAAAAAATCAACAACAACCTCAAATATTACAAGTACAAAAAAGTTCAACAATATAAAGGTTGATAACACCAGCAAATTCAACAAAAACCTCAATATTGAAAATCACCAGCAAATTCAACAACCTCAACATTGAAAAACACAAAAAAGTTCAAAAAAAGAACATTGATAACACAAACAAATTCAACAACAAACTCAACATTGAAAATCACCAACAAATTCAACGACATCAACATTGAAAAACACCAACAAATTCAACAACAACCTCAACATTTAAAATCACCAACAAATTCAACAACAACATCAACATTGAAAAACAATAAAAAATTCAGCAACAACCTCAACTTTTAAAACTACAAAAATGTTCAACAAATTAAACAATGACAACACCAACAAATTCAACAACAACCTCAACATTGAAAAACACCAAAAAATTCAACAACAACCTCAACATTGAAAAACGCCAACAAATTCAAATCATCTTCAACTTTTTAAAGTACAAGAAAGTTCAACAAAATAAACATTGATAACACCAATAAATTGAACAACAACCATAACTTTAAAAATTACAAACAAGTTCAACAAAATAACCATTGACAACATCAAGAAATTAAACTATAACCTCAATATTGAAGATCACGAAAAAATTTAACAACAACCGCAACATTGATAAACACCAACAAATTTAACAACAACTACAACTTTGAAAATCACAAAAAAGTTCAAAAAAACCATTCAAACACCAACAAATTCAACAACAACCTCAAGTTTTAATAATAGAATCAACATCAACAAAAAAAAACATTGACAACACCAACAATTTCAACAACAACCTCAATATTGAAAATCACCAACAAATTCATCATCAACCTCAACAATGAAAAACACCAATAAATTCAACATCAACCTCAACTCCCGCAGAACTACACCGCTGCCCACACCACTCCCACAGCACTTCACCACTTCCGACACCACTCCTACAGCAACACACCACTGCCCACACCACTCCCACAGCACTGGGCCACTGCCCACACCACTCCCCCAGCTCTACACCACTGCCCACATCACCCCCGCGGCACTACAACACTGCCCACACCAGTACCACAACACTACACCGCTGCTCACACCACACCCACAGCAATACACCACAACCAACACCACTCCGACATGGCTACACTACAACCCAAGGCCACAGTGCAACAACACTGCCCACACTACACCCACAAGACTACACTACTGCCCACACCACTCCCACAGCGCTACACTAATGCCCACACCACTCCCACAGCGCTACACCACTGCCCACACCACTCCCACAGCGCTACACCACTGCCCACACCACTCCCACAACGCTACAACACTGCCCAAAACACTCCCACAGCGCTGCACTAATGCCCACACCACTCCCACAGCACTACACTAATGCCCATACCACTCCCTCATCGCTACACTACTGCCAACACCACTCCCACAGCGCTACACCACTGCCCACACTACTCCCACAGCGCTACACGACTACCCAAAGCACTCCCACAGCCCTAGACGAATGCCCACACCACTGCTATAGCGCTACACCACAACCCACACCCTCACACAGCTCTACATCACTGCCCACACCACTCCCACAGCGCTGCACTAATGCCCACATCACTCCCACAGTGCTACACCAGAAAGCACACCACTCCTGCAGCATTACACCGCTGCCCGCACCACTCCCAAAGCGGCACAACACTGCCCACACCACTCCCACAGCAATACACCACTCCCACAGCTTTACACCACTATCCACACCACTCCCACAGCACTACACCACTGCAAACACCACCCCCACAGCACTACACCACTGCCCACAACAGTACCACAGCGCTACACCACTGCCCACAACACTCCAACAGCACTACACCACTGCACACACCACTCCCACAGCGCAACAACCCTGCCCACACCACTCCAGCAGCACTACACCACTGCCCACACCACTCCCACAGCGCTACACCACTGCCCACACCACTCCCACAGCACTACACCACTGCCCACACCACTCCCACAGCACTACACCACTGTCCACACCACTCCCACAGCACTACACCACTACTCACACACCACTCGCACAGCGAAAGACCACTGACCACATCAATCCCGAAGCGCTACACCACTGCCCACATCACCTCTGCAGCACTACAGGACTGCCCAAACCACTCCCACAGCACTACACCACTGCCAACACCACACCCGCAGCACTACACCACTGCCCACACCACTCCCAAAGCACTACACCACTGCCCATACGACACCCACAGCGCTACACCACTTCCTACACCAATCCCACAGCACTACAAAGCTGCCCACACCACTCCCACATCGCTTCACCGCAAACAACACCACTCCAACAGAGCTAAACTACAAACTACACCACTCCCACGGCGCAACAACACTGCCCACACCACACCCACAGGACTACACCACTGCCCATAGCACTCCCCTAGCGCTACCCTAATTCCCACACCACTCCCACAGCACTACACTAATGCCAACACCACTCCCACTGCGCTACACTAATGCCCACACCACTAACACAGCGCTAAAGTAATGCACACAACACTCCCACAGCGCTACACCACTGCCCACACCACGCCCACAGCGCTACACCACTGCCCACACCACTCCCACAGCGCTACACTAATGCCCACACCACTCCCACAGCGCGGCACAAATGCCCACACCACTCCAAGAGCCCTATACCACTGCCCACACAACTCCTACAGTGCTGCACCACAACGAAGACCACTCCCACAGCGCTACAACACTGCCCGCATCACTCCCATAGCGTTACACCACTTCCCAAACCACTCCCACAGCGCTACACCACTGCCCACACCACTCCCACAGCACTACACCACTGTCTACTACACTGCCACAGCACTACACCCCTGTCCACACCACTCACACAGCAATACACCATTACCATCACCACTCCCACAGCGCTACACCACTGCCCACACCACTCACTCAGCACTACACCCTGCCCACACCACTCACTCAGCACTAAACCCATGACCACACCACTCCCGCAGCACTACACCACTGCCCACACCACTCCCACAGCACTACACCATTGCCCACAACACTCCCACAAAACTACACCACTGTCCAAACCACTCCCACAGCACTACACCACTACCCACACCATTTCCACAGGACTACACCACTGCCAACCGCACACCCACAGCGCTACACCAATACCCACACCACTCCCACAGCACTACACCACTACCCACACCACTCCCGCAGCACTACACCACTGCCCACACCACTCCCACAGGACTACACCACTGCCCACACCACTCCCACAGCACTACACTACTACACACACCACTCCCACAACGCTTGAAGAATGCCCACACCAGTCCCACAGCACTACACTACTACACACACCACTCCCACAACGCTTGAAGAATGCCCACACCAGTCCCACAGTGATACACTAATGCCCACAACACTCCCACAGCGCTACACTAATGCCCACACCACTACCACTGCGCTACAACACTGCCCAAACCGCTCCCGCAGCGTTACACCACTGCACACACCACTCCCACAGCACTACAACCAATGCCCACACCACTCCCGCAGCTCTACAACATGGCCCACAAAATCCCACAGCGTTACACCACTGTCCACACCACTCCCACAGCACTACACCACTGCCCACACCACTCCCACTGCACTAAACCACTGTCCACTCCACTCTCACAGCACTACACCACTACCCACACCACTCCCACAACAATACATCACTGCCCAAACCACACCCACACCGTTACACCACTGCCCACACCACTCCCACAGCACTACACAACTGCCCAGACCACTCCCACAGCACTACACAACTGTCCACACCACTCCCATAGCACTACACCACTAACCACACCTCTCCCACAGCGCTACACCAATGGCCACACCACTCCCACAGCGCTACACCACTGCCACACCACTCCCACAGCGCTGCACTAATGCCCACACCACTCCCACAGAGCTACACCACTGCCCACACCACTTCCACAGCGCTACACTAATGCCCACACCACTCCCACAGCGCTAAACTACTGCACACAGCACTCCCACAGCGCTACAACACTGCCCACAACACTCCCACAGCGCTGCACAAATGCCCACAGCACTCCAACAGCCCTATACGACTGCCCACACAACTCCTACAGTGCTGCACCACAACGAACACCACTCCCACAGCGCTACAACACTGCCCACATCACTCCCATAGCGTTACACCACTGTCCACACCACTCCCACAGCACTACACCACTGCCGACACCACTCCCACAGCACAACACCGCTGCCCACACCAGTTCCATAGCGCTACACCACTGCCCACACCACGCACACAGCGCTACACCATTGCCCACACTACTCCCACAGCGCTACACCACAACCCACACCACTCCCACAGAACTAAACCCCTGCCAACACAACTCCCGCAGCACTACACCGCTGCCCACACCACTCACACAGCAATACACCATTGCCCACGCCACTCCCACAGCGATACACCATTACCCACACCACTCCCACAGCACTAAACCGCTGCCCACACCAGTCACAGAGCGCTACACCACTGCCCACACCACTCCCACAGCACTACACCCTGTTCACACCACTCCCTTAGCACTAAACCCCTGCCCACACAACTCCCGCAGCACTACACCACTGCCCACACCATTCCCACAGCACTACACCATTGCCCACAACACTCCGACAGCCCTACACCACTGTCCACATTACTCCCAGAGCACTACACCACTACCCACACAACTTCTACATGACTACACCACTGCCCACCACACACCCAGAGCACTACACCACTACC
Source organism: Cetorhinus maximus (assembly GCF_964194155.1). Lineage (NCBI taxonomy): Eukaryota > Metazoa > Chordata > Chondrichthyes > Lamniformes > Cetorhinidae > Cetorhinus > Cetorhinus maximus. The sequence continues at coordinate 286,649 of NW_027596330.1, forward strand.
CACACCACTCCCACAGCGCTACACTACTGCCCACACCACTCCCACAGAGCTGCACTAATGTCCACAACACTCCCACAGCGCTACACCACTGTCCTCACCACTCCCTCAGCGCTGCATTAATGCCCACACCACTACCACAGTGCTACAACACTGCCCACACCACACCCACAGGATCACACCACTGCCCACACCACTCCCACTGCGCTACACTAATGCCCACACCACTCCCGCAGCGCTACACCACTGCCCACACAACTCCCACAGCGTGACACCACTGCCAACAACACTCCCACAGCGCTACACCACTGCCAACACCACTCCCACAGCACTACACCACTGCCCACACCACTCCCACAGCGCTACACCACTGCCCAGACGGCTCGCAAGTCGCTAGACAACCCGCCCACACCACTCTCGCAGCGCTACACCAATGCCCACATCAACCCCACAGCACTTCACCATTGCCCACACCACAACCACAGCACTACACCGCTGCCCTCACCACAGCGTTGGACCACTGCACACACCACTCCCGCAGTCCTACACCACTGCCCACACGAGTCCCACAGCAATACACCCCTGCCCACACAACTCCCACAGCGCTACACCACTGCCCACACCACTCCCACAGCACAACACCGCTGCCCACACCAGTCCCATTGCGTTACACCACTTCCCACACCACTCCCACAGCACTACATCACTGCCCACACCACTCCCACAGCACAACACCGCTGCCCACACCAGTCCCACAGCGCTGCACTAATGCCCACATCACACCCATAGCGCTACACCACTGCCCACACCACTCCCACAGTACTACACCCCTGCCCACACCACTCCCACAGTACTACACCACTGCCCACACCACTCACACAGCAATACACCATTGCCCACACCACTCCCACAGCGATACACCATTACCCACACCACTCCCACAGCACTAAACCGCTGCCCACACCAGTCACAGAGCGCTACACCACTGCCCACACCACTCCCACAGCACTACACCCTGCTCACACCACGCCCTTAGCACTAAACCCCCGCCCACACCACTCCCGCAGCACTACACCACTGCCCACACCAGTCACAGAGCGCTACACCACTGCCCACACCACTCCCACAGCACTACACCATTGCCGACAACACTCACACAGCACTACACCACTACCCACACCACACCCACAGCACTACACCACTACCCACATGACTCCCGCAGCACTACACCACTGCCCACACCACTCCCACAGCACTGTGCCACTGCCCACACTACTCCCACAGCTCTACACCACATCCCACACCACTTCCACAGCGCTAGAAGAGTGCCCACACCGCTCCCACAGCGCTACACTACTGCCCACAACACTCCCACAGCGCAACATCACTGGCCACACCACACCCACAGCGCTACACCACTCCCTCAGCGATGCACTAATGCCCACACCACTACCACAGTGCTACAACACTGCCCACACCACACCCACAGGATTACACCACTGCCCACACCACTCACACTGCGCTACATTAATGCCCACACCACTCCCACAGCGCTACACTAATGCCCACAACTGTCAAGCAGCGCTACACCACTGCCCACACCACTCCCGCAGCGCTACGCCACTGCTCACACCACTCCCACAGCGTGACACCACTGCCCGCAACACTCCCACAGTACTACATCAATGCCCACACCACTCCCACAGCAATACACTACTGCCCACACGACTCCCACAGAGCTACACCACTGTCCACACCACTCCCACAGCACTACACCACTGCCCAGACGGCTCGCAAATCGCTAGACCACCCGACCAAACCACTCACGCGGCGCTACACCAATGCCCACACCAACCCCACAGCACGACACCACTGCCCACACCACACCCACAGCACTACACCGCTGCCCTCACCACAACGCTGGACCACTGCACACACCACTCCCGCAGTACTACACCACTGCCCACACGATTTCCACAGCAATACACCGCTGCCCACACCACTCCCACAACGTTACACCACAACCAACACCACACCGACATCGCTACACGACAACCCACACCACACCCAAAGCGCAACAACACTGCCCACACCACACCCACAGGATTACACAACTGCCCACACCACTCTCGCTGCGCTACACTAATGCCCACACCACTCCCACAGCGCTACACTAATGCCCACACCACACCCACAGCGCTACACTAATGCCCACACCACTCCCTCAGCGCTGCACTAATGCCCACACCACCCCACAGCGCTACACCAATGCCCACACCACTCCCACAGCACAACAACGCTGAACCACACCAGTCCCATAGTGCTACACGACTGCCCAAACCACTCGCACAGCACTAAACCACTGCCTACTACAATCCCACAGCACTACACCCCTGCCCACACCACTCACACAGCAATACACCATTGCCCACACCACTCCAACAGCGTAACACCATTACCCTCACCACTCCCACAGCGCTACACCACTGCCCACACCACTTCCACAGCGTTACACCATTACCCACACCAGTCCCAGAGCGCTACACCACTGCCCATACCTCTCCCACAGCACTAGACCCTGCCCACACCACTCACTCAGCACTAAACCCCTGCCCACACCACTCACTCAGCACTAAACCCCTGACCACACCACTCCAGCAGCACTACACCACTGCCCACACCACTTCCACAGGACTACACCACTGCCAACCGCACACCCACAGCGCTACACCAATACCCACACCACTCCCACAGCACTACACCACTGCCCACACCACTCCCACAGCACTACACCACTGCCCACACCACTCCCACAGCACTACACTACTACACACACCACTCCCACAGCGCTTGAATAATGCCCACACCACTCCCACAGCGCTACACTAATGCCCACACCATTACCACAGCGCTACAACACTGCCCACACCGCTCCCGCAGCGTTACACCACTGCACACACCACTCCCACAGCACTACAACTGATGCCCACACCACTCCCGCAGCTCTACACCACGGCCTACAAAATCCCACAGCGTTACACCACTGTCCACACCACTCCCACAGCACTACACCACTGCCCACACCACTCCCACAGCACTACACAACTGCCCAGACCACTCCCATAGCACTACACCACTAACCACACCACTCCCACAGCGCTACACTAATGCCCACACCAGTCCCACAGCGCTACACTAATGCCCACACCAGTCCCACAGCGCTACACTAATGCCCACACCACTCCTACAGCGCTACACCACTTCCTACACCAATCCCACAGCACTACAAAGCTGCCCACACCACTCCCACATCGCTTCACCACAAACAACACCACTCCGACAGAGCTACACTACAAACTACTCCACTCCCACAGCGCAACAACTCTGCCCACACCACACCCACAGGACTACACCACTGCCCATAGCACTCCCCCAGCGCTACCCTAATGCCCACACCACTCCCACCGCGTTACACTAATGCCAACACCACTGCCACTGCTCTACACTAATGCCCACACCACTGCCACAGTGCTAAACTAATGCACACTACACTCCCACAGCGCTACACCACTGCCCACACCACTCCCACAGCGCTGCACTAATGCCCACACCAATCCCACAGCGCTACACCACTGCCCACACCACTCCCACAGCGCTGCACAAATGCCCACACCACTCCCACAGCCCTATACCACTGCCCACACAACTCCTACAGTTCTGCACCACAACGAACACCACTCCCACCGCGCTACAACACTGCCCACATCACTCCCATAGCGTTACACCACTGCCCACACCACTCCCACAGCACAACGCCGCTGCCCACACCAGTCCCATAGCGCTACAGCACTGCCCACACCACGCGCACAGCGCTACACCCCTGCCCACACCACTCCCACAGTACTACACCCCTGCCCACACCACTCCCGCAGCACTACACCACTGCCCACACCACTCACACAGCAATACACCATTGCACACACCACTCCCACAGCGATACACCATTACCAACACCACCTCCACAGCACTAAACCGCTCCCCACACCAGTCACATAGCGCTACACCACTGCCAACACCACTCCCACAGCACTACACCCTGCTCACACCACTCCCTTAGCACTAAACCCCTGCCCACACCACTCGCGCAGCGCTACACCACTGCCCACACCATTCCCACAGCACTACACCATTGCCCACACCACTCCCACAGCTCTGTGCAACTGCCCACACCGCTGCCACAGCGCTATACTACTGCCCACACCACTCCCACAGAGCTGCACTAATGTCCACAACACTCCCACGGCGCAACATCACTGGCCACACCACACCCACAGTGCTGCATTGATGCCCACACCACTACCACAGTGCTACAACACTGCCCACACCACACCCACTATATTACACCACTGCCCACACCACTCCCACTGAGCTACACTAATGCCCACACCACTCCCACAGCGCTACACTAATGCCCACACCTCTCAAGCAGCGCTACACCACTGCCCACACCACTCCCGCAGCGCTACACCTCTGCCCACACAACTCCCACAGCGTGACACCACTGCCCACAACACTCCCACAGCGCTACACCACTGCCCACACCACTCCCACAGCGCTACACCACTGCCCACACGACTCCCACAGCGCTACACCACTGCCCAGACGGCTCGCAAATCGCTAGACCACCCGCCCACACCACTCCCGCAGCGCTGCACCAATGCCCACATCAACCCCACAGCACTACACCACTGCCCACAACACACCCACAGCACTACACCGCTAACCCTCACCACAGCGCTGGACCACTGCACACACCACTCCCGCAGTACTACCCCACTGCCCACACGAGTCCCACAGCAATACACCGCTGCCCACACCACTCCCACTGCGCTACACTGATGCCCACGCCACTCCCACAGCGCTACACTAATGCCCACACCAATCCCAAATCGCTACACTAATTCACGAACCACACCCACAGCGCTACAATATTGCCCACACCACTCCCACAGCGCTAGAGCACTGCCCACACCACTCTGTCAGCGCTGCACTAATGCCCACACCACTCCCACAGCGCTAAACTAATGCACACAACACTCCCACAGCGCTACACCACTGGCCACACCACTCCCACAGCGCTACACTAATGCCAACACCACTCCCACTGCGCTACACCACTGCCCACACCACTCCCACAGCGCTGCACTAATGCCCACACCACTCCCACAGCGCTACACCACTGCCCACACCACTCCCACAGCGCTACACTAATGCCCACACCACTCCCACAGCGCTAAACTAATGCCCACAACACTCCCACAGCGCTGCACAAATGCCCACACCACTCCAACAGACCTATACCACTGCCCGCACAACTCCTACAGTGCTGCACCACAACGAACAACACTCCAACAGCGCTACAACATTGCCCACATCACTCCCATAGCGTTACACCACTGCCCACACCTCTCCCACAGCAATACACCACTGCCCACACCAGTCCCATAGCGCTACACCACTGCCCACACCACTCCCACAGCGCTACACCACTGCCCACACCACTCCCACAGTACTACACCCCTGCCAACACCGCTCCCGCAGCACTACACCACTGCCCACACCACTCCCACAGCACTACATCCTGCTCACACCACTCCCTTAGCGCTAAACCCCTGCACACACCACTCCCGCAGCACTACACCATTGCCCACAACTCTCCCACAGCACTACACCACTGTCCACATCACTCCCAGAGCACTACACCACTACCCACACAACTTCCACAGGACTACACCACTGCCCACCGCACACCCACAGCGCTACACCACCACCCACACCACACCCACAGCACTACACCACTGCCCACACCACTCCCACAGCACTGTGCCACTGCCCACACCACTCCCACAGCTCTACACCACAACCCACACCACTCCCACAGCGCTAGAAGATTGCCCACACCGCTGCCACAGCGCTACACTACTGCCCACACCACTCCCACAGAGCTGCACTAATGTCCACAACACTCCCACAGCGCAACATCACTGGCCACACCACACCCACAGCGCTACACCACTGTCCACACCACTCCCTCAGCGCTGCACTAATGCCCACACCACTACCACAGTGCTACAACACTGCCCACACCACACCCACAGGATTACACCACTGCCCACACCACTCCCACTGCGCTACACTAATGCCCACACCACTCCCACAGCGTTACACTAAAGCCCACACATCTCAAGCAGCGCTACACCACTGCCCACACCACTCCCGCAGTGCTACACCACTGCCCACAGCGTGACACCACTGCCCACAACACTCCCACAGTACTACATCACTGCCCACACCACTCCCACAGCACTACACCACTGCCCACACGACTCCCACTGCGCTACACCACTGCCCACATCAACCCCACAGCACTACACCACTGCCCACACCACACCCACAGCACTACACCGCTGCCCTCACCACAGCGCTGGACCACTGCACACACCACTCCAGCAGTACTACACCACTGCGCACACGAGTCCCACAGCAATACACCACTGCCCACACCACTCCCACAGCGTTACACCACAACCAACACCACTCCGACAGCGCTGCACTACAACCCACACCACACCCAAAGCGCAACAACACTGCCCACACCACACCCACAGGATTACACCACTGCCCACACCACTCCCACTGCGCTACAGTAACGCCCACAGCAATACCACAGCGCTACACTAATTCCCAAACCACACCAACAGAGCTAGACCACTGCCCACACCACTCCATCAGCGCTGCACTAATTCCCACACGACTTCCACAGCGCTACACCACTGACCACACCACTTCCACAGCGCTACACCACTGACCACACCACTCCCACAGCGCTACACCACTGACCACACCACTCCCACAGCGCTACACCACAGCCAACCCAATCCCACGGCGCTACACCTCTGCCCACACCTCTCCCACAGCACTACACCACAGCCAACAGCACTCCCAAAGCACTACACCACTGCCCACACCACTCCCGCAGCACTACACCACTGCCCACACCACTCCCGCAGCGCTACACCACATCCCACACCACTCCCACAGCGCTGCACTAATGCCCACACCACTCCCACAGCGCTACACTCATGCCCTCACCTCTCCCACATCGCTACACTAATGACCACACCACTCTCACAGCGCTACACTAATGCCCACGCCACTCCCACAGCGCTACACCACTGCCCATACCACCCCCGCAGCGCTACACCACTGCCCACATCACCCCCGCAGCGCTACACCACTACCCACACCGCTTCCGTAGCGCTACATCACTGCCCACACCACTCCCGCAGCGCAACACCACTGCCTACACCTCTCCAGCAGCGCTACGCAACTTCCCACACTCCTCCCGCAGCGCTACACCACTGCCCACACCACTCCAACAGCGCTGCACTAATGACCACACCTCTCCCGCAGCGTTAACACAATTCCCAGACCATTCCCGCAGCGCTACACCACTACCCACACCACTCCCGCAGCGCTACACCCCTGCCCACACCACTCCCACAGCGCTACACCACTGCCCAAACCACTCCCACAGCGCTACACTAATGCCCACTCCACTCCCGCAGCGCAACAGCTCTCCCCACACCTCTCCAGCAGCGCTACACCACTGCCCACACCACTCCCGCAGCACTACACCCCTGCACACACCACTCCCGCAGCGCTACACCACTGCCCACACCACTCCCTCAGCGCTACACCACTGCCCACACCACTCCCACAGCGCTGCACTAAAGCCCACATCACTCCCACAGCGCTATACCACTGTCCACACCACTCCCGCAGTGTTAACCCAATGCCCACACCACTCCCACAGCGCTACACCACTGCCTACACCACTCCCACAGATCTACACCACAACGCACACCACTCCAGCAGCATTACACCGCTGCCCACATCACTTGAGCAGCATTACACCACTGCCCACACCACTCCCACATCACTACACCACTGTCCACAGCACTACACCACTAACCACACCACTCCCACAGCAGTACATCACTGCCCAGATCACTCCCACAGCGTTACACCACTGCCCACACCTGTCCCACAGCACTACACCACTGCCCACAACACGGCCATAGCGCTACACATATGCCCACACCACTCCCACAGCATTACACGACTGCCCACACCACTCCCGCAGCACTACACCACTGCCCACACCACTCCCGCAGCGCTTCACCACTGTCCACACCACTCCCACAGCGCTACACCACTGCCCACACCACTCCCGCAGCGCTACACCACTGCCCACACCACTCCCACAGCACTACACCACTGCCCACACCACTCCCTCAGCGGTACAGCACAACCCACACCGCTCCCTCAGCGGTACACCACTGCGCACACCACTCCCACTGCACTACACCACTGCCCACATCACTCCCACAGCGCTACGCTAATGCCCACACCACTCCCACAGCACGACACCACTACCCACATCACTCCCACAGCGCTACACTAATGCCCACATCTCTTCCACATCGCTACACTAATGCCCACACCACTCCTACAGCGCTACACTTATGCCCACACCTCTCCCACATCGCTACACTAATGACCACACCACTCTCACAGCGCTACACCACTGCCCACACCACTCCTGCAACGCTACACCACTGCCTACACCACTCCCACAGCGCTACACCACTGCCCACACCACTCATGCAACGCTACACCACTGCCTACACCACTCCCACAACGCTACACCACTGCCCACACCACTCCCACATCACTACACCACTGCCCACACCTCTCCAGCAGCTCTACACCACTGCCCACACCCCTCCCACAGCGCTACACCACTGCCCACACCACTCCCACAGAGTGACACCACTGCCCACAACACTCCCACAGTACTACATCAGTGCCCACACCACTCCCACAGCGCTACACCACTGCCCAGACGACTCGCAAATCACTAGACCACCGCCCACACCACTGCCGCAGCGCTACACCATTGCCCACATCAACCCGCAGCACTACACCACTGCCCACACCACACCTACAGCACTACACCGCTGCCCTCACCACAGCGCTGGACCATTGCACACACCACTCCCGCAGTACTACACCACTGCCCACACGAGTCCCACAGCAATACACCGCTGCCCACACCACTCCCACAGCTCTACACCACAAGCCACACCACTCCCACAGCGCTACACCACAACCCACACCACCCCCACAGTACTACACCACTGCCCACACCATTCCCACTGCAGTACACCACTACCCAAATCACTCCCACAGCGCTAGACGAATGCCCACACCACTCCCACAGCACGACACCACTACCCACATCACTCCCACAGCGCTACACTAATGCCAACACCACTCCCCCAGCGCTACACTAATGCCCAGACCTCTCCCACTGCGCTCCACTAATTCCCACACTACTCCCAAAGCACTACACCGCTGCCCACACCACTCACACAGCGCTACACCACAGCCTACACCACTCCCGAAGCTTACTCCACAAAACACAACACTCCCACAGCGCTAAACTAATGCCCACATCACTCCAACAGCGCTAGACCACTGCCCACACCAACCCCACAGAGCTACACCGCTGCTCACATCATCCCCGCACCGCAACAACACTGCCCACACCACACCCGCAGCGCTACACCACTGGCCACACCACTCCAGCAACGCTACACCACTGCCCACACCACTCCCGCGGCGCTACACCAATGCCCACACCACTCCCACAGCTCGGGACCACTGACTACACCACTCCCGCAGCTCTACACCACTACCCAAAGCACTACCACAGGGTTACACCACAACCATCAGCACTCCGATAGCGCTACACTACAACCCACATCACTCCCACAGCGCTACACCACTGCCCACATCACTCCCACAGAGCTACACTAATGCCCACAACACTCCCACAGCTCTACACTAATGCCCACACCTCTCCCACAGCGCTACACCACTGCCCACATCACTCCCACAGCGCTACACTAATGCCCACACCACTCCCACAGCGCTACAACACTGCTCACACCGCTCCCACAGCGCTACAACACTGCTCACACCGCTCCCGCAGCGCTAAACCCCTGCCCACATCACACCCACAGCGCTACACCACTGCCCACACCACCCCCGCAGCGCTACACCACTGCCCACACCACTCGCGCAGCGCTACACCACTGCCCACACCACTCCCACAGCGTGACACCACTGCCCACAACACTCCCACAGCATTACATCACTGCCCACACCACTCCCACAGCACAACACCATTGCCCACACCACTCCAGCAGCGCTACACCACTGCCCACAACACACCCACAGCGCTACCACACTGTCCACACCACTCGCAGCGCTACACTAATGCCCACACCACTCCCACAGCACTACACCACTGCCCACACCACTGCCACAGCACTACACCACTGCCCACACCACACCCACAGCACTAGACCACTGCCCACATCACTCCCGCAGCACCACACCACTGCCCACACCACACGCACAGGACCTCTCCACTGCCCACACCACTCCCACAGCGCTACACTAATGCCCACCCCACTTCCACAGCGCTAAACTAATGCCCACACCACTCCCACGGCGCTACACCACTGCCCACAACACTGCCACAGCGTTACACCACTGCCCACACCACTCCCGCAGCTTACTCCACAAACCACACCACTCCCACAGCGCCAGACGAATGCCCACACAACTCCCACAGCGCTACAGTAATGCCCACAACACTCCCACAGCGCTACACTAATGCCCACAACACTCCCACAGCGCTACACTAATGCCCACACCAATCCCACAGCGCTGGACCACTGCACCCACCTCTCCCACAGCGCTACACCACTGCAGACACGATTCCCACAGCACTACACCGCTGCCCACATCACGCCCACAGCGCTACACTACAACCCACATCACTCCCATAGCGCAACACCACTGCCCACACCACTCCCACAGCGCGGCACTAATGCCCACAACACTCCCACAGCGCTACACCACTGGCCACACCACTCCCACAGCAGTACACCACTGCCCACACCACTCACACAACGCTGCAGTAATGCCCACACCACTCCCACAGCGTTAACCCAATGCCCACACCACTCCCACAGCACTACACCACTGCCCACATAATTCCCACAGCAAAACACCACTGCCCAAACCACTGCCAGAGTGTTACACCACTGCCCACACCACTCCCACAGCACTACACCACTGCACATGACACTCCCACAGCGCTACACCACTGCCCACACCACTCCCGCAGCACTACACCACTGCCCCACCACTCCCACAGCACTACACCACTGCCCACACCACTCCCACAGCACAACACCACTGCCCACACCACTCCCACAGCGTTACACCACTGCCCACACCACTCCCACAGCACTACACCACTGCCCGCACCACTCCCACAGCATTACACCACTGCTCAAACCACTACCACAGCACTACAGGACTACCCACACCACTTCCAAAGGGCTACATTAATGCCCACAGCACTCCCACAGCGCTACAACACAAACCACATCACTCCCACAGCACAGGTTGTGCTGCACTCTTGGAGTGTCAGTAATAGAGGGTGTGCTGCACTATTGGAGGGTCAGTAATTGAGGGTGTGCCTCACTAATGGAGGGTCAGTAATTGAGGTTCGGCTGCATTATTGGATTGTCAGTAAATGAGGGTGTGCTGCACTATTGGAGTGTCAATAATTGAGGGTGTGCTGCACTATTGGAGAGTCAGTAATTGAAGGTGTGCTGCACTATTGGAGTGTCAGTAATTGAGGGTGTGCTGCACTATTGGAGTGTCAGTAATTGAGGGTGTGCTGCACTATTGGAGAGTCAGTAATTGAGGGTGTGCTGCACTATTGGAGTGTCAGTAATTGAGGGTGTGCTGCACTATTGGAGTGTCAGTAATTGAGGGTGTGCTGCACTATTGGAGAGTCAGTAATTGAGGGTGTGCTGCACTATTGGAGTGTTAGTAATTGAGGGTGGGCTGCACTATTGGTTTGTCAGTAATTGAGGGTGTGCTGCACTATTGGAGTGTCAGTAATTGAGGGTGTGCTGCACTATTGGAGGGTCAGTAATTGATGGTGTGCTGCACTATTGGAGTGTCAATAATTGAGGGTGTGCTGCACTATTGGAGTGTGAATAATTGAGGTTTTTCTGCTCTATTGGACTGTCAGTTATTGAGTGTGTGCTGCACTATTGGAGAGTCAGTAATTGAGGGTGTGCTGCACTATTGGAGGGTCAATAATTGATGGTGTGCTGCACTATTGGAGTGTCAGTAATTGAGGTTGTGCTGCACTATTGGAGTGTCAGTAATTGAGGGTGTGCTGCACTATTGGAGTGTCAGTAATTGAGGGTGTGCTGCACTATTGGAGTGTCAGTAATTGTGGGTGTGCTGCACTATTGGAGGATCAGTAATTGAGGGTGTGCTGCACTATTGGAGTGTCAGTAATTGAGGTTGTTTTGCACTATTGGATTGTCAGTAATTGAGGTTGTTTTGCACTATTGGAGTGTCAGTAATTGAGGTTGTTTTCCCCTATTGGAGTGTCAGTAATTGAGGCTTTGCTGCACTATTGGAGTGTCAGTAATTGAGGGTGTGCTGCACAATTGGAGTGTCAGTAATTGAGGGTGTGCTGCACTATTGGAGTGTCAGTAATTGAGGGTGTGCTGCACAATTGGAGTGTCAGTAATTGAGGGTGTGCTGCACTATTGGTGTGTCCGTAATTGAGGGTGTGCTGCACTATTGGAGAGTCAGTAATTGAGGGTGTGCTGCACTATTGGAGGGTCAGTAATTGAGGGTGTGCTGCACTACTGGAGTGTCAGAATTTGAGGGTGTGCTGCATTATTGGAGTGTCAGTAATTGAGGGCGTGCTGCACTATTGGAGTGTCAGTAATTGAGGGTGTGCTGCACTAATGGAGGGTCAGTAATTGAGGGTGTGCTTCAGTATTGCATTGTCAGTAATTGAGGGTGTGCTGCACTACTGGAGTGTCAGAATTTGAGGGTGTGCTGCACTATTGGAGTGTCAGTAATTCAAGTTGAGCTGCACTATTGGAGTGTCAGTAATTGAGGGTGTGCTGCACTATTGGTGTGTCAGTAATTGAGTTTGTGCCGCACTATTGGAGTGTCAGTAATTGAGGGTGTGCTGCACTTTTGGAGCGTCAGTAATTGAGGGTGTGCTGCACTATTGGAGTTTCAGTATTTGAGGCTGTGCTGCACTATTGGAGGGTCAGTAATTGAGGGTGTGCTGCACTATTGGAGGGTCAATAATTGACGGTGTGCTGCACTATTGGAGGGTCAGAAATTGAGGTTGTGCTGCACTATTGGAGTGTCAATAATTGAGGGTGTGCTGCAGTGTTGGAGTGTCAGTAATTGAGGTTGTGCTGCACTCTTGGAGTGTCAGTAATTGAGGGTGTGCTGCACTATTGGAGAGTCAGTAATTGAAGGTGTGCTGCACTATTGGAGTGTCAGTAATTGAGGGTGTGCTGCACTATTGGAGTGTCAGTAATTGAGGGTGTGCTGCACTATTGGAGTGTCAGTAATTGAGGGTTTGCTGCACTATTGGAGGGTCAGTAATTGAGGGTGTGCTGCACTATTGGAGGGTCAGTAATTGAGGGTGTGTTGCACTATTGGAGTGTCAGTAATTGAGGGTGTGCTGCACTATTGGAGTGTCAGTAATTGAGTGTGTGCTGCACTGTTGGAGTGTCAGTAATTGAGGGTGTGCTGCACTGTTGGCGTGTCAGTAATTGAGGGTGTGCGGCACTATAGGCGTGTTAAAGGGACAGAGAGTCAGATCACGGGGAAGTTAAAGGGTCTGAGAATGAGATCACGGGGAGGTTAAAGGGACAGAGAGTAACATCAAGGGGAGTTTAAAGGGTCAGCGCTTGAGAATACGGGGACGTTAAAGCGACAGAGTGTGAGATCACGGGGAGGTTAAAGGGACAGAGAGTGAGATGACGGGGAGGGTAAAGGGACAGAGAGTGAGATCACCGGGAGGGTAAAGGGACAAAGAGTGAGATCACGGGGAGGTTAAAGGGGCAGAGAGAGATCAAGGAGACATTAAAGGGACAGGGACTGAAATCACGGGGAAATTAATGGGACAGAGAGTGAGATCACGGGGCGGTTAAAGGGACAGAGAGTGAGATCACGGGAGGTTAAAGGGGCAGAGAGAGATCAAGGAGATGTTAAAGGGACGGGGAGTGAGATCACGGGGAGGTTAAAGGGGCAGAGAGTGAGATCACGGGGAGGATAAAGGGACAGAGTGTGAGATCACGGGCACATTAAAGGGACAGAGATTGAGATCACGGGCAGGTTAAAGGGACAGAGAAAGAGATCACTGGGAGGTTAAAGGGACAGAGAGTGAGATCAAGGGGAGGCTAAAGGGACAGAAATTGAGTACACTGGGAGGTTAAAGGGGCTGAGAGTGATATCACGGGGAGCTTAAGGGCACAGAGAGTGAGAACACGGGGAGGAAAAAGGGACAGATAGTGAGATCACGGGGAGTGTAAATGGACAGAGAGTGAGATCAAGGGGAGGGTAAAGGGACAGAGAATGAGATCACTGGGAGGTTAAAGGGACAGAGAGTGAGATCAAGGGGAGGCTAAAGGGACAGAAATTGAGAAAACTGGGAGGTTAAAGGGGCCGAGAGTGAGATCACGGGGAGCTAAAGGGCACAGAGAGTGAGAAGACGGGGAGGGTAAAGGGACAGATAGTGAGATCACGGGGAGGGTAAATGGACAGAGACTGAGATCAAGGGGAGGGTAAAGGGACTGAGAGTGAGATCACGGGCACGTTAAAGGGACAGAGAGTGAGATCACGGGTAGGTTAAAGGGACAGAGAGTGAGATCACGGAGAGGTTGAAGGGACAGAGAGTGAGATCACGGGCACGTTAAAGGGACAGAGAGTGAGAAACGGGTAGGTTAAAGGGACAGAGAGTGAGATCACGGGGATGATAAAGGGACAGAGAGTGAGATCACGGAGAGGTTAAAGGGACAGAGAGTGAGATCACGGGAATGTTAAAGGGACAGAGTGAGATCACGGGGAGGTTAAAGGGACAGAGAGTGAGATCACGGGGATGATAAAGGGACAGAGAGTGAGATCACGGTGAGGTTAAACGGACAGAGAATGATATCACGGTGAGGTTAAAGGGACAGGGAGAGAGATCACGGAGAGGTTAATGGGAGAAAGTGAGAGATCACGCGGAGTTTAAAGGGACAGAGAGTGAGGTCACGGGTGGTTAAAGAGACAGAGAGATCACGGGGAGGTTAAGGGGACAGAGAGTGAGATCACGGGCACTTTAAAGGGGCAGTGAGTGAGATCACGGTGAGTATAAAGGGACAGAGGGTGCGATCACGGTGAGGTTAAAGGGACAGAGAGTGAGATCAAGGGGATGTTAAAGGGCCCAAGAGTGAGATCACGGGGAAGTTAAACTGACTGACAGTGAAATCACGGGGAGGTTAAGGAGACAGAGAGAGTGATCACTGGGAGGTTAAAGGGACAAAGTGTGATCACGGGGAGGTTAAAGGGACAGAGAGTGAGATCACGGGGAGTTTAAAGGGACTGAGAGTGAGATCACGGGGAGGTTAAATGGACAGAGAGTTAGATCACGGGGAGGTTAAAGGGACAGACATTGAGATGACGGGGAGGTTAAAGGGACAGAGAGTTAAATCACGGAGAGGTTAAATGGACAGAGAGTGAGATCACGGGGAGGTTAAAGGGACAGAGAGTGAGATCACGGGTAGGTTAATGGGACAGAGAGTGAGATCACTGGGAGGTTAAAGGTACAGAGAATGAGATCACGGGGCGGTTAAAGAGCCAGAGTGTGAGATCACGGGTAGTTTAAAGGTGTAGAGAATGAGATCACTGGGAGGTTAAAGGGACAGAGAGTGAGGTCACGGGGAGGGTAAAGGGACAGAGTGTGAGATCACGGGGTGGTTAAAGGGACAGAGAGTGAGATCACGCGCAGGTTAAAGGGACAGAGAGTGAGATCACGGGGAGTTTAAACGGACTGAGAGAGAGCTCACTGGGTGGTTATAGGGAAAGAGAGTGAGATCACGGGGAGTTTAAAGGGGCAGAGACTGAGATCACGTGGAGCTTAAAGGGACAGCGAGTGAGCTCACGGGGAGGTTAACGGTACAGAGAGTGCGATCAGGGGGAGGTTAAAGGGAAGAGAGTGAGATCATGGGGAGGTTAATGAGACACAGAGTGAGATCACGGGGAGTTTAAAGGGACAGAGAGTGAGATAATGGGGAGGATAATGGGACAGAGAATGAGATCATGGGGAGGTTAAAGGGACAGAGAGCGAGATCACGGTGAGGTTAAAGGGACAGAGAGTGAGATCACGGGGAGGTTAAAGGGACAGAGAGTGAGATCACGGGGACGTTAAAGGGACAGAGAGTGAGATCACGGGGAGGTTAAAGGGACAGAGAATGAGATCACGGGGCGGTTAAAGGGCCAGAGTGTTAAATCATGGCGAGGTTAAAGAAATCACGTTGAGGTTAAAGGGACAGAGAGAGTGATCACTGGGATGTTAAAGGGAAAGAGTGAGATCACGGGGAGGTTAAAGGGACTGAGAGTGAGATCACGGGGAGATTAAAGGGACTGAGAATGAGATCACGGGGAGGTTAAAGGGACAGAGAGTTAGATCACTGGGAGGTTAAAGGGACGGAGAGTTAGATCACGGGGAGGTTAAAGGGACAGAGAGTGAGATCACGGGTAGGTTAATGGGACAGAGAGCGAGATCACTGGAAGGTTAAAGGGACAGAGAATGAGATCACGGGGCGGTTAAAGAGCCAGAGTGTGAGATCACGGCGAGTTTCAAGGGATTGAGAGTTAGATCACGGGGAGGTTAAAGGGACAGAGAATGAGATCACCGGGCGTTTAAAGAGCCAGAGTGTGAGATCACGGCGAGGTTAATGGGACAGAGAGTGAGGTCAGGGGCACGTTTTAGGGACAGTGAGTGAGATCACGGGGAGGATAAAGGGACAGAGAGTGAAATCACGGGGAGGTTAAAGGGCCAGAGAGTGATTACGAGGAGGTTAAAGGGCCAGAGAGTTAGATCACGAGGAGGTTAAAGGGACACAGTGTGAGATCAAGGAGACGTTATAGGGACAGGGAGTGAGATAACGGGGAGATTAAAGGGACAGAGAGTGAGATCTGAGGGAGGTTAAAGGGCAAGGGAGTGATCACGAGGAGGTTAAAGGGACAGAGAGTGAGATCAGGGGGAGGTTAAAGGGCAAGAGAGTGACCACGAGGAGGCTAAAGGGACAGAGAGTGATCACGAGGAGGTTAAAGGGACAGAGTGTGTGATCACGGGGAGGTTAAAGGGACTGAGAGTGATCACGAGGAGGTTAAGGGGACAGAGAGTGAGAACACGGGGAGTTTAAAGGGACAGAGTTTGAGATCACGGGGAGGTTAAACGTGCAGAGAATGAGATCACGGGGAGGTTAAAGGGGCAGAGAATGAAATCACGGCGAGGTTAAAGGGACAGAGAGTGAGATCATGGGAATGTTAAAGGGACAGAGAGTGAGATCACGCGGAGGTTAAAGGGAGATAGAGTGAGAACATGGGGAGGTTAAAGGGACAGAGAGTGAGATCACGGGGAGTTTATAGGGACAGAGATTGAGATCACGGGTAGGTTAATGGGACAGAGAGTGAGATCACTGGAAGGTTAAAGGGACAGAGAGTGAGATCACGGGTAGGTTAATGGGACAGAGAGTGAGATCACTGGGAGGTTCAAGGTACAGAGAATGAGATCACGGGGCGGTTAAAGAGCCAGAGTGTGAGATCACGGGGAGTTTAAAGGTGCAGAGAATGAGATAATGGGGAGGATAATGGGACAGAGAATGAGATCACGGGGAGGTTAAAGGGACAGAGAGTGAGATCACGGTGAGGTTAAAGGGACAGAGAGTTAGATCACGAAGAAGTTAAAGGGACGGAGAGTTAGTTCACGGGGAGGTTAAAGGGACAGACTGTGAGATCACGGGGAGTTTAAAGGGACAGAGAGTGAGATCACGGGTAGGTTAATGGGACAGAGAGTGAGACCACTGGAAGGTTAAAGGGACAGAGAATGTGATCACGGGGCGGTTAAAGAGCCAGAGTGTGAGATCACGGCGAGGTTAAAGGGACAGAGAGTTAGATCACGGGGAGGTTAAAGGGACAGAGAATGAGATCACGGGGTGGTTAAAGGGACAGAGAATGAGATCACGGGGCAGTTAAAGAGCCAGAGTGTGAGATCACGGCGAGGTTAAAGGGACAGAGAGTGAGGTCAGGGGCACGTTTAAGGGACAGTGAGTGAGATCACGGGGATGATAAAGGGACAGAGCGTGAAATCACGGGGAGGTTAAAGGGCCAGAGAGTGATCACGAGGAGGTTAAAGGGACAGAGAGTGAGATCACGAGGAGGTTAAAGGGCCAGAGAGTGATCACGAGGAGGTTAAAGGGACAGAGTGTGTGATCACGGGGAGGTTAAAGGGACAGAGAGTGATCACGAGGAGGTTAAGGGGACAGAGAGTGAGAACACGGGGAGTTTAAAGGGACAGAGTTTGAGATCACGGGGAGGTTAAAGGTGCAGAGAAAGAGATCATGGGGATGTTAAAGGGACAGAGATTGAGGTCACGGAGAGGTTAATGGGACAGAGAGTGAGATCAAGGGAATGTTAAAGGGACAGAGAGTGAGATCACATGGACGTTAAAGGGAAGAGAGTGAGATCACGGGGAGGTTGAAGGGACAGAGAGTAACATCAAGGGGAGTTTAAAGTGACAGGGAATGAGAATACGGGGACTTTAAAGGGACAGAGAGTGAGATCACGGGGAGGGTAAAGGGACTGAGAGTGAGATCACGGGGAGGTTAAAGGGACTGAGAGTGTGATCACGGGGAGGTTAAAGTGACAGAGAGTGAGATCACGGGGATGATAAAGGGACAGAGAGTGAGATCACGGTGAGGTTAAACGGACTGAGAATGATATCACGGTGAGGATAAAGGGACAGGGAGAGAGATCACGGGGAGGTTAAAGGGACAGAGAGTGAGATCACGCGGAGTTTAAAGGGACAGAGAGTGAGATCACGGGTGGTTAAAGAGACAGAGAGATCACGGGGAGGTTAAGGGGACAGAGAGTGAGATCACGGGCACTTTAAAGGGGCAGTGAATGAGATCACGGTGAGTATAAAGGGACAGAGGGTGCGATCACGGTGAGGTTAAAGTGACAGAGAGTGAGATCAAGGGGATGTTAAAGTGACAGAGAGTGAGATCACGGGGAGATTAAAGGGACAGAGAGTGAGATCACGGGGAGGTTAATGGGACAGAGAGTGAGATCACTGGAAGGTTAATGGGACAGAGAATGAGATCACGGGGAGGTTAAAGAGCCCGAGTGTGAGATCACGTCGAGGTTAAAGGGACAGAGAGTGAGGTCAGGGGCACGTTTAAGGGACAGCGAGTGAGATCACGGGGAGGATAAGGGGACAGAGAGTGAAATCACGGGGAGGTTAAAGGGCCAGAGAGTGATCACGAGGAGGTTAAAGGGCCAGATAGTGAGATCACGAGGAGGTTAAAGGAACACAGTGTGAGATCAAGGAGTCATTATAGGGACAGGGAGTGAGATCACGGGGATGTTAAAGGGCCAGAGAGTGAGATCACGAGGGGTTCAAAGGGACACAGTGTGAGATCAGGGAGACGTTAAAGGGACAGGGAGTGAGATCACGGAGAGGTTAAAGGGCAAGAGAGTGATCACGAGGAGGTTAAAGGGACAGAGTGTGTGATCACGGGGAGGTTAAAGGGACAGAGAGTGATCACGAGGAGGTTAAGGGGACAGAGAGTGAGAAGACGGTGAGTTAAAAGGGACAGAGATTGAGATCACGGGGAGGTTAAAGGGGCAGAGAGTGAGAACAGGGTGAGGTTAAAGGGCAAGAGAGGGATCACGAGGAGGTTAAAGGGACAGAGAATGAACACGAGGAGGTTAAAGGGACAGAGTGTGTGATCACGGGGAGGTTAAAGGGACAGAGAGTGATCACGAGGAGGTTAAGTGGACAGAGAGTGAGAACACGGGGAGTTTAAAGGAACAGGGTTTGAGATCACGGGGAGGTTAAAGGGGCAGAGAATGAGATCACGGGGAGGTTAAAGGGACAGAGAATGAGATCATGGGGATGTTAAAGGTAAAGACAGTGATCACGGCGATGTTAAAGGGACAGAGAGTGAGGTCATGGGAATGTGAAAGGGACAGAGAGTGAGATCACACGGAGGTTAAAGGGAGATAGAGTGAGAACATGGGGAGGTTAAAGGGACAGAGAGTGAGATCAAGGGGACGTTAGAGGGACAGAGAGTGAGATCACGGGGAGTTTAAAGGGAAAGAGAGTAACATCAAGGGGTGTTTAAAGGGTCAGAGATTGAGAATACGGGGACGTTAATGGGACAGAGAGTGAGATCATGGGGAGTAAAAGGGACAGAGAGTGAGATCACGGTGAGGGTAAAGGGACAGAGACTGAGATCACGGGGAGTTTAAAGGGACAGAGATTGAGATCACGGGTAGGTTAAAGGGACAGAGAGTGAGATCACGGTGAGGTTAAAGGGGCAGAGAATGAGATCACTGTGAGGTAAAAGGGACAGAGAGTGAGATCACGGGGAGGTTAAAGGGACAGAGAGTGAGATCCAGGGAATGTTAAAGGGACAGAGAGTGAGATAAGTCGGAGGTTAAAGGGACAGAGAGTGAGATCACGGGGAGGTTAAAGGGGCAGAGAATGAGATCACCGTGAGGTTAAAGGGACAGGGAGTGTGATCACGGGGAGGTTAAAGGGACAAAGTGAGTGATCACGGGGTGGTTAAAGGGACAGAGAGTGAGATCAAGGGGAGGTTAAAGGACAGAGAGTGAGAAAACGGGGAGTTTAAAGGGACAGAGAGAGAGCTCACTGGGTGGTTAAAGGGACAGAGACTGAGATCACGGGGAGCTTAAAGGGAAAGAGAGTGAGCTCACGGGGTGGTTAACGGTACAGAGAGTGCGATCAGGGGGAAGTTAAAGGGACAGAGAGTGAGATCATGGGGAGGTTAAAGGGACAGAGAGTGAGATCACGGGGAGGTTAAAGTTACAGAGAATTAGATCACGGGGCGGTTAAAGAGCCAGAGTGCGAGATCACGGGGAGGTTAAAGGGACAGAGAGTGAGCTCACGGGGAGGTTAATGGGACAAAGTGAGAGATCACGGGGTAGTTAAAGGGACAGAGAGTGAGATCACGGGGAGGTTAAAGGGACAGAGAGTGAGCTCACGGGGAGGTTAATGGGACAAAGTGAGAGATCACGGGGTGGTTAAAGGGACAGAGAGTGAGATCACGGGGAGGTTAAAGGGACAGAGAGTGAGATCACGGGGAGTTTAAGGGACAGAGAGAGAGCTCACTGGGTGGTTAAAGGGACAGAGAGTGAGATTACGGGGAGTTTAAAGGGGCAGAGGCTGAGATCACGGGGAGCTTAAAGGGACAGAGAGTGAGCTCACGGTGAGGTTAACGGTACAGAGAGTGCGATCAGGGGGAGGTTAATGGGACAGAGAGTGAGATCATGGGGAGGTTAAAGAGACACAGAGTGAGATCACGGTGAAGTTAAAGGGAGAGAGAGTGAGATCACGGGGAGGTTAAAGGGACAGAGAGTGAGATAACGGGGAGGATAATGGGACAGAGAATGTGATCACGGGGAGGTTAAAGGGACAGTGAGTGAGATCACGGTGAAGTTAAAGGGAGAAAGAGTGAGATCACGGGGAGGTTAAAGGGACAGAGAGTGAGATCACGGGGAGGTTAAAGGGACAGAGAGTGAGATCACGGGCAGTTTAAAGGGACAGAGAATGAGATCACGGGGCGGTTAAAGAGCCAGAGTGTGATTCACGGCGAGGTTAAAGGGACAGAGATTGAAATCACGTTGAGGTTAAAGGGACAGAGAGAGTGATCACTGGGAGGTTAAAGGGACCGAGTGAGATCACGGGGAGGTTAAAGGGACAGAGAGCGAGATCACGGGGAGGTTAAAGGGACTGAGAGTGAGATCAGGGAGAGGTTAAAGGGACAGAGAGTTAGATCACGAGGAGGTTAAAGGTACAGAGAGTTAGATCACGGTGAGGTTAAAGGGAAAGAGAGTGAGATCACGGGGAGATTAAAGGGACTGAGAGTGAGATCACGTGGAGGTTAAAGGGAGAGAGAGTTAGATAACGGTGAGATTAAAGGGACAGAGAGTGAGATCACCGGGAGGTTAAAGGGACAGAGAGTTAGATCACGGAGATGTTAAAGGGACAGAGAGTGAGATCAAGGGGAGGTTAAACGGACAGAGAGTGAGATCACGGGTAGGTTAAAGGGACAGAGAGTGAGATCACGGGTAGGTTAATGGGACAGAGTGTGAGATCACGGGAATGTTAAAGGGACAGAGAGTGAGATAACGCGGAGGATAAAGGGACAGAGAGTCTGATTACGGGGAGGTTAAAGGGACAGGGAGTGTGATCACCGGGAGGTTAATGGGACAATGTGAAAGATCAAGGGGTGGTTAAAGGGACAGAGAGTGAGATCACAGGGAGGTTAAAGGGACAGAGAGAGAGCTCACTGGGCGGTTAAAGGGACAGAGAGTGAGATCACGGGGAGTTTAAAGGGGCAGGGACTGAGATCACGCGGAGCTTAAAGGGACAGAGAGTGAGCTCACGGGGAGGTTAAAGAGACACAGAGTGAGATCACGGGGAGCTTAAAGGGACAGACAGTGAGCTCACGGGGAGGTTAACGGTACAGAGAGCGCGATCAGGGGGAGGTTAAAGGGACAGAGAGTGAGATCACGGTGAGGTTAAAGGGACAGAGAGTGAGATCACGGGGAGGTTAAAGGGACAGAGAGTGAGATCACGGGAAGGTTAAAGGGAGAGAGAGTGAGACCACGGCCAGGTTAAAGGGACAGAGATTGAGATCACGGGGAGGTTAAAAAGACAGAGAGTGAGATAACGGGGAGGATAATGGGACAGAGAATGAGATCACGGGGAGGTTAAAGGGACAGAGAGTGAGATCACGATGAGGTTAAAGGGACAGAGAGTGAGATCACGGGGAGGTTTATGGGACAGAGAGTGAGATCACGGGGAGGGTAAAGGGACTGGGAGTGAGATCACGGGCAGGTGAAAGGGACAGAGAATGAGATCACGGGGCGTTTAAAGAGCCAGAGTGTGAGATCACGGCGAGGTTAAAGGGACAGAGAGAGTGATCACTGGGAGGTTATAGGGACCGAGTGAGATCACGGGGAGGTTAAAGGGACAGAGAGCGAGATCACGGGTAGGTTAAAGGGACTGAGAGTGAGATCACGGGGAGATTAATGGGACAGAGAGTTAGATCACGAGGAGGTTAAAGGTAAAGAGAGTTAGATCACGGGGAAGTTAAAGGGACAGTGAGTGATATCACGGGGAGGTTAAAGGGACAGAGAGTGAGATCACGGGGAGGTTATAGGGACATAGAGTGAGAACACGGGTAGGTTAATGGGACAGAGAGTGAGATCACTGGGAGTTTAAAGGGACAGAGAAAGAGATCACGGGGCGGTTAATGAGCCAGAGTGTGAGATCACGGCGAGGTTAAAGCGACAGAGAGTAAGGTCAGGGGCACGTTTAAGGGACAGAGAGTGAGATGACGAGGAGCTAAAAGGGACAGAAAGTGAGATCACGGTGAGGTTAAAGGGCTAGAGAGTGATCACGAGGAGGTTAAAGGGACAGAGTGTGAGATCATGGGAACGTTAAAGGGACAGAGAGAGTGATCACTGGGTGGTTAAAGGGACAGAGTGAGATCACGGGGAGGTTAAAGGGACAGAGACTGAGATCACGGGGAGATTAAAGGGACTGAGAGTGAGATCACGAGGCGGTTAAAGGGACAGAGAGTTAGATCACGGGGAGGTTAAAGGGATAGAGAGTGAGATTACGGGGAGGTTAAAGGGACAGAGAGTTAGATCACGGAAAGGTTAAAGGGACAGAGAGTGAGATCACGGGGAGGTTAAAGGGACGGAGAGTGAGATCACGGGTTGGTTATTGGGACCGAGAGTGAGATCACTGGGAGGTTAAAGATACAGAGAATGAGATCACGGGGCGGTTAAAGAGCCAGAGTGCGAGATCACGGGGAGGTTAAAGAGACACAGAGTGAGATCACGGGGAGTTTAAAGGGACAGAGAGTGAGATAACGGGGAGGATAATGGGTCAGAGAATGTGATCACGGGGTGGTTAAAGGGACAGTGAGTGAGATCACGGTGAGGTTAAAGGGACAGAGAATGAGATCACGGTGCGGTTAAAGAGCCAGAGTGTGATTCACGGCGAGGTTAAATGGACAGAGATTGAAATCACGTTGAGGTTAAAGGGACAGAGAAAGTGAGCACTGGGAGGTTAAAGGTACCGAGTGAGATCACGGGGAGGTTAAAGGGACAGAGTGCGAGATCACGGGGAGGTTAAAGGGACTGAGAGTGAGATCAGGGAGAGTTTAAAGGGACAGGGAGTTAGATCACGAGGAGGTTAAAGGTACAGAGAGTTAGATCACGGGGAGGTTAAAGGGACAGAGAGTGAGATCACGGGGAGATTAAAGGGACTGAGAGTGAGATCACGGGGAGGTTAAAGGGAGAGAGAGTTAGATCACGGTGAGGTTAAAGGGACAGAGAGTGAGATCACGGGGAGGTTAAAGGGACAGAGAGTTAGATCACGAGGAGGTTAAAGGTACAGAGAGTTACATCACGGGGAGGTTAAAGGGACAGAGAGTGATTTCACGGGGAGGTTAAAGGGACAAAGAGTGAGATCACGGGGAGGTTAAAGGGACAGAGAGTGAGAACACGGGTAGGTTAATGGGACAGAGAGTGAGATCACTGGGAGGATAAAGGGACAGAGAATGAGATCACGGGGCGGTTAAAGAGCCAGAGTGTGAGATCACGGCGTGGTTAAAGGGACAGAGAGTAAGGTCAGGGGCACGTTTAAGGGACAGAGAGTGAGATGACGAGGTGCTAAAAGGGACAGAAAGTGAGATCACGGGGAGGTTAAAGGGCCAGAGAGTGATCACGAGGAGGTTAAAGGGACAGAGAGTGAGATCACGGGGAGGTTAAAGGGACAGAGAGAGTGATCACTGGGAGTCTAAAGGGATAGAGTGAGATCACGGGGAGGTTAAAGGGACAGAGAGTGAGTTCACGGGGAGATTAAAGGGACTGAGAGTGAGATCACGGGGAGGTTAAATGGACAGAGAGTGAGATCACGGGGAGGTAAAGGGACAGAGAGTGAGATCACGGGTAGGTTAATGGGACAGAGAGTGAGAACACTGGGAAGTTAAAGGTACAGAGAATGAGATCACGGGGCGGTTAAAGAGCCAGAGTGTGAGATCACGGGGACGTTAAAGGGGCAGAGAATGAGATCACTGGGAGGTTAAAGGGACAGTGAGTGAGATCACGGGGAGTTTAAAACGGCAGAGACTGAGATCACGGGGAGCTTAAAGGGAAAGAGAGTGAGCTCACGGGGAGGTTAACGGTACAGAGAGTGCGATCAGGGGGAGGTTAAAGGGACAGAGAGTGAGATCACGGGGAGGTTAAAGGGACAGAGAGTGAGATCACGGGGAGGTTAAAGGGACAGAGAGTGAGATCACGGGCAGGTTAATGGGACAGAGAGTGAGATCACTGGGAGTTTAAAGGGACAGAGAAAGAGATCACGGGGCGGTTAATGAGCCAGAGTGTGAGATCACGGCGAGGTTAAAGCGACAGAGAGTAAGGTCAGGGGCACGTTTAAGGGACAGAGAGTGAGATGACGAGGAGCTAAAAGGGACAGAAAGTGAGATCACGGTGAGGTTAAAGGGCTAGAGAGTGATCACGAGGAGGTTAAAGGGACAGAGTGTGAGATCATGGGAACGTTAAAGGGACAGAGAGAGTGATCACTGGGTGGTTAAAGGGACAGAGTGAGATCACGGGGAGGTTAAAGGGACAGAGACTGAGATCACGGGGAGATTAAAGGGACTGAGAGTGAGATCACGAGGCGGTTAAAGGGACAGAGAGTTAGATCACGGGGAGGTTAAAGGGACAGAGAGTGAGATTACGGGGAGGTTAAAGGGACAGAGAGTTAGATCACGGAAAGGTTAAAGGGACAGAGAGTGAGATCACGGGGAGGTTAAAGGGACGGAGAGTGAGATCACGGGTTGGTTATTGGGACCGAGAGTGAGATCACTGGGAGGTTAAAGATACAGAGAATGAGATCACGGGGCAGTTAAAGAGCCAGAGTGCGAGATCACGGGGAGGTTAAAGAGACACAGAGTGAGATCACGGGGAGTTTAAAGGGACAGAGAGTGAGATAACGGGGAGGATAATGGGTCAGAGAATGTGATCACGGGGTGGTTAAAGGGACAGTGAGTGAGATCACGGTGAGGTTAAAGGGACAGAGAATGAGATCACGGTGCGGTTAAAGAGCCAGAGTGTGATTCACGGCGAGGTTAAATGGACAGAGATTGAAATCACGTTGAGGTTAAAGGGACAGAGAAAGTGAGCACTGGGAGGTTAAAGGTACCGAGTGAGATCACGGGGAGGTTAAAGGGACAGAGTGCGAGATCACGGGGAGGTTAAAGGGACTGAGAGTGAGATCAGGGAGAGTTTAAAGGGACAGGGAGTTAGATCACGAGGAGGTTAAAGGTACAGAGAGTTAGATCACGGGGAGGTTAAAGGGACAGAGAGTGAGATCACGGGGAGATTAAAGGGACTGAGAGTGAGATCACGGGGAGGTTAAAGGGAGAGAGAGTTAGATCACGGTGAGGTTAAAGGGACAGAGAGTGAGATCACGGGGAGGTTAAAGGGACAGAGAGTTAGATCACGAGGAGGTTAAAGGTACAGAGAGTTACATCACGGGGAGGTTAAAGGGACAGAGAGTGATTTCACGGGGAGGTTAAAGGGACAAAGAGTGAGATCACGGGGAGGTTAAAGGGACAGAGAGTGAGAACACGGGTAGGTTAATGGGACAGAGAGTGAGATCACTGGGAGGATAAAGGGACAGAGAATGAGATCACGGGGCGGTTAAAGAGCCAGAGTGTGAGATCACGGCGTGGTTAAAGGGACAGAGAGTAAGGTCAGGGGCACGTTTAAGGGACAGAGAGTGAGATGACGAGGTGCTAAAAGGGACAGAAAGTGAGATCACGGGGAGGTTAAAGGGCCAGAGAGTGATCACGAGGAGGTTAAAGGGACAGAGAGTGAGATCACGGGGAGGTTAAAGGGACAGAGAGAGTGATCACTGGGAGTCTAAAGGGATAGAGTGAGATCACGGGGAGGTTAAAGGGACAGAGAGTGAGTTCACGGGGAGATTAAAGGGACTGAGAGTGAGATCACGGGGAGGTTAAAGGGACAGAGAGTGAGATCACGGGGAGGTAAAGGGACAGAGAGTGAGATCACGGGTAGGTTAATGGGACAGAGAGTGAGAACACTGGGAAGTTAAAGGTAAAAAGAATGAGATCACGGGGCGGTTAAAGAGCCAGAGTGTGAGATCACGGGGACGTTAAAGGGGCAGAGAATGAGATCACTGGGAGGTTAAAGGGACAGTGAGTGAGATCACGGGGAGTTTAAAACGGCAGAGACTGAGATCACGGGGAGCTTAAAGGGAAAGAGAGTGAGCTCACGGGGAGGTTAACGGTACAGAGAGTGCGATCAGGGGGAGGTTAAAGGGACAGAGAGTGAGATCACGGGGAGGTTAAAGGGACAGAGAGTGAGATCACGGGGAGGTTAAAGGGACAGAGAGTGAGATCACGGGCAGGTTAAAGGGACAGAGAATGAGATCACGTGGCGGTTAAAGAGCCAGAGTGTGAGATCACGGCGAGGTTAAAGGGACAGAGATTGAAATCACGTTGATGTTAAAGGGACAGAGAGAGTGATCACTGGGAGGTTATAGGGACCGAGTGAGATGACGGGGAGGTTAAAGGGACAGAGAGCGAGATCACGGGGAGGTTAAAGGGACTGAGAGTGAGATCACGGGGAGGTTAATGGGACAGAGAGTTAGATCACGAGGAGGTTAAAGGTACAGAGAGTTAGATCACGGGGAGGTTAAAGGGACAGTGAGTGATATCACGGGGAGGTTAAAGGGACAGAGAGTGAGATCACGGGGAGGTTATAGGGACCGAGTGAGATGACGGGGAGGTTAAAGGGACAGAGAGCGAGATCACGGGGAGGTTAAAGGGACTGAGAGTGAGATCACGGGGAGGTTAATGGGACAGAGAGTTCGATCACGAGGAGGTTAAAGGTACAGAGAGTTAGATCACGGGGAGGTTAAAGGGACAGTGAGTGATATCACGGGGAGGTTAAAGGGACAGAGAGTGAGATCACGGGGAGGTTATAGGGACATAGAGTGAGAACACGGGTAGGTTAATGGCACAGAGAGTGAGATCACTGGGAGGTTAAAGGGACAGAGAATGAGATCACGGGGCGGTTAAAGAGCCAGTGTGTGAGATCACAGCGAGGTTAAAGCGACAGAGAGTAAGGTTAGGGGCACGTTTAAGGGACAGAGAGTGAGATGACGAGGAGCTAAAAGGGACAGAAAGTGAGATCATGGTGAGGTTAAAGGGCCAGAGAGTGATCACGAGGAGGTTAAAGGGACAGAGTGTGAGATCATGGGGAGGTTAAAGGGACAGTGAGAGTGATCACTGGGTGGTTAAAGGGACAGAGTGAGATCACGGGGAGGTTAAAGGGACAGAGAGTGAGTTCACGGGGAGATTAAAGGGACTGAGAGTGAGATCACGGGGAGGTTAAAGGGACAGAGAATTAGATCACGGGGAGGTTAAAGGGACAGAGAGTGAGATCACGGGGAGGTTAAAGGGACAGAGAGTTACATCACGGAAAGGTTAAAGGGACAGAGAGTGAGATCAGGGGGAGGTTAAAGGGACGGAGAGTGAGATCACGGGTTGGTTATTGGGACAGAGAGTGAGATCACAGGGAGGTTAAAGTTACAGAGAATGTGATCACGGGGCGGTTAAAGAGCCAGAGTGCGAGATCACGGGGAGGTTAAAGAGACACAGAGCGAGATCACGGGGAGTTTAAAGGGACAGAGAGTGAGATAACGGGGAGGATAATGGGTCAGAGAATGTGATCACGGGGAGGTTAAAGGGGCAGTGAGTGAGATCACGGTGAGGTTAAAGGGACAGAGAGTGAGATCACGGGGTGGTTAAAGGGACAGAGAGTGAGGTCACGGGGAGGTTAAAGGGACAGAGAGTGAGATCACGGGCAGTTTAAAGGGACAGAGAATGAGATCACGGGACGGTGAAAGAGCCAGAGTGTGATTCACGGCGAGGTTAAAGGGACAGAGATTGAAATCACGTTGAGGTTAAAGGGACAGAGAGAGTGATCACTGGGAGGTTAAAGGTACCGAGTGAGATCACTGGGAGGTTAAAGGGACAGAGTGCGAGATCACGGGAAGGTTAAAGGGACTGAGAGTGAGATCAGGGAGAGTTTAAAGGGACAGAGAGTTAGATCACGAGGAGGTTAAAGGTACAGAGAGTGAGATCACGGGGAGGTTAAAGGGGCAGAGAATGAGATCACTGGGAGGTTAAAGGGACAGAGAGTGAGATAACGCGGAGGATAAAGGGACAGAGAGTCTGATTACGGGGAGGTTAAAGGGACAGGGAGTGTGATCACGGGGAGGTTAATGGGACAAAGTGAGAGATCACGTGGTGGTTAAAGGGACAGAGAGTGAGATCACGGGGAGGATAAAGGGACAGAGAGTGAGATCGCGGGGAGTTTAAAGGGACAGAGAGTGAGATCACGGGGATTTAATGGGACAGAGAGTGAGATCACTGGAAGGTTAAAGGGACATAGAATGAGATCACGGGGCGGTTAAAGAGCCAGAGTGTGAGATCACGGCGAGGTTAAAGGGACAGAGAGTTAGATCACGGGGAGGTTAAAGGGACAGAGAATGAGATCACGGGGCGGTTAAAGAGCCAGAGTGTGAAATCACGGCGAGGTTAAAGGGACAGAGAGTGAGAACAGGGGCACGTTAAAGGGACAGTGAGTGAGATCACGGGGAGGATAAACGGCCAGAGAGTGATCACGAGGAGGTTAAAGGGCCAAAGAGTGAGATCACGAGGAGGTTAAAGGGACAGAGAGTGAGATAACGGGGAGGTTAAAGGGCCAGAGAGTGAGATCAGGGGGAGGTTAAAGGGCAAGAGAGTGATCACGAGGAGGTTAAAGGGACAGAGTGTGTGATCACGGGGAGGTGAAAGGGACAGAGAGTGATCACGAGGAGGTTAAGGGGACAGAGAGTGAGATCACGGGGAGGTTAAAGGGACAGAGAGTGAGATCACAGGGAGATTAAAGGGACTGAGAGTGAGATCACGGGGAGGTTAAAGGGACAGAGAATTAGATCACGGGGAGGTTAAAGGGACAGAGAGTGAGATCACGGGGAGGTTAAAGGGACAGAGAGTTAGATCACGGAAAGGTTAAAGGGACAGAGAGTGAGATCGGGGGAGGTTAAAGGGACGGAGAGTGAGATCACGGGTTGGTTATTGGGACAGAGAGTGAGATCACTGGGAGGTTAAAGTTACAGAGTGAGATCACGGGGCGGTTAAAGAGCCAGAGTGCGAGATCACGGGGAGGTTAAAGAGACACAGAGTGAGATCATGGGGAGTTTAAAGGGACAGAGAGTGAGATAACGGGGAGGATAATGGGTCAGAGAATGTGATCACGGGGAGGTTAAAGGGACAGTGAGTGAGATCACGGTGAGGTTAAAGGGACAGAGAGTGAGATCACGGGGTGGTTAAAGGGACAGAGAGTGAGGTCACGGGGAGGTTAAAGGGACAGAGAGTGAGATCACGGGCAGTTTAAAGGGACATAGAATGAGATCACGGGACGGTTAAAGAGCCAGAGTGTGTTTCACGGCGAGGTTAAAGGGACAGAGATTGAAATCACGTTGAGGTTAAAGGGACAGAGAGAGTGATCACTGGGAGGTTAAAGGTACCGAGTGAGATCACTGGGAGGTTAAAGGGACAGAGTGCGAGATCACGGGGAGGTTAAAGGGACTGAGAGTGAGATCAGGGAGAGTTTAAAGGGACAGAGAGTTAGATCACGTAGAGGTTAAAGGGGCAGAGAGTGAGATCACGGGGAGGTAAAAGGGACAGAGAGTGAGATCACGGGTAGGTTAATGGGACAGAGAGTGAGATCACTGGGACGTTAAAGGTACAGAGAATGAGATCACGGGGCGCTTAAGGAGCCAGAGTGTGAGATCACGGGGAGGTGAAAGGGGCAGAGAATGAGATCACTGGGAGGTTAAAGGGACAGAGAGTGAGATAACGCGGAGGATAAAGGGACAGAGAGTCTGATTACGGGGAGGTTAAAGGGACAGGGAGTGTGATCACGGGGAGGATAAAGGGACAGAGAGTGAGATCGCGGGGAGTTTAAAGGGACAGAGAGTGAGATCACGGGGATTTAATGGGACAGAGAGTGAGATCACTGGAAGGTTAAAGGGACATAGAATGAGATCACGGGGCGGTTAAAGAGCCAGAGTGTGAGATCACGGCGAGGTTAAAGGGAGAGAGAGTTAGATCACGGGGAGGTTAAAGGGACAGAGAATGAGATCACGGGGCGGTTAAAGAGCCAGAGTGTGAAATCACGGCGAGGTTAAAGGGACAGAGAGTGAGGACAGGGGCACGTTAAAGGGACAGTGAGTGAGATCACGGGGAGGATAAACGGCCAGAGAGTGATCACGAGGAGGTTAAAGGGCCAAAGAGTGAGATCACGAGGAGGTTAAAGGGACAGAGAGTGAGATAACGGGGAGGTTAAAGGGCCAGAGAGTGAGATCAGGGGGAGGTTAAAGGGCAAGAGAGTGATCACGAGGAGGTTAAAGGGACAGAGTGTGTGATCAAAGGGAGGTGAAAGGGACAGAGAGTGATCACGAGGAGGTTAAGGGGACAGAGAGTGAGAACACGGGGAGTTTAAAGGGACAGAGTTTGAGATCACAGGGAGGTTAAAGGGGCAGAGAATGAGATCACGGGGAGGTTAAATGGACAGAGAATGAGATCATGGGGATGTTAAAGGTAAAGACAGTGATTACGGCGAGGTTAAAGGGACCAAGAGTGAGATCACGGGGATGTTAAAGGGACAGAGAGAGAGCTCACTGGGTGGTTAAAGGGACAGAGAGTGAGATCACGGGGAGTTTAAAGGGTCAGAGACGGAGATCACGGGGAGCTAAAAGGGACAGAGAGTGAGCTCACGGGAAGGTTAACGGTACAGAGAGTGCGATCAGGGGGAGGTTAATGGGACAGAGAGTGAGATCATGGGGAGCTTAAAGAGATACAGAGTGAGATCACGGGGAGTTTAAAGGGACAGAGAGTGAGATAATGGGGAGGATAATGGGACAGAGAATGAGATAACGGGGAGGTTAAAGGGACAGAGAGTGAGATCACTGTGAGGTTAAAGGGTCAGAGAGTGAGATCACGGGCAGGTTAAAGGGACAGAGAATGAGATCACGTGGCGGTTAAAGAGCCAGAGTGTGAGATCACGGGGAGGTTAAAGGGACAGAGAGTGAGATCACGGGTCGGTTAATGGGACAGAGATCACTGGAAGGTTAACGGGACAGAGAATGAGATCACGGGGCGGTTAAAGAGCCAGAGTGTGAGATCACGGCGAGTATAAAGGGACAGAGAGTTTGATCACGGGGAGGTTAGAGGGCCAGAAAGTGATCACGGGGAGGTTAAAAGGACAGAGAGTGAGATCACGGCGAGGTTAAAGGGACAGAGTGTGAGATCAAGGAGACGTTAAAGGGACAGGGATTGAGATCACGGGGAGGTTAAAGGGACAGAGAGTGTGATCAGGGGTTAGGTTAAAGGGCAAGAGAGTGATCACGAAGAAGATTAAAGGGACAGAGAGTGATCACGAGGAGGATAAAGGGACAGAGAGTGATCACGAGGAGGTTAAGGGGACAGAGAGTGAGAACACGGGGAGATTAAAGGGACAGAGTTTGAGATCACGGTGAGGTTAAAGGGGCTGAGAATGAGATCACGGGGAGGTTAAAGGGACAGAGAATGAGATCATGGGTAGGTTAAAGGTAAAGACAGTGATCACGGCGAGGTTAAAGGGACAGAGAGTGTTATCATGGGAATGTTAAAGGGACAGAATGTGAGATCACGCGGAGGTTAAAGGGAGAGAGAGTGAGAACATGGGGAGGTTAAAGAGACAGAGAGTGAGATCACGGGGACGGTAAAGGGACAGAGAGTGAGATCACGGGGAGTTTAAAGGGACAGAGAGTAACATCAAGGGGAGTTTAATGGGTCAGAGATTGAGAATACGGGGACGTTAATGGGACAGAGAGTGAGATCATGGGGAGGTTAAAGTGACAGAGAGTGAGATCACGGGGAGGGTAAAGGGACAGAGACTGAGATCACGGGGAGTTTAAAGGGACAGAGATTGAGATCACGGGTAGGTAAAAGCGACAGAGAGTGAGATCAAGGGGAGGTTAAAGGGACAGAGAGTCTGATTACGGGGAGGTTAATGGGACAGGGAGTGTGATCACGGGGAGGTTAATGGGAGAAAGCGAGAGATCACGGGGTGGTTAAAGGGACAGAGAGTGAGATCACGGGGACGTTAAAGGGACAGAGAGTGAGATCACGGGGAGTTTAAAGGGACAGAGAGAGAGCTCACTGGGTGGTGGTTAAAGGGACAGAGAGTGAGATCACGGGGAGTTTAAATGGGCAGAGACTGAGATCACGGGGAGGTTAACGGTACAGAGAGTGCAATCAGGGGGCGGTTACAGAGACAGAGAGTGAGATCATGGGGAGGTTAAAGAGACACAGAGTGTGATCACGGGGAGTTTAAAGGGACAGAGGATGAGATAATGGGGAGGATAATGTTATAGAGAAAGAGATCACGGGTAGTTTAAAGGGACAGAGAGTGAGATCACGGTGAGGTTAAAGGGACAGAGAGTGAGATCACGGGGAGGTTAAAGGGACAGAGAGTGAGATCACGGGGAGGTTAAAGGGACAGGGAGTGAGATCACGGGCAGGTTAAAGGGACAGAGAATGAGATCACGGGGCTGTTAAAGAGCCAGAGTGTGAGATCACGGCGAGGTTAAAGGGACAGAGATTGAAATCACATTGAGGTTAAAGGGACAGAGAGAGTGATCACTGGGAGGTTAAAGGGACAGAGTGAGATGATGGGGAGGTTAAAGGGACAGAGAGCGAGATCACGGGGATGTTAAAGGGATTGAGAGTGAGATCACGGGGAGGTAAAAGGGACAGAGAGTTAAATCAGGAGGAGGTTAATGGTACAGAGAGTTAGATCACGGGGAGGTTACAGTGACAGTGAGTGATATCACGGGGAGGTTAAAGGGACAGAGAGTGAGATCACGGGTAGGTTAATGGGACAGAGAGTGAGATCACTGGGAGCTTAAAGGGACAGAGAATGAGATCACGGGGCGGTTAAAGGGACAGAGAGTGAGAACACGGGTAGGTTAATGGGACAGAGAGTGAGATCACGGGGAGTTTAAAGGGACAGAGATTGAGATCACGGGTAGGTAAAAGGGACAGAGAGTGAGATCACGGGGATGTTAATGGGGCAGAGAATGAGATCACTGGGAGGTTAAAGGGACAGAGAGTGAGATCAAGGGGAGGTAAAAGGGACAGAGAGTCTGATTACGGGGAGGATAAAGGGACAGGGAGTGTGATCACGGGGAGGTTAATGGGAGAAAGCGAGAGATCACGGGGTGGTTAAAGGGACAGAGAGTGAGATCACGGGGACATTAAAGGGACAGAGAGTGAGATCACGGGGAGTTTAAAGGGACAGAGAGTGAGATCACGGGGAGGTTAAAGGGACAGAGAGTGAGATCACGGGGAGGTTAAAGGGACAGAGAATGAGATCACGGGGCTGTTAAAGAGCCAGAGTGTGAGATCACGGCGAGGTTAAAGGCGCAGAGATTAAAATCATGTTGAGGTTAAAGGGACAGACAGAGTGATCACTGGGAGGTTAAAGGGACAGAGTGAGATCACGGGGAGGTAAAAGGGACAGAGAGTTAAATCAGGAGGAGGTTAATGGTACAGAGAGTTAGATCACGGGGAGGTTAAAGTGACAGTGAGTGATATCAAGGGGAGGTTAAAGGGACAGAGAGTGAGATCACGGGTAGGTTAATGGGACAGAGAGTGAGATCACTGGGAGGTTAAAGGGACAGAGCATGAGATCACGGGGCGGTTAAAGGGACAGAGAGTGAGAACACGGGTAGGTTAATGGGACAGAGAGTGAGATCACGGGGAGGTTAAAGGGACAGAGAGTGAGATCACTGGGAGGTTAAAGGGACAGAGAATGAGATCACGGGGCGGTTAAAGAGCCAGAGTGTGAGAGCACGGCGAGGTTAAAGGAACAGAGAGTAAGGTCAGGGGCATGTTTAAGGGACAGAGAGTGAGATGACGAGGAGCTAAAAGGGACAGAAAGTGTGATCACGGGGAGGGGAAAGGGCCAGAGAGTGATCACGAGGAGGTTAAAGGGACAGTGAGTTAGATCACGCGGAGGTTAAAGGGAGAGAAAGTGAGACAACGGGGAGGTTAAAGGGACTGAGCGTTAGATCACGGAGACGTTGAAGGGACAGAGATTGAGATCACGGCGAGTTTAAAGGGACAGAGAGTAACTTCAAGGGGAGTTTAAAGAGTCAGAGATTGAGAATGAGGGGACGTTAATGGGACAGAGAGTGAGATCATGGGGAGGTTAATGGGACAGAGAGTGAGATCACGGGGAGGTTAAATGGACAGAGATTGAGATCAAAGGGCGGTTAAAGAGACAGAGAGTGAGATCACGGCGAGGTTAATGGGACAGAGATTAAGGTCAGGGGCACGTTTAAGGGACAGAGAGTGAGATGACATGGAGCTAAAAGGGACAGAAAGTGAGATCACGGGGAGGTTAAAGGGACAGAGAGTGAGATCACGGGTAGGTTAAAGGGACAGAGAGAGTGATCACTGGGAGGTTAAAGGGACAGAGTGAGATCACAGGGAGGTTAAAGGGACAGAGAGTGAGATCACGGGGAGATTAAAGGGACTGAGAGTGTGATCACGGGGGGGTTAAAGGGACAGAGAGTTAGATCACGGGGAGGTTAAAGGGACAGAGAGTGAGATCTCGGGGAGGTTAAAGGGACAGAGAGTTAGATCACGGAGAGGTTAAAGGGACAGAGAGTGAGATGACGGGGAGGTTAAATGGACAGTGAGTCTGATTACGGGGAGGTTAAAGGGACAGAGAGTGAGAAAACGCGGAGGTTAAAGGGACAGAGAGTCTGATTACGGGGAGGTTAAAGGGACAGGGAGTGTGATCACGGGGAGGTTAAAGGAGCAGAGAGTGAGTTGACGGGGAGTTTAAAGGGGCAGAGACAGAGATCACGGGGAGCTTAAAGGGACAGAGAGTGAGCTCACGTGGAGGTTAACGGTACAGAGAGTGCGATCAGGGGTAGGTTAAAGGGACAGAGAGTGAGATCACATGGAGGTTAAAGGGACAGTGAGTGAGATCACGGGGAGGATAAAGGGACAGTGAGTGATCACGAGGAGGTTAAAGAGACAGAGACTGAGATCAAGGGAAGGTTAATGTGACAGAGAGAGAGATCACGGGGAGTTTAAAGTGGCAGAGAGTGAGAATACTGGGAGTTTAAAGGTACATAGAGTGAGATCACGGAGAGGTTAAATGAACAGAGAGTGAGATCACGGGGTGGCTAAAGGAACAGAGAGTGAGATCAGGGGAAGTTTAAATGGACAGAGATTGAGCTCACTGGGTGGTTAAAGGGAGAGAGAGTGAGACCACGTGGTGGTTAAAGCGACAGAGAGTGAGATCACGGGGATGTTAAAGGGACAGAGAGTTAGATCGCGGGGAGTTTAAAGGGGCAGGGAGTGAGATCAAGGGAGGTTAAAGAGAGAGAGAGATCACGGGTAGGTTAGAGGGACAGAGATTGAGATCACGGGGAGTTTAAAGGGCCAGAGAATGAGATCACTGGGAGGTTAAAGGACAGAGAGTCAAATCACGTGCAGGTTAAATGGGCAGAGAGAGAGATCACAGGGAGGTTAAAGGGACAGAGAGAGAGATCACAGGGAGGTTAAAGGGACAGAGAGAGAGATCACAGGGAGGTTAAACGTACACAGAGTGAGATCAGGGGGAGGTTAACGGGACATTGAGTGAGATCACGGGGAGGTTAAAGGAACAGAGAGTGAGATCCCGGGGAGTTTAAAGGGACAGAGAGAGAGATCACGGGGAGGTTAAATGGACAGAGAGTTAGATCACGGGGAGGTTAAAGGGATAGAGAGTGAGGTCATGTGGATGTTAACGGGAATGAGCGTGAGATCACGGGGAGGTTAAAGGGACAGAGAGTGATATCACGGGGAGTATTAAGGGACAGAGAGTGTGATCACGGGGAGGGTAAATGGAAAGAGAGTGAGATCACGGTGAGGTTAAAGGGACAGAGAGAGATCAAGGAGACGTTAAAGGGACAGGGTGTGAGATCACGGGCTGGTGACAGGGACAGAGAGTGAGATCCCGGGGAGGATAAAGGGACAGAGAGTGAGATCACGGGGAGTTTTAAGGGGCAGAGAGTGAGATCACGGGGAGGTTAAAGGGGCAGAGAGTGAGATCACGGTGAGGTTAAAGGGCCAGAGACTGATGACGAGGAGGTTAAAGGGACAGAGAGTGAGATCATGGGGAGTTTAAAGTTAAAGACAGTGATCACGGCGAGGTTAAAGGGACAGAGTGTGAGATCCCCGGGGGGTTTTTGGGACTGAGAGTGAGATCACGGGTAGGTTAACGGGACAGAGAGTGAGATCAGGGGAAGGTTAAAGAGACAGAGAGTGAGATCACGGGTAGGTTATAGGGACAGAGAGTGAGATCACAGGGTGATTAAAGGGACAGTGAGTGAGATTACGGGGACGATAAAGGGACTGAGAGTGATATCACCCTGAGGATAAAGGGACAGAGAGTGAGATCACGGTGAGTTTAATGTGACAAAGTGAGAGATCAAGGGGCGTTTAAAGGGACAGAAAGTGAGATCACGGGGAGTTTAAGGGGACAGAGATTGAGATCACGGGGAGGTTAAAGGGCCAGAGAGTGAGATCACGGGAATGTTAAAGGGTCGGAGACTGAGATCACGGGGACGTTAAAGGGACAGAGAGTGTGATTGCGGGGAGGTTACAGGGACATAAAGTGAGACCACGGAGAGGTTAAAGGGACAGAGAGTGAGATCACGGGGAGTTTAAAGGGACAGAGAGTGAGCTCACTGGGTGGTTAAAGGGACAGAGATTGAGATCACGGGGATGTTAATGGGACAGAGAGTGAGATCACGGGGATGTTAAAGGGACAGAGAGTGAGATCGCGGGGAGGTTAAAGGGACAGTGAGTGAGATCACAGGGGGGGTTAATGGAACAGAGCGTGAGATGACGGGGAGGTTAAAGGGACAGAGAGTGAGATAATCGGGAGGTTAATGGGAAAGAGAGTGAGATCACGGGGAGGTTAAAGGGACAGAGAGTGAGATCTCAGGAAGTTTAAAGGGACAGAGAGGGACATCACGGGGAGGATAAAGGCACATTGAGTGATCACGAGGAGGTTAAAGGGACAGAGAGTGTGATTACGGGGAGGTTACACGGACATAAAGTGAGACCACGGATAGGTTAAAGGGATAGAGGGTGAGATCAAGTTGATGTTAACGGAGATGAGAGTGAGATGACGGGGAGGTTAAATGGACAGCGAGCGAGATCACGGGGAGTTCAAAGGGCCAGAGAGTGAGATCACGAGGAGGTTAAAGGGACAGAGTGTGAGATCAAGGAGACGTTAAAGGGACAGGGAGTGAAATCACGGGGAGGTTAAAGGGGCAGAGAGTGAGAACAAGGAGACGTTAAAGGGAAAGGGAGTGAGATCAGGGGGAGGTTAAAGGGACAGAGAGTGATCACGAGGAGGTTAAAGGGACAGAGTGTGTGATCACGGGGAGGTTAAAGGGACAGAGAGTGATCACGAGGAGGTTAAGGGGACAGAGAGTGAGAACACGGGGAGTTTAAAGGGACAGAGTTTGAGATCACGGGGAGGTTAAAGGGGAAGAGAATGAGATCACGGGGAGTTTAAAGGGACAGAGAATGAGATCATGGGGAGGTTAAAGGTAAAGACAGTGATCACGGTGAGGTTAAAGGGACAGAGAGTGAGATCATGGGAATGTTAAAGGGACGGAGAGTGAGATCACGCGGAGGTAAAAGGGAGAGAGAGTGAGAACATGGGGAGGTTAAAGGGACAGAGAGTGAGATCACGGGGAGTTTAAAGGGACAGAGAGTAACATCAAGGGGAGTTTAAAGGGTCAGAGATTGAGAATACGGGGACCCTAATGGGACAGAGAGTGAGATCACGGTGAGGGTAAAGGGACAGAGACTGAGATCACGGGTAAGTTAAAGGGACAGAGAGTGAGATCACGGGCAGGTTAAAGGGGCAGAGAATGAGATCACTGGGAGGTTAAAGGGACAGAGAGTGAGATCACGGGAAGGTTAAAGGGACAGAGAGTTAGATCAGTGGGAGGTTAAAGGGACGGAGAGTTAGATCACGGGGAGGTTAAAGGGACAGAGAATGAGATCAAGGGGAGTTTAAAGGGACAGAGAGTGAGATCATGGGTAGGTTAATGGGACAGAGAGTGAGATCACTGAAAGGTTAATGGGACAGAGAATGAGATCACGGGGAGGTTAAAGAGCCCGAGTGTGAGATCACGTCGAGGTTAAAGGGACAGAGAGTGAGGTCAGGGGCACGTTTAAGGTACAGTGAGTGAGATCACGGGGAGGATAAAGGGACAGAGAGTGAAATCACGGGGAGGTTAAAAGGACAGGGAGAGAGATCACGGGGATGTTAAAGGGGCAGATAGATAGATAACGGGGAGGTTAAAGGGAAAGAGAGTGAGATCACAGGGAGGTTAAAGGGACAGGGAGTGAGATCACGGGGAGGTTAAAGGGACAGAGAGTGAGATCACGGGGAGGTTAAAGGGACAGGGATTGAGATCACGGGGAGGTTAAAGGGACAAAGAGTGAGATCACGGGGAGGATAAAGGGACAGGGAGTGAGATCACGGGGAGGTTAAAGGGACAGAGAGTGAGATCAGGGGGAGGTTAAAGGGACAGAGAGTGATCACGAGGTGGTTAAAGGGACAGAATGTGTGATCACGGTTGAGGTTAAAGGGACAGAGATTGATCACGAGGAGGTTAAGGGGACAGAGAGTGAGAAACGGGGAGTTTAAAGGGACAGAGTTTGAGATCACGGGGAGCTTAAAGGGGGAGAGAATGAGATCACGGGGAGGTTAAAGGGACAGAGAATGAGATCATGGGGAGGTTAAAGGTAAAGACAGTGATCACGGCAGAGGTTAGAGGGACAGAGAGTGAGATCATGGGAATGTTAAAGGGACAGAGATTGAGATCAAGGGGATGTTAAAGGGACAGAGAGTATGATCACGGGGAGTTTAAAGGGACAGAGAGTAACATCAAGGGGAGTTTAAAGCTTCAGAGATTGAGAATACGGGTACGTTAATGGGACAGAGAGTGAGATCACGGGGAGTTTAAAGGGGCAGAGACAGAGATCACGGGGAGGTTAACGGTACAGAGAGTGCGATCAGGGGTAGGTTAAAGGGACAGAGAGTGACATCATGGGGAGGTTAAAGAGACATAGAGTGAGATCACGGGGAGTTTAAAGGAACAGAGAGTGAGATAATGGGGAGATAAAAGGGATATAGAGTGAGATCACGGGGAGGTTAAAGGGACAGAGAGTGAGATCACGGGGAGGTTAAAGGGACAGAGAGTGGGATCACGGGGGGGTTAAAAGGACAGAGAGTGAGATCACGCGTAAGTTGATGGGACAGAGAGTGAGATCACTGGAAGGTTAAAGGGACAGAGAATGAGATCACGGGGCAGTTAAAGAGCCAGAGTGTGAGATCATGGTGAGTTTAAAGGGACAGAGAGTTAGATCACGGGGAGGTTAAAGGGACAGAGAATGAGATCACGGGGCGGTTAAAGAGCCAGAGTGTGAGATCACGGCGAGGATAAAGGGACAGAGAGTGAGGTCAGGGCCACGTTTAAGGGACAGAGAGTGAGATCACGGGGAATATAAAAGGCCAGAGAGTGAAATCACGGGGAGGTAAATGGGCCAGAGATTGATCACGAGGAGGTTAAAGGGACAGAGAGTGAGATCACGGCGAGGTTAAAGGGTCAGAGAATGAGATCACGAGGAGGTTAAAGGGACAGAGTGTGAGATCAGTAGACGTTAAAAGGACAGGGAGTGAGATCACGGGGAGGTTAAAGGGGCAGAGAGTGAGATGACGGGGAGGTTAAAGGGACAGAGAGTGAGATCATGGGGAGGTTAAAGGCAAGAGAGTGGTCACGAGGAGGTTAAGGGGACAGAGAGTGAGAACACGGGGAGTTTAAAGGGACAGAGTTTGAGATCATGGGGAGGTTAAAGGGGCAGAGAATGAGATCACAGGTAGGTTAAAGTGACAGAGAATGAGATCATGGGGAGGTTAAAGGTAAAGACAGTGATCACGGCGATGTTAAAGGGACAGAGAGTGAGATCATGGGAATGTAAAGGGGACAGAGAGTGAGATCACGCGGAGGTTAAAGGGAGAGAGAGTGAGACCATGGGGAGGTTAAAGGGACAGAGAGTGAGATCACGGGGACGTTAGAGGGACAGAGAGTGAGATCACGGGGAGTTTAAAAGGACAGAGAGCAACATCAAGGGGAGTTTAAAGGGTCAGAGATTGAGAATACGGGGACGTTAATGGAACAGAGAGTGAGGTCATGGGGAGGTTAAAGGGACAGAGAGTGAGATCATGGGGAGGTTAAAGAGACACATAGGGAGATCACGGGGAAATTAAAGGGACAGAGAGTGAGATATTGGAGAAGA
This sequence comes from Cetorhinus maximus, assembly GCF_964194155.1. NCBI lineage: Eukaryota > Metazoa > Chordata > Chondrichthyes > Lamniformes > Cetorhinidae > Cetorhinus > Cetorhinus maximus. Next base: position 328,528 of record NW_027596330.1, read on the forward strand.
TAAAGGGACAGAGAGTGAGATCACGGTGAGGTTAAAGGGACAGAGAGTGAGATCACGGGGAGGTTAACGGGACAGAGAGTGAGATCACGGGGAGGTTCAAGGGACAGAGAATGAGATCACGGGGAGGTTAAAGGGACAGAGAATGAGATCATGGGGAGGTTAAAGGTAAAGTCAGTGATCACGGCGAGGTTAAAGGGACAGAGAGTGAGATCATGGTAATGTTAAAGGGACAGAGAGTGAGATCACGCGGAGGTTAAAGGGAGAGAGAGTGAGAACATGGGGAGGTTAAAGGGACAGAGATTTAGATCACGGGGACGTTAAAGGGAAAGAGAGTGAGATCACGGGGAGTTTAAAGGGTCAGAGATTGAGAATACGGGGACGTTAATGGGACAGAGAGTGAGATCATGGGGAGGTTAAAGGGACAGAGAGTGAGATCATGAGGAGGTAGAAGGAACAGAGAGTTAGATGACGGGAGTTTAAAGGGACAGAGAGAGAGCTCACTGGGTGGTTAAAGGGAAAGAGAGTGAGATCACGGGGAGTTTAAAGGGGCAGAGACAGAGATCACGGGGAGCTTAAAGGGACAGAGAATGAGCTCACGGGGAGGTTAACGGTACAGAGAGTGCTATCAGGGGTAGGTTAAAGGGACAGATATTGAGATCAAGGAGACGTTAAAGGGACAGAGAGTGAGATCACGGGGAGGTTAAAGGGACAGGGAGTGAGATCACGGGGATGTTAAAGGGGCAGAGAGTTAGATAACGGGGAGGTTAAAGGGACAGAGAGTGAGATCACGGGGAGGTTAAAGGGACAGGGAGTGAGATCACGGGGTGGTTAAAGGGACAGAGATGAGATCACGGGGAGGTTAAAGGGACAGGGATTGAGATCACGGGGAGGTTAAAGGGACAAAGAGTGAGATCACGGGGAGGTTAAAGGGACAGGAAGTGAGATCACGGGGAGGTTAAAGGGGCAGAGAGTGAGATAACGGGGAGGTTAAAGGGACAGAGAGTGAGATCAGGGGGAGGTTAAAGGGCAAGAGAGTGATCAAGAGGATGTTAAAGGGACAGAGAGTGATCACGAGGTGGTTAAAGGGACAGAGTGTGTGATCACAGTTGAGGTTAAAGGGACAGAGATTGATCACGAGGAGGTTAAGGGGACAGAGAGTGAGAAACAGGGAGTTTAAAGGGACAGAGTTTGAGATCACGGGGAGCTTAAAGGGGGAGAGAATGAGATCACGGGGAGGTTAAAGGGACAGAGAATGAGATCAATGGGAGGTTAAAGGTAAAGACAGTGATCACGGCAGAGGTTAGAGGGACAGAGAGTGAGATCATGGGAATGTTAAAGGGACAGAGAGTAACATCAAGGGGAGTTTAAAGCGTCAGAGATTGAGAATACGGGTACGTTAATGGGACAGAGAGTGAGATCACGGGGAGTTTAAAGGGGCAGAGACAGAGATCACGGTGCGCTTAAAGGGACAGAGAGTGAGCTCACGGGGAGGTTAACGGTACAGAGAGTGCGATCAGGGGTAGGTTAAAGGGACAGAGAGTGACATCATGGGGAGATTAAAGAGACACAGAGTGAGATCACGGGGAGTTTAAAGGAAGAGAGAGTGAGATCACGGGGAGGTTAAAGGGACCGAGAGTGAGATCACGGGGAGATTAAAGAGACACAGAGTGAGATCACGGGGAGTTTAAAGGAAGAGAGAGTGAGATCACGGGGAGGTTAAAGGGACAGAGAGTGAGATCACGGGGAGGTTAAAGGGACAGAGAGTGAGATCACGCGTAGGTTAATGGGACAGAGAGTGAGATCACTGGAAGGTTAAAGGGACAGAGAATGAGATCACGGGGCAGTTAAAGAGCCAGAGTGTGAGATCATGGTGAGTTTAAAGGGACAGAGAGTTAGATCACGGGGAGGTTAAAGGGACAGAGAATGAGATCACGGGGCGGTTAAAGAGCCAGAGTGTGAGATCACGGCGAGATTAAAGGGACAGAGAGTGAGGTCAGGGCCACGTTTAAGGGACAGAGAGTGAGATCACGAGGAGGATAAAGGGACAGAGAGTGAAATCACGGGGAGGTTAAAGGGCCAGAGATTGATCACGAGGAGGTTAAAGGGACAGAGAGTGAGATCACGGTGAGGTTAAAGGGCCAGAGAGTGAGATCACAAGGAGGTTAAAGGGACAGAGTGTGAGATCAGTAGACGTTAAAAGGACAGGGAGTGAGATCACGGGGAGGTTAAAGGGGCAGAGAGTGAGATGACGGGGAGGTTAAAGGGACAGAGAGTGAGATCATGGGGAGGTTAAAGGGCAAGAGAGTGGTCACGAGGAGGTTAAAGGGACAGAGTGTGTGATCACGGGAGGTTAAAGGGACAGAGAGTGCTCACGAGGAGGTTAAGGGGACAGAGAGTGAGAACATGGGGAGTTTAAAGGGACAGAGTTTGTGATCATGGGGAGGTTAAAGGGGCAGAGAATGAGATCACAGGTAGGTTAAAGGGACAGAGAATGAGATCATGGGAATGTAAAGGGGACAGAGAGTGAGATCACGCGGAGGTTAAAGGGAGAGAGAGTGAGAACATGGGGAGGTTAAAGGGACAGAGAGTGAGATCACGGGGACGTTAGAGGGACAGAGAGTGAGATCACGGGGAGTTTAAAAGGACAGAGAGCAACATCAAGGGGAGTTTAAAGGGTCAGAGATTGAGAATACGGGGACGTTAATGGGACAGAGAGTGAGATCATGGGGAGGTTAAAGGGACAGAGAGTGAGATCATGGGGAGGTTAAAGGGACACATAGGGAGATCACAGGGAGATTAAAGGGACAGAGAGTGAGATAATGGAGAAGATAAAGGGACAGAGAGTGAGATCACGGTGAGGTTAAAGGGACAGAGAGTGAGATCACGGGGAGGTTAACGGGACAGAGAGTGAGATCACGGGGAGGTTCAAGGGACAGAGAATGAGATCACGGGGAGGTTAAAGGGACAGAGAATGAGATCATGGGGAGGTTAAAGGTAAAGTCAGTGATCACGGCGAGGTTAAAGGGACAGAGAGTGAGATCACGCGGAGGTTAAAGGGAGAGAGATTGAGAACATGGGGAGGTTAAAGGGACAGAGATTTAGATCACGGGGACGTTAAAGGGAAAGAGAGTGAGATCACGGGGAGTTTAAAGGGACAGAGAGTAACATCACGGGGAGTTTAAAAGGTCAGAGATTGAGAATACGGGGACGTTAATGGGACAGAGAGTGAGATCATGGGGAGGTTAAAGGGACAGAGAGTGAGATCACGGGGAGGTAAAAGGAACAGAGAGTGAGATGACGGGGAGTTTAAAGGGACAGAGAGAGAGCTCACTGGGTGGTTAAAGGGACAGAGAGTGAGATCACGGGGAGTTTAAAGGGGCAGAGACAGAGATCACGGGGAGCTTAAAGGGACAGAGAGTGAGCTCACGGGGAGGTTAACGGTACAGAGAGTGCGATCAGGGGTAGGTTAAAGGGTCAGAGAGTGAGATCACGGGGAGGTTAAAGGGACAGAGAGTGAGATCACGGGGAGGATAAAGGGACAGTGAGTGATCACGAGTAGGTTAAAGGGACAGAGACTGAGAACAAGGGAAGGTTAATGTGACAGAGAGAGAGATCACGGGGAGTTTAAAGTGGCAGAGAGTGAGAATAATGGGAGGTTAAAGGTACATAGAGTGAGATCACGGAGAGGTTAAAGGGACAGAGAGTGAGATCACGGGGAGGTTAAAGGGACATGGAGTGAGATCACGGGGAGGTTAAAGGGACAAAGAGTGAGATCACGGGGAGGTTAAAGGGACAGGGAGTGAGATCACGGGGAGGTTAAAGGGGCAGAGAGTGAGATAACGGGGAGGTTAAAGGGACAGAGAGTGAGATCAGGGGGAGGTTAAATGGACAGAGAGTGATCACAAGGAGGTTAAAGGGACAGAGAGTGATCACGAGGAGGTTAAAGGGACAGAGAGTGAGATCACGGGGAGGTTAAAGGGACATGGAGTGAGATCACGGGGAGGATAAAGGGACAAAGAGTGAGATCACGGGGAGGTTAAAGGAACAGAGAGTGAGACCACGTGGTGGTTAAAGCGACAGGGAGTGAGATCACGGGGATGTTAAAGGGACAGAGAGTTAGATCGCGGGGAGTTTAAAGGGGCAGGGAGTGAGATCAAGGGAGGTTAAAGAGACAGAGAGATCACGGGTAGGTTAGAGGTACAGAGATTGAGATCACGGGGAGTTTAAAGGGCCAGAGAATGAGATCACTGGGAGGTTAAAGGGACAGTGAGTGAGATCACGGGGTTGTTAAAGGGCCAGAGAGTGACATCACGGGGAGGTTAAAGGACGGAGAGTCAAATCAGGTGCAGGTTAAATGGACAGAGAGAGAGATCACAGGGAGGTTAAAGGGACAGAGAGAGAGATCAGAGGGAGGTTTAACGTGCACAGAGTGAGATCAGGGGGAGGTTAACGGGACATTGAGTGAGATCACGGGGAGGTTAAAGGGACAGAGAGTGAGATCCCGGGGAGTTTAAAGGGACAGAGTGTGAGATCACGGGGAGGTTAAAGGGATAGAGAGTGAGGTCAAGTGGATGTTAACGGGAATGAGCGTGAGATCACGGGGAGGTTAAAGGGACAGAGAGTGATATCACGGGGAGTATAAAGGGACAGAGAGTGTGATCACGGGGAGGGTAAATGGACAGAGAGTGAGATCACGGTGAGGTTAAAGGGACAGAGAGAGATCAAGGAGACGTTAAAGGGACAGGGAGTGAGATCACGGGGTGGTGACAGGGACAGAGAGTGAGATCCCGGGGAGGATAAAGGGACAGAGAGTGAGATCACGAGGAGGTTTAAGGTGCAGAGAGTGAGATCACGGGGATGTTAAAGGGGCAGAGAGTGAGATCACGGGGAGGTTAAAGGGACAGAGAGTGAGATCATGGGGAGTTTAAAGGTAAAGACAGTGATCACGGCGAGGTTAAAGGGACAGAGTGTGAGATCCCCGGGGGGTTTTTGGGACTGAGAGTGAGATCACGGGTAGGTTAACGGGACAGAGAGTGAGATCAGGGGAAGGTTAAAGAGACAGAGAGTGAGATCACGGGTAGGTTATAGGGACAGAGAGTGAGATCACAGGGTGATTAAAGGGACAGTGAGTGAGATTACGGGGACGATAAAGGGACTGAGAGTGATATCACCCTGAGGATAAAGGGACAGAGAGTGAGATCACGGTGAGTTGAATGTGACTAAGTGAGAGATCAAGGGGCGTTTAAAGGGACAGAAAGTGAGATCACGGGGTGTTTAAGGGGACAGAGATTGAGATCACGGGGAGGTTAAAGGGCCAGAGAGTGAGATCACGGGAATGTTAAAGGGTCGGAGACTGAGATCACGGGGACGTTAAAGGGACAGAGAGTGTGATTGCGGGGAGGTTACAGGGACATAAAGTGAGACCACGGAGAGGTTAAAGGGACAGAGAGTGAGATCACGGGGAGTTTAAAGGGACAGAGAGTGAGCTCACTGGGTGGTTAAAGGGACAGAGATTGAGATCACGGGGAGGCTAAAGAGACAGAGTGTATGATCACGGAGAGGATAAAGGGACAGAGAGTGAGATCTCAGGAAGTTTAAAGGGACAGAGAGGGACATCACGGGGAGGATAAAGGCACATTGAGTGATCACGAGGAGGTTAAAGGGACAGAGAGTGTGATTACGGGGAGGTTACAGGGACATAAAGTGAGACCACGGATAGGTTAAAGGGATAGAGGGTGAGATCAAGTTGATGTTAACGGAGATGAGAGTGAGATGACGGGGAGGTTAAATGGACAGCGAGCGAGAATCACGGGGAGTTTAAAGGGCCAGAGAGTGAGATCACGAGGAGGTTAAAGGGACAGAGTGTGAGATCAAGGAGACGTTAAAGGGACAGGGAGTGAGATCACGGGGAGGTTAAAGGGGCAGAGAGTGAGATAACGGAGAGGTTAAAGGGACAGAGAGTGATCTCGAGGAGGTTAAGGGGACAGAGAGTGAGAACACGGGGAGTTTAAAGGGACAGAGTTAGAGATCACGGGGAGGTTAAAGGGGCAGAGAATGAGATCACGGGGAGTTTAAAGGGACAGAGAATGAGATCATGGGGAGGTTAAAGGTAAAGACAGTGATCACGGCGAGGTTAAAGGGACAGAGAGGGAGATCAAGGGAATGTTAAAGGGACGGAGAGTGAGATCACGTGGAGGTAAAAGGGAGAGAGAGTGAGAACATGGGGAGGTTAAAGGGACAGAGAGTGAGATCACGGGGACATTAAAGGGACAGAGAGTGAGATCACGGGGAGTTTAAAGGGACAGAGAGTAACATCAAGGGGAGTTTAAAGGGTCAGAGATTGAGAATACGGGGACACTAATGGGACAGAGAGTGAGATCATGGGGAGTTTAAAGGGACAGAGAGTGAGATCACGGGGAGGGTAAAGGGACAGAGACTGAGATCACGGGGAGTTTAAAGGGACAGAGATTGAGATCACGGGTAGGTTAAAGGGACAGAGAGTGAGATCACGGGGAGGTTAAAGGGGCAGAGAATGAGATCACTGGGAGGTTAAAGGGACAGAGAGTGAGATCACGGGGAGGTTAAAGGGACAGAGAGTTAGATCACTGGGAGGTTAAAGGGGCGGAGAGTTAGATCACGGGGAGGTTAAAGAGACAGAGAGTGAGATCACGGGGAGTTTAAAGGGACAGAGAGTGAGATCATGGGTAGGTTAATGGGACAGAGAGTGAGATCACTGGAAGGTTAATGGGACAGAGAATGAGATCACGGGGAGGTTAAAGAGCCGTGTGAGATCACGTCGAGGTTAAAGGGACAGAGAGTGAGGTCAGGGGCACGTTTAAGGGACAGTGAGTGAGATCACGGGGAGGATAAAGGGACAGAGAGTGAAATCACGGGGAGGTTAAAGGGCCAGAGAGTGATCACGAGGAGGTTAAAGGGACAGAGAGTGAGATCAAGGAGACGTTAAAGGGACAGAGAGTGAGATCACGGGGAGGTTAAAGGGAAAGGGAGTGAGATCACGGGGATGTTAAAGGGACAGGGAGTGAGATCACGGGGAGGTTAAAGGGACAGAGAGTGAGATCACGGGGAGGTTAAAGGGACAGGGATTGAGATCACGGGGATGTTAAAGGGACAAAGAGTGAGATCACGGGGAGGTTAATGGGACAGGGATTGACTTCACGGGGAGGTTAAAGGGACAGAAAGTGAGATCAGGGGGAGGTTAAAGGGACAGAGAGTGAGATCACGGGGACGTTAGAGGGACAGAGAGTGATCACGAGGTGGTTAAAGGGACAGAGTGTGTGATCACGCTTAAGGTTAAAGGGACAGAGATTGATCACGAGGAGGTTAAGGGGACAGAGAGTGAGAAACGGGGAGTTTAAAGTGACAGAGTTTGAGATCACGGGGAGTTTAAAGGGGGAGAGAATGAGATCACGGGGAGTTTAAAGGGACAGAGAATGAGATCATGGGGAGGTTAAAGGGACAGAGAGTGAGATAATGGAGATGATAAAGGGACAGAGAGTGAGATCACGGTGAGGTTAAAGGGACAGAGAGTGAGATCACGGGGAGATTAAAGGGACAGAGAGTGAGATCATGGGGAGGTTAAAGGGACAGAGAATGAGATCACGGGGAGGTTAAAGGGACAGAGAATGAGATCATGGGGAGGTTAAAGGTAAAGTCAGTGATCACGGCTAGGTTAAAGGGACAGAGAGTGAGATCATGGTAATGTTAAAGGGACAGAGAGTGAGATCACGCGGAGTTTAAAGGGACAGAGAGTAACATCAAGGGGAGTTTAAAGCTTCAGAGATTGAGAATACGGGTACGTTAGTGGGACAGAGAGTGAGATCACGGGGAGTTTAAAGGGGAAGAGACAGAGATCACGGGGCGCTTAAAGGGACAGAGAGTGAGCTCACGGGGAGGTTAACGGTACAGAGAGTGCGATCGGTGTAGGTTAAAGGGACAGAGAGTGAGATCACGGGGTGTTTAAAGGAACAGAGAGTGAGATAATGGGGAGAATAATGGGACAGAGAATGAGATCACGGGGATGTTAAAGGGACAGAGAGTGAGATCACGGTGAGGTTAAAGGGACAGAGAGTGAGATCACGGGGAGGTTAAAGGGACAGAGGTGAGATCACGGGGAGGTTAAAGGGACAGAGAGTGAGATCACGGGGAGGTTAAAGGGACAGAGAGTGAGATCACGCGTAGGTTAATGGGACAGAGAGTGAGATCACTGGAAGGTTAAAGGGACAGAGAGCGAGGTCAGGGCCACGTTTAAGGGACAGAGAGTGAGATCACGGGGAGGTAAAAGGGCCAGAGATTGATCACGAGGCGGTTAAAGGGACAGAGAGTGAGATCACGGCGAGGTTAAAGGGCCAGAGAGTGAGATCACAAGGAGGTTAAAGGGACAGAGTGTGAGATCAGTAGACGTTAAAAGGACAGGGAGTGAGATCACGGGGAGGTTAAAGGGGCAGAGAGTGAGATGACGGGGAGGTTAAAGGGACAGAGAGTGAGATCATGGGGAGGTTAAAGGGCAAGAGAGTGGTCACGAGGAGGTTAAAGGGACAGAGTGTGTGATCACGGGAGGTTAAAGGGACAGAGAGTGCTCACGAGGAGGTTAAGGGGACAGAGAGTGAGAACACGGGGAGTTTAAAGGGACAGAGTTTGAGATCATGGGGAGGTTAAAGGGGCAGAGAATGAGATCACAGGTAGGTTAAAGGGACAGAGAATGAGATCATGGGGAGGTTAAAGGTAAAGACAGTGATCACAGCGATGTTAAAGGGACAGAGAGTGAGATCATGGGAATGTAAAGGGGACAGAGAGTGAGATCACGCGGAGTTTAAAGGGAGAGAGATTGAGAACATGGGGAGGTTAAAGGGACAGAGAGTGAGATCACGGGGAGTTTAAAAGGACAGAGAGCAACATCAAGTGGAGTTTAAAGGGTCAGAGATTGAGAATACGGGACGAGAAAGGGACAGAGAGTGAGATCATGGGGAGGTTAAAGGGACAGAGAGTGAGATCATGGGGAGGTTAAAGAGACACATAGGGAGATCACGGGGAGATTAAAGGGACAGAGAGTGAGATAATGGAGATGATAAAGGGACAGAGAGTGAGATCACGGTGAGGTTAAAGGGACAGAGAGTGAGATCACGGGGAGATTAAAGGGACAGAGAGTGAGATCATGGGGAGGTTAAAGGGACAGAGAATGAGATCACGGGGAGGTTAAAGGGACAGAGAATGAGATCGTGGGGAGGTTGAAGGTAAAGTCAGTGATCACGGCGAGGTTAAAGGGACAGAGAGTGAGATCATGGTAATGTTAAAGGGACAGAGAGTGAGATCACGCGGAGGTTAAAGGGAGAGTGAGAACATGGGGAGGTTAAAGGGACAGAGATTTAGATCACGGGGACGTTAAAGGGAAAGAGAGTGAGATCACGGGGAGTTTAAAGGGAGAGAGAGTAAATTCACGAGGAGTTTAAAGGGTCAGAGATTGAGAATACGAGGACTTTAATGGGACAGAGAGTGAGATAATGGGGAGGTTAAAGGGACAGAGAGTGAGATCACGGGGAGGGTAAAGCGACAGAGACTGAGATTAAGGATAATTTAAAGGGACAGAGATTGAGATCACGGGGAGGTTAAAGGGACAGAGAGTGAGATCATGGGGAGGTTAAAGGGTCAGAGAATGACATCACTGGGAGGTTAAAGGGACAGAGAATGAGATCATGGGGAGGTTAAAGGTAAAGACAGTGATCACGGCGATGTTAAAGGGACAGAGAGTGAGATCATGGGAATGTAAAGGGGACAGAGAGTGAGATCACGCGGAGGTTAAAGGGAGAGAGAGTGAGAACATGGGGAGGTTAAAAGGACAGACAGTGAGATCACGGGGAGATTAAAAGGACAGAGAGCAACATCAAGTGGAGTTTAAAGGGTCAGAGATTGAGAATACGGGGACGAGAATGGGACAGAGAGTGAGATCATGGGGAGGTTAAAGGAACAGAGAGTGAGATCATGGGATGGTTAAAGAGACACATAGGGAGATCAGGGGGAGATTAAAGGTACAGAGAGTGAGATAATGGAGAAGATAAAGGGACAGAGAGTGAGATCACGGTGAGGTTAAAGGGACAGAGAGTGAGATCACGGGGAGGTTAAAGGGGCAGAGAATGACATCACTGGGAGGTTAAAGGGACAGAGAGTGAGATCAGGGGGAGGTTAAAGGGACACAGAGTGAGATCACGGGGAGTTTAAAGGAACAGAGAGTGAGATAATGGGGAGAATAATGGGACAGAGAATGAGATCACGGGGAGGTTAAAGGGACAGAGAGTGAGATCACGGTGAGGTTAAAGGGACAGAGAGTGAGATCACGGGGAGGTTAAAGGGACAGAGAGTGAGATCACGGGGAGGTTAAAGGGACAGAGAGTGAGATCACGGGGAGGTTAAAGGGACAGAGAGTGAGATCACGCGTAGGTTAATGGGACAGAGAGTGAGATCACTGGAAGGTTAAAGGGACAGAGAATGAGATCACGGGGCAGTTAAAGAGCCAGAGTGTGAGATCATGGTGATTTTAAAGGGACAGAGAGTTAGATCACGGGGAGGTAAAAGGGCCAGAGATTGATCACGAGGCGGTTAAAGGGACAGAGAGTGAGATCACGGCGAGGTTAAAGGGCCAGAGAGTGAGATCACGAAGAGGTTAAAGGGACAGAGTGTGAGATCAGTAGACGTTAAAAGGACAGGGAGTGAGATCACGGGGAGGTTAAAGGGGCAGAGAGTGAGATGACGGGGAGGTTAAAGGGACAGAGAGTGAGATCATGGGGAGGTTAAAGGGCAAGAGAGTGGTCACGAGGAGGTTAAAGGGACAGAGTGTGTGATCACGGTGAGGTTAAAGGGACAGAGAGTAAGATCACGGCGAGGATAAAGGGCCAGAGATTGAGATCACGAGGAAGTTAAAGGGACAGAGTGTGAGATCAGTAGACGTTAAAGGGACAGAGAGTGAGATCATGGGGAGGTTAAAGGGCAAGAGAGTGGTCACGAGGAGGTTAAAGGGACAGAGAGTGAGAACACGGGGCGTTTAAAGGGACAGAGTTTGAGATCATGGGGAGGTTAAAGGGGCAGAGAATGAGATCACAGGTAGGTTAAAGGGACAGAGAATGAGATCATGGGGAGGTTAAAGGTAAAGACAGTGATCACGGCGATGTTAAAGGGACAGAGGGTGAGATCATGGGAATGTAAAGGGGACAGAGAGTGAGATCACGCGGAGGTTAAAGGGAGAGAGAGTGAGAACATGGGGAGGTTAAAAGGACAGAGAGTGAGATCACGGGGAGTTTAAAAGGACAGAGAGCAACATCAAGTGGAGTTTAAAGGGTCAGAGATTGAGAATACGGGGACGAGAATGGGACAGAGAGTGAGATCATGGGGAGGTTAAAGGGACAGAGAGTGAGATCATGGGAAGGTTAAAGAGACACATAGGGAGATCAGGGGGAGATTAAAGGTACAGAGAGTGAGATAATGGAGAAGATAAAGGGACAGAGAGTGAGATCACGGTGAGGTTAAAGGGACAGAGAGTGAGATCACGGGGAGTTTAAAGGCGCAGAGACTGAGATCACAGGGAGCTTAAAGGGACAGAGAGTGAGCTCATGGGGAGGTTAAAGGGACGGAGAGAGAGATCACGGGTAGTTTAAAGGGAAAGAGAGAGAGCTCACTGGGTGGTTAAAGGGACAGAGAGTGAGATCACGGGGAGCTTAAAGGGACAGAGAGTGAGCTCACGGTGAGGTTAAAGGTAGAGACAGTGATCACGGCGAGGTTAAAGGGACAGAGATTGAGATCGCGGGGAGGTTAAAGGGGCAGAGAATGACATCACTGGGAGGTTAAAGGGACAGAGAGTGAGATCAGGGGGAGGTTAAGGGGACAGAGAGTGAGATCACGGGAATGTTAAAGGGATAGAGAGTGAGATAACATGGAGGTTAAAGGGACAGAGAGTCTGATTACGGGGAGGTTAAAGGGACAGGGAGTGTGATCACGGGTAGGATAATGGGACAAAGTGAGAGATCACAGGGTGGTTAAAGGGACAGAGAGTGAGATCACGGGGAGGTTAAAGGTACAGAGAGTGAGATCATGGGGAGTTTAAAGGGACAGAGTGAGAGCTCACTGGGTGGTTAAAGGGACAGAGAGTGAAATCACGGGGAGTTAAAAGGGGCAGAGACTGAGATCAAGGGGAGCTTAAAGGGACAGAGATTGAGCTCACGGGGAGGTTAACGGTACAGAGAGTGCAATCAGGGGGAGGTTAAAGAGACAGAGAGTGAGATCACGGGGAGTTTAAAGAGACTAGAGTGAGATCACGGGGAGTTGAAAGGGACAGAGAGTGAGATAATGGGGAGGATAATGGTACAGAGAATGAGATCACGGGGAGGTTAATGGGACAGACAGTGATATCACGGTGAGGATAAAGGGACAGAGAGTGAGATCACGGGGAGGTTAAAGGGACAGAGATTGAAATCACGTTGAAGTTAAAGGGACAGAGAGAGTGATCACTGGGAGGTTAAAGGGACAGAGTGAGATCACGGGTTGGTTAAAGGGACAGAGAGCGAGATCACGGGGAAGTTAAAGGGACTGAGAGTGAGATCACGGGGAGGTTAAAGGGACAGAGAGTGAGATCACGGGAATGTTAAAGGGATAGAGAGTGAGATAACGCGAAGGTTAAAGAGACAGAGAGTCTGATTACGGGGAGGTTAAAGGGACAGAGAGTGAGATCACGGGGAGGTTAAAGGGACAGAGAGTGAGATCACGGGGAGTTTAAAGGGACAGAGAGAGAGCTCACTGGGTGGTTAAAGGGACAGAGAGTGAGATCACGGGGAGCTTAATGGGACAGAGAGTGAGATCATGAAGAGGTTAACGGTACAGAGAGTTCAATCAGGGGGAGGTTAAAGAGACAGAGAGTGAGATCATGGGGAGGTTAATGAGACACAGAGTGAGATCACGGGGAGTTTAAAGGGACAGAGTGTGAGATAATGGGGAGGATAATGGGACAGAGAATGAGATCACGGGGAGGTTAAAGGGACAGAGAGTGAGATCACTGTGAGGTTAAAGGGACAGAGAGTGAGATCACGGGGAGGTTAAAGGGACAGAGAGTGAGATCACGGGGAGGTTAAAGGGACAGAGAATGAGATCACGGTGCGGTTAAAGAGCCAGAGTGTGAGGTCACGGCGAGGTTAAAGGGACAGAGATTGAAATCACGTTGAGGTTAAAGGGACAGAGAGAGTGATCACTGGGAGGTTAAAGGGACAGAGTGAGATCACGGTGAGGTTAAAGGGACAGAGAGCGAGATCACGGGGAGGTTAAAGGGACAGAGAGTGACATCACGGGGAGTTTAAAGGGACAGAGAGTTAGATCACGGGGAGATTAAAGGGACAGAGAGTTTGATCACGGGGAGGTTAAAGGGACAGAGAGTGAGATCACGGGGAGGTTAAAGGGACAGAGAGTGAGATCGCGATTAGGTTAATGGGACAGAGGGTGAGATCACTGGAAGGTTGAAGGGACAGAGAATGAGATCACGGGCCGGTTAAAGAGCCAGAGTGTGAGATCACGGCGAGGTTAAAGGGACAGAGAGTTAGATCACGGGGAGGTTAAAGGAAAAGAGAGTGAGAACACGGGTAGGTTAATGGGACAGAGAGTGAGATCACTGGGAGGTTAAAGGGACAGAGAAAGAGATCACGGGGCGGTTAATGAGCTAGAGTGTGAGATCACGGCGAGGTTAAAGGGACAGAGAGTGAGGTCAGGGGCACGTTTAAGGGACAGAGAGTGAGATGACGATTAGCTAAAAGGGACAGAAAGTGAGATCACGGGTAGGTTAAAGGGCCAGAGAGTGATCACGAGGAGGTTAAAGGGACAGAGAGTGAGATCACGCGGAGGTTAAAGGGAGAGAGAGTGAGATAACAGGGAGGTTAAGGGACAGATAGTGAGATCACGGGGACGTTAATGGGACAGAGATTGAGATCACGGGGAGTTTAAAGGGACAGAGAGTAACATCAAGGGGAGTTTAAAGAGTCAGAGATTGAGAATACGGGGACGTTAATGGGAGAGAGAGTGAGATCATGGGGAGGTTAAAGGGACAGAGAGTGAGATAATGGGGAGGGTAATGGGACAGAGAATGAGATCACGGGGAGGTTAAAGGGACAGAGAGTGAGATCACGGTGAGGTTAAAGGGACTGAGAATGAGATCACGGGGAGGTTAAGGGGACAGAGAGTGAGATCACGGGGAGGTTAAATGGACAGAGAGGGAGATCACGGGGAGGATAAAGGGACAGTGAGTGATCACGAGGAGTTTAAAGAGTCAGAGACTGAGATAACGGGAAGGTTAATGTGACAGAGAGAGAGATCACGGGGAGTTTAAAGAGGCAGAGAGTGAGATCATGTGGAGGTTAAATGGACAGAGAGTGAAATCACGGGGAGGTTAAAGGGACAGAGAGTGATCACGAGGAGGTCAAAAGGACAGACAGTGAGATCACGGAGAGGTTAAATGAACAGAGAGTGAGATCACGGGTTGGCTAAAGGGACAGAGAGTGAGATCGGGGGAAGTTTAAAGGGACAGAGATTGAGCTCACTGGGTGGTTAAAGGGACTGAGAGTCAGACCACGTGGTGGTTAAAGCGACAGGGAGTGAGATCACGGGGATGTTAAAGGGACAGAGAGTTAGATCGCGGGGAGTTTAAAGGGGCAGGGAGTGAGATCGAGGGGAGGTTAATGGGACAAAGTGAGAGATCACGGGGAGTTTAAAGGGACAGAGAGTGAGATCAAGGGAGGTTAAAGAGAGAGAGAGATCACGGGTAGGTTAAAGGGACAGAGATTGAGATCACAGGGAGGTTAAAGGGCCAGAGATTGAGATCACTGGGAGGTTAAAGGTACAGTGAGTGATATCACAGGGTTGTTAAAGGGCCAGAGAGTGACATCACGGGGAGGTTAAAGGACAGAGAGTGAAATCACGTGCAGGTTTAATGGACAGAGAGAGAGATCACAGGGAGTTTAAAGGGGCAGAGAGAGAGATCACAGGGAAGTTAAACGTACACAGAGTGAGATCAGGGGGAGGTTAACGGGACAGCGAGTGAGATCACGGGGAGGTTAAAGGGACTGAGAGTGAGATCACGGGGAGGTTAAAGGGACAGAGAGTTAGATCACGGGGAGGTTAAAGGGACTGAGAGTGAGATCACGGGGAGGTTAAAGGGACAGAGAGTTAGATCACGGGGAGGTTAAAGGGACAGAGAGTGAGATCACGGGAATGTTAAAGTGATAGAGAGTGAGATAACGCGAAGGTTAAAGGGACAGAGAGTCTGATTACGGGGAGGTTAAAGGGACAGGGAGTGTGATCACGGGGAGGATAATGGGACAAAGTGAGAGATCACGGGGTGGTTAAAGGGACAGACAGTGAGATCACGGGGAGGTTAAAGGGACAGAGAGTGAGATCACGGGGAGGTTAAAGGGACAGAGAGAGAGCTAACTGGGTGGTTAAAGGGACAGAGAGTGAGATCACGGGGAGCTTAATGGCACAGAGAGTGAGATCATGGAGAGGTTAACGGTACAGAGAGTTCAATCAGGGGGAGGTTAAAGAGACAGAGAGTGAGATAATGGGGAGGATAATGGGACAGAGAATGAGATCACGGGGAGGTTAAAGGGACAGAGAGTGAGATCACTGTGAGGTTAAAGGGACAGAGAGTGAGATCACGGGGAGGTTAAAGGGACAGAGAGTGAGATCACGGTGCGGTTAAAGAGCCAGAGTGTGAGATCACGGGGAGGTTAAAGGGACAGAGATTGAAATCACGTTGAGGTTAAAGGGACAGAGAGAGTGATCACTGGGAGGTTAAAGGGACAGAGTGAGATCACGGTGAGGTTAAAGGGACAGAGAGCGAGATCACGGGGAGGTTAAAGGGACAGAGAGTGACATCACGGGGAGTTTAAAGGGACAGAGAGTTTGATCACGGGGAGGTTAAAGGGACAGAGAGTGAGATCAAGGGGAGGTTAAAGGGACAGAGAGTGAGATCGCGATTAGGTTAATGGGACAGAGGGTGAGATCACTGGAAGGTTGAAGGGACAGAGAATGAGATCACGGGCCGGTTAAAGAGCCAGAGTGTGAGATCACGGCGAGGTTAAAGGGACAGAGAGTTAGGTCATGGGGAGGTTAAAGGGACAGAGAGTTTGATCACGGGGAGGTTAAAGGGGCAGAGAGTGAGATCACGGGGAGGTTAAAGGGACAGAGAGTGAGATCGCGATTAGGTTAATGGGACAGAGGGTGAGATCACTGGAAGGTTGAAGGGACAGAGAATGAGATCACGGGCCGGTTAAAGAGCCAGAGTGTGTGATCACGGCGAGGTTAAATGGACAGAGAGTTAGATCATGGGGAGGTTAAAGGGACAGAGAGTGAGATCACGGGGAGGTTAAAGGAAAAGAGAGTGAGAACACGGGTAGGTTAATGGGACAGAGAGTGAGATCACTGGGAGGTTAAAGGGACAGAGAAAGAGAACACGGGGCGGTTAATGAGCAAGAGTGTGAGATCACGGCGAGATTAAAGGGACAGAGAGTGAGGTCAGGGGCACGTTTAAGGGACAGAGAGTGAGATGACGAGGAGCTAAAAGGGACAGAAAGTGAGATCACGAGTAGGTTAAAGGGCCAGAGAGTGATCACGAGGTGGTTAAAGGGACAGAGAGTGAGATCACGCGGAGGTTAAAGGGAGAGAGAGTGAGATAACAGGGAGGTTAAGGGACAGAGAGTGAGATCACGGGGACGTTAATGGGACAGAGATTGAGATCACGGGGAGTTTAAAGGGACAGAGAGTAACATCAAGGGGAGTTTAAAGAGTCAGAGATTGAGAATACGGGGACGTTAATGGGAGAGAGAGTGAGATCATGGGGAGGTGAAAGGGACAGAGATTGAGATCACGGGGAGGTTAAAGGGACAGAGAGTGAGATCACGGGGAGGTTAAAGGGGCAGAGAATGAGATCACTGGGAGGTTAAAGGGAGAGAGAGTGAGATCACGGGGAGGTTAAAGGGACAGAGAGTCTGATTACGGGGAGGTTAAAGGGGCAGGGAGTGTGATCACGGGGAGGTTAATTGGACAAAGTGTGAGATCACGGGGTGGTTAAAGGGACAGAGAGTGAGATCACGGGGAGGTTAAAGGGACAGACAGTGAGATCACGGGGAGTTTAAAGGGACAGAGAGAGAGCTCACTGGGTGGTTAAAGGGACATAGAGTAGATCAAGGGGAGTTTAAAGGGGCAGAGACTGAGATCACGGGGTTCTTAAAGGGACAGAAAGTGAGCTCACGGGGAGGTTAACGGTACAGAGAGTGCGATCAGGGGGAGGTTAAAGGGACAAAGATTGAGATCATGGGGAGGTTAAAGAGACACAGAGTGAGATCGCAGGTAGTTTAAAGGGACAGAGAGTGAGATAATGGGGAGGGTAATGGGACAGAGAATGAGATCACGGGGAGGTTAAAGGGACAGAGAGTGAGATCACGGTGAGGTTAAAGGGACAGAGAATGAGATCACGGGGAGGTTAAAGGGACAGAGAGTGAGATCACGGGGAGGTTAAATGGACAGAGAGGGAGATCACGGGGAGGATAAAGGGACAGTGAGTGATCACGAGGAGGTTAAAGAGACAGAGACTGAGATCACGGGAAGGTTAATGTGACAGAGAGAGAGATCACGGGGAGTTTAAAGAGGCAGAGAGTGAGATCATGTGGAGGTTAAATGGACAGATAGTGAGATCACGGGGAGGTTAAAGGGACAGAGAGTGATCACGAGCAGATCAAAAGGACAGACAGTGAGATCACGGAGAGGTTAAATGAACAGAGAGTGAGATCACGGGCTGGCTAAAGGGACAGAGAGTGAGATCAGGGGAAGTTTAAAGGGACAGAGATTGAGCTCACTGGGTGGTTAAAGGGACTGAGAGTCAGACCACGTGGTGGTTAAAGCGACAGGGAGTGAGATCACGGGGATGTTAAAGGGACAGAGAGTTAGATCGCGGGGAGTTTAAAGAGGCAGGGAGTGAGATCGAGGGGAGGTTAATGGGACAAAGTGAGAGATCACGGGGAGTTTAAAGGGACAGAGAGTGAGATCAAGGGAGGTTAAAGAGAGAGAGAGATCACGGGTAGGTTAAAGGGACAGAGATTGAGATCACGGGGAGGTTAAAGGGCCAGAGATTGAGATCACTGGGAGGTTAAAGGTACAGTGAGTGATATCACAGGGTTGTTAAAGGACAGAGAGTGAAATCACGTGCAGGTTTAATGGACAGAGAGAGAGATCACAGGGAGTTTAAAGGGGCAGAGAGAGAGATCACAGGGAGGTTAAACGTACACAGAGTGAGATCAGGGGGAGGTTAACGGGACAGTGAGTGAGATCACGGGGAGGTTAAAGGGACAGAGAGTGAGATCACGGGGAGGTTAAAGGGCCAGAGAGTGAGATCACGGGGAGGTTAAAGGGACAGAGAGTGAGATCACGGGGAGGTTTAAGGGGCAGAGAGTGAGATCACGGGGAGGTTAAAGGGGCAGAGAATGTGATCACTGGGAGGTTAAAGGGACAGAGAGTGCGATCAGGGGGAGGTTAAAGGGACAGAAATTGAGATCATGGGGAGGTTAAAGAGACACAGAGTGAGATCCCGGGTAGTTTAAAGGGACAGAGAGTGAGATAATGGGGAGGTTAATGGGACAGAGAATGAGATCACGGGGAGGTTAAAGGGACAGAGAGTGAGATCACGGTGAGGTTAAAGGCACAGAGAATGAGATCACGGGGAGGTTAAAGGGACAGAGAGTGAGATAATGGGGAGGTTAAAGGGACAGAGAGTGAGATCACGGGGAGGATAAAGGGACAGTGAGTGATCACGAGGAGGTTAAAGGGACAGAGACTGAGATCACGGGAAGATTAATGTGACAGAGAGAGAGATCACGGGGAGTTTAAAGTGGCAGAGAGTGAGATCACGGGGAGGTTAAATGGACCGAGAGTGAGATCACGGGGAGGTTAAAGGGACAGAGAGTGATCACTAGGAGGTTAAAGGGACAGAGAGTGAGATCACAGAGAGGGTAAATGAACAGAGAGTGAGATCACGGGGTGGCTAAAGGGACAGAGATTTAGCTCACTGGGTGGTTAAAGGGACAGAGAGTGAGACCACGTGATGGTTAAAGCGACAGGGAGTGAGATCACGGGGATGTTAAAGGGACAGAGAGTTAGATCGCGGGGAGTTTAAAGGGGCAGGGAGTGAGATCGAGGGGAGGTTAATGGGACAAAGTGATAGATCAAGGGGAGTTTAAAGGGACAGAGAGTGAGATCAAGGAGGGTTAAAGAGACAGAGAGATCACGGGTAGGTCAACGGGACAGAGAGTGAGATCATGGGGAGGTTAAAGGGACAGAGAATGAGATCACGGGGAGGTTAAAGGGACAGAGAATGAGATCATGGGGAGGTTAAAGGTAAAGTCAGTGATCACGGCGAGGTTAAAGGGACAGAGAGTGAGATCATGGTATTGTTAAAGGGACAGAGAGTGAGATCACGCGGAGGTTAAAGGGACAGCGAGTGAGATCACGGGGAGTTTAAAGGGACAGAGAGTAACATCAAGGGGAGTTTAAAGCGTCAGAGATTGAGAATACGGGTACGTTAGTGGGACAGAGAGTGAGATCACGGGGAGTTTAAAGGGGAAGAGACAGAGATCACGGGGCGCTTAAAGGGACAGAGAGTGAGCTCACGGGGAGGTTAACGGTACAGAAAGTGCGATCGGTGTAGGTTAAAGGGACAGAGAGTGAGATCACGGGGTGTTTAAAGGAACAGAGAGTGAGATAATGGGGAGAAGAATGGGACAGAGAATGAGATCACGGGGATGTTAAAGGGACAGAGAGTGAGATCACGGTGAGGTTAAAGGGACAGAGAGTGAGATCACGGGGAGGTTAAAGGGACAGAGAGTGAGATCACGGGGAGGTTAAAGGGACAGAGAGTGAGATCGCGATTAGGTTAATGGGACAGAGGGTGAGATCACTGGAAGGTTGAAGGGACAGAGAATGAGATCACGGGCCGGTTAAAGAGCCAGAGTGTGTGATCACGGCGAGGTTAAATGGACAGAGAGTTAGATCATGGGGAGGTTAAAGGGACAGAGAGTGAGATCACGGGGAGGTTAAAGGAAAAGAGAGTGAGAACACGGGTAGGTTAATGGGACAGAGAGTGAGATCACTGGGAGGTTAAAGGGACAGAGAAAGAGAACACGGGGCGGTTAATGAGCAAGAGTGTGAGATCACGGCGAGATTAAAGGGACAGAGAGTGAGGTCAGGGGCACGTTTAAGGGACAGAGAGTGAGATGACGAGGAGCTAAAAGGGACAGAAAGTGAGATCACGAGTAGGTTAAAGGGCCAGAGAGTGATCACGAGGTGGTTAAAGGGACAGAGAGTGAGATCACGCGGAGGTTAAAGGGAGAGAGAGTGAGATAACAGGGAGGTTAAGGGACAGAGAGTGAGATCACGGGGACGTTAATGGGACAGAGATTGAGATCACGGGGAGTTTAAAGGGACAGAGAGTAACATCAAGGGGAGTTTAAAGAGTCAGAGATTGAGAATACGGGGACGTTAATGGGAGAGAGAGTGAGATCATGGGGAGGTGAAAGGGACAGAGATTGAGATCACGGGGAGGTTAAAGGGACAGAGAGTGAGATCACGGGGAGGTTAAAGGGGCAGAGAATGAGATCACTGGGAGGTTAAAGGGAGAGAGAGTGAGATCACGGGGAGGTTAAAGGGACAGAGAGTCTGATTACGGGGAGGTTAAAGGGGCAGGGAGTGTGATCACGGGGAGGTTAATTGGACAAAGTGTGAGATCACGGGGTGGTTAAAGGGACAGAGAGTGAGATCACGGGGAGGTTAAAGGGACAGACAGTGAGATCACGGGGAGTTTAAAGGGACAGAGAGAGAGCTCACTGGGTGGTTAAAGGGACATAGAGTAGATCAAGGGGAGTTTAAAGGGGCAGAGACTGAGATCACGGGGTTCTTAAAGGGACAGAAAGTGAGCTCACGGGGAGGTTAACGGTACAGAGAGTGCGATCAGGGGGAGGTTAAAGGGACAAAGATTGAGATCATGGGGAGGTTAAAGAGACACAGAGTGAGATCGCAGGTAGTTTAAAGGGACAGAGAGTGAGATAATGGGGAGGGTAATGGGACAGAGAATGAGATCACGGGGAGGTTAAAGGGACAGAGAGTGAGATCACGGTGAGGTTAAAGGGACAGAGAATGAGATCACGGGGAGGTTAAAGGGACAGAGAGTGAGATCACGGGGAGGTTAAATGGACAGAGAGGGAGATCACGGGGAGGATAAAGGGACAGTGAGTGATCACGAGGAGGTTAAAGAGACAGAGACTGAGATCACGGGAAGGTTAATGTGACAGAGAGAGAGATCACGGGGAGTTTAAAGAGGCAGAGAGTGAGATCATGTGGAGGTTAAATGGACAGATAGTGAGATCACGGGGAGGTTAAAGGGACAGAGAGTGATCACGAGCAGATCAAAAGGACAGACAGTGAGATCACGGAGAGGTTAAATGAACAGAGAGTGAGATCACGGGCTGGCTAAAGGGACAGAGAGTGAGATCAGGGGAAGTTTAAAGGGACAGAGATTGAGCTCACTGGGTGGTTAAAGGGACTGAGAGTCAGACCACGTGGTGGTTAAAGCGACAGGGAGTGAGATCACGGGGATGTTAAAGGGACAGAGAGTTAGATCGCGGGGAGTTTAAAGAGGCAGGGAGTGAGATCGAGGGGAGGTTAATGGGACAAAGTGAGAGATCACGGGGAGTTTAAAGGGACAGAGAGTGAGATCAAGGGAGGTTAAAGAGAGAGAGAGATCACGGGTAGGTTAAAGGGACAGAGATTGAGATCACGGGGAGGTTAAAGGGCCAGAGATTGAGATCACTGGGAGGTTAAAGGTACAGTGAGTGATATCACAGGGTTGTTAAAGGACAGAGAGTGAAATCACGTGCAGGTTTAATGGACAGAGAGAGAGATCACAGGGAGTTTAAAGGGGCAGAGAGAGAGATCACAGGGAGGTTAAACGTACACAGAGTGAGATCAGGGGGAGGTTAACGGGACAGTGAGTGAGATCACGGGGAGGTTAAAGGGACAGAGAGTGAGATCACGGGGAGGTTAAAGGGCCAGAGAGTGAGATCACGGGGAGGTTAAAGGGACAGAGAGTGAGATCACGGGGAGGTTTAAGGGGCAGAGAGTGAGATCACGGGGAGGTTAAAGGGGCAGAGAATGTGATCACTGGGAGGTTAAAGGGACAGAGAGTGCGATCAGGGGGAGGTTAAAGGGACAGAAATTGAGATCATGGGGAGGTTAAAGAGACACAGAGTGAGATCCCGGGTAGTTTAAAGGGACAGAGAGTGAGATAATGGGGAGGTTAATGGGACAGAGAATGAGATCACGGGGAGGTTAAAGGGACAGAGAGTGAGATCACGGTGAGGTTAAAGGCACAGAGAATGAGATCACGGGGAGGTTAAAGGGACAGAGAGTGAGATAATGGGGAGGTTAAAGGGACAGAGAGTGAGATCACGGGGAGGATAAAGGGACAGTGAGTGATCACGAGGAGGTTAAAGGGACAGAGACTGAGATCACGGGAAGATTAATGTGACAGAGAGAGAGATCACGGGGAGTTTAAAGTGGCAGAGAGTGAGATCACGGGGAGGTTAAATGGACCGAGAGTGAGATCACGGGGAGGTTAAAGGGACAGAGAGTGATCACTAGGAGGTTAAAGGGACAGAGAGTGAGATCACAGAGAGGGTAAATGAACAGAGAGTGAGATCACGGGGTGGCTAAAGGGACAGAGATTTAGCTCACTGGGTGGTTAAAGGGACAGAGAGTGAGACCACGTGATGGTTAAAGCGACAGGGAGTGAGATCACGGGGATGTTAAAGGGACAGAGAGTTAGATCGCGGGGAGTTTAAAGGGGCAGGGAGTGAGATCGAGGGGAGGTTAATGGGACAAAGTGATAGATCAAGGGGAGTTTAAAGGGACAGAGAGTGAGATCAAGGAGGGTTAAAGAGACAGAGAGATCACGGGTAGGTCAACGGGACAGAGAGTGAGATCATGGGGAGGTTAAAGGGACAGAGAATGAGATCACGGGGAGGTTAAAGGGACAGAGAATGAGATCATGGGGAGGTTAAAGGTAAAGTCAGTGATCACGGCGAGGTTAAAGGGACAGAGAGTGAGATCATGGTATTGTTAAAGGGACAGAGAGTGAGATCACGCGGAGGTTAAAGGGACAGCGAGTGAGATCACGGGGAGTTTAAAGGGACAGAGAGTAACATCAAGGGGAGTTTAAAGCGTCAGAGATTGAGAATACGGGTACGTTAGTGGGACAGAGAGTGAGATCACGGGGAGTTTAAAGGGGAAGAGACAGAGATCACGGGGCGCTTAAAGGGACAGAGAGTGAGCTCACGGGGAGGTTAACGGTACAGAAAGTGCGATCGGTGTAGGTTAAAGGGACAGAGAGTGAGATCACGGGGTGTTTAAAGGAACAGAGAGTGAGATAATGGGGAGAAGAATGGGACAGAGAATGAGATCACGGGGATGTTAAAGGGACAGAGAGTGAGATCACGGTGAGGTTAAAGGGACAGAGAGTGAGATCACGGGGAGGTTAAAGGGACAGAGAGTGAGATCACGGGGAGGTTAAAGGGACAGAGAGTGAGATCACGGGGAGGTTAAAGGGACAGAGAGTGAGATCACGCGTAGGTTAATGGGACAGAGAGTGAGATCACTGGAAGGTTAATGGGACAGAGAGCGAGGTCAGGGCCACGTTTAAGGGACAGAGAGTGAGATCACGGGGAGGTAAAAGGGCCAGAGATTGATCACGAGGCGGTTAAAGGGACAGAGAGTGAGATCACGGCGAGGTTAAAGGGCCAGAGAGTGAGATCACAAGGAGGTTAAAGGGACAGAGTGTGAGATCAGTAGACGTTAAAAGGACAGGGAGTGAGATCACGGGGAGGTTAAAGGGGCAGAGAGTGAGATGACGGGGAGGTTAAAGGGACAGAGAGTGAGATCATGGGGAGGTTAAAGGGCAAGAGAGTGGTCACGAGGAGGTTAAAGGGACAGAGTGTGTGATCACGGGAGGTTAAAGGGACAGAGAGTGCTCACGAGGAGGTTAAGGGGACAGAGAGTGAGAACACGGGGAGTTTAAAGGGACAGAGTTTGAGATCATGGGTAGGTTAAAGGGGCAGAGAATGAGATCACAGGTAGGTTAAAGGGACAGAGAATGAGATCGTGGGGAGGTTAAAGGTAAAGACAGTGATCACAGCGATGTTAAAGGGACAGAGAGTGAGACCATGGGAATGTAAAGGGGACAGAGAGTGAGATCACGCGGAGTTTAAAGGGAGAGAGATTGAGAACATGGGGAGGTTAAAGGGACAGAGAGTGAGATCACGGGGAGTTTAAAAGGACAGAGAGCAACATCAAGTGGAGTTTAAAGGGTCAGAGATTGAGAATACGGGACGAGAAAGGGACAGAGAGTGAGATCATGGGGAGGTTAAAGGGACAGAGAGTGAGATCATGGGGAGGTTAAAGAGACACATAGGGAGATCACGGGGAGATTAAAGGTACAGAGAGTGAGATAATGGAGATGATAAAGGGACAGAGAGTGAGATCACGGTGAGGTTAAAGGGACAAAGAGTGAGATCACGGGGAGATTAAAGGGACAGAGAGTGAGATCATGGGGAGGTTAAAGGGACAGAGAATGAGATCACGGGGAGGTTAAAGGGACAGAGAATGAGATCATGGGGAGGTTGAAGGTAAAGTCAGTGATCACGGCGAGGTTAAAGGGACAGAGAGTGAGATCATGGTAATGTTAAAGGGACAGAGAGTGAGATCACGCGGAGGTTAAAGGGAGAGAGAGTGAGAACATGGGGAGGTTAAAGGGACAGAGATTTAGATCACTGGGACGTTAAAGGGAAAGAGAGTGAGATCACGGGGAGTTTAAAGGGAGAGAGAGTAAATTCACGAGGAGTTTAAAGGGTCAGAGATTGAGAATACGGGGACGTTAATGGGACAGAGAGTGAGATAATGGGGAGGTTAAAGGGACAGAGAGTGAGATCACGGGGAGGGTAAAGCGACAGAGACTGAGATTAAGGGGAATTTAAAGGGACAGAGATTGAGATCACGGGGAGGTTAAAGGGACAGAGAGTGAGATCACGGGGAGGTTAAAGGGTCAGAGAATGACATCACTGGGAGGTTAAAGGGACAGAGAATGAGATCATGGGGAGGTTAAAGGTAAAGACAGTGATCACGGCGATGTTAAAGGGACAGAGAGTGAGATCATGGGAATGTAATGGGGACAGAGAGTGAGATCACGCGGAGGTTAATGGGAGAGAAAGTGAGAACATGGGGAGGTTAAAAGGACAGAGAGTGAGATCACGGGGAGTTTAAAAGGACAGAGAGCAACATCAAGTGGAGTTTAAAGGGTCAGAGATTGAGAATACGGTGACGAGAATGGGACAGAGAGTGAGATCATGGGGAGGTTAAAGGGACAGAGAGTGAGATCATGGGAAGGTTAAAGAGACACATAGGGAGATCAGGGGGAGATTAAAGGTACAGAGAGTGAGATAATGGAGAAGATAAAGGGACAGAGAGTGAGATCACGGTGAGGTTAAAGGGACAGAGAGTGAGATCACGGGGAGGTTAAAGGGGCAGAGAATGACATCACTGGGAGGTTAAAGGGACAGAGAGTGAGATCGGGGGAGGTTAAAGGGACACAGAGTGAGATCACGGGGAGTTTAAAGGAACAGAGAGTGAGATAATGGGGAGAATAATGGGACAGAGAATGAGATCACGGGGAGGTTAAAGGGACAGAGAGTGAGATCACGGTGAGGTTAAAGGGACAGAGAGTGAGATCACGGGGAGGTTAAAGGGACAGAGAGTGAGATCACGGGGAGGTTAAAGGGACAGAGAGTGAGATCACGGGGAGGTTAAAGGGACAGAGAGTGAGATCACGCGTAGGTTAATGGGACAGAAAGTGAGATCACTGGAAGGTTAAAGGGACAGAGAATGAGATCACGGGGCAGTTAAAGAGCCAGAGAGTGAGATCATGGTGAGTTTAAAGGGACAGAGAGTTAGATCACGGGGAGGTAAAAGGGCCAGAGATTGATCACGAGGCGGTTAAAGGGACAGAGAGTGAGATCACGGCGAGGTTAAAGGGTCAGAGAGTGAGATCACGAAGAGGTTAAAGGGACAGAGTGTGAGATCAGTAGACGTTAAAAGGACAGGGAGTGAGATCACGGGGAGGTTAAAGGGGCAGAGAGTGAGATGACGGGGAGGTTAAAGGGACAGAGAGTGAGATCATGGGGAGGTTAAAGGGCAAGAGAGTGGTCACGAGGAGGTTAAAGGGACAGAGTGTGTGATCACGGGAGGTTAAAGGGACAGAAAGTGCTCACGAGGCGGTTAAAGGGACAGAGAGTAAGATCACGGCGAGGATAAAGGGCCAGAGAGTGAGATCACGAGGAAGTTAAAGGGACAGAGTGTGAGATCAGTAGACGTTAAAGGGACAGAGAGTGAGATCATGGGGAGGTTAAAGGGCAAGAGAGTGGTCACGAGGAGGTTAAAGGGACAGAGAGTGAGAACACGGGGCGTTTAAAGGGACAGAGTTTGAGATCATGGGGAGGTTAAAGGGGCAGAGAATGAGATCACAGGTAGGTTAAAGGGACAGAGAATGAGATCATGGGGAGGTTAAAGGTAAAGACAGTGATCACGGCGATGTTAAAGGGACAGAGGGTGAGATCATGGGAATGTAAAGGGGACAGAGAGTGAGATCACGCGGAGGTTAAAGGGAGAGAGAGTGAGAACATGGGGAGTTTAAAAGGACAGAGAGTGAGATCACGGGGAGTTTAAAAGGACAGAGAGCAACATCAAGTGGAGTTTAAAGGGTCAGAGATTGAGAATACGGGGACGAGAATGGGACAGAGAGTGAGATCATGGGGAGGTTAAAGGGACAGAGAGTGAGATCATGGGAAGGTTAAAGAGACACATAGGGAGATCAGGGGGAGATTAAAGGTACAGAGAGTGAGATAATGGAGAAGATAAAGGGACAGAGAGTGAGATCACGGTGAGGTTAAAGGGACAGAGAGTGAGATCACGGGGAGTTTAAAGGCGCAGAGACTGAGATCACGGGAACTTAAAGGGACAGAGAGTGAGCTCATGGGGAGGTTAAAGGGACGGAGAGAGAGAACACGGGTAGTTTAAAGGGAAAGAGAGAGAGCTCACTGGGTGGTTAAAGGGACAGAGAGTGAGATCACGGGGAGCTTAAAGGGACAGAGAGTGAGCTCACGGTGAGGTTAAAGGTAGAGACAGTGATCACGGCGAGGTTAAAGGGACAGAGATTGAGATCGCGGGGAGGTTAAAGGGGCAGAGAATGACATCACTGGGAGGTTAAAGGGACAGAGAGTGAGATCAGGGGGAGGTTAAGGGGACAGAGAGTGAGATCACGGGAATGTTAAAGGGATAGAGAGTGAGATAACACGGAGGTTAAAGGGACAGAGAGTCTGATTACGGGGAGGTTAAAGGGACAGGGAGTGTGATCACGGGGAGGATAATGGGACAAAGTGAGAGATCACAGGGTGGTTAAAGGGACAGAGAGTGAGATCACGGGGAGGTTAAAGGTACAGAGAGTGAGATCATGGGGAGTTTAAAGGGACAGAGTGAGAGCTCACTGGGTGGTTAAAGGGACAGAGAGTGAGATCACGGGGAGTTTAAAGGGGCAGAGAATGAGATCACTGGGAGGTTAAAGGGAGAGAGAGTGAGATCACGGGGAGGTTAAAGGGACAGAGAGTCTGATTACGGGGAGGTTAAAGGGGCAGGGAGTGTGATCACGGGGAGGTTAATTGGACAAAGTGTGAGATCACGGGGTGGTTAAAGGGACAGAGAGTGAGATCACGGGGAGTTTAAAGGGACAGAGAGAGAGCTCACTGGGTGGTTAAAGGGACATAGAGTAGATCAAGGGGAGTTTAAAGGGGCAGAGACTGAGATCACGGGGTTCTTAAAGGGACAGAAAGTGAGCTCACGGGGAGATTAACGGTACAGAGAGTGCGATCAGGGGGAGGTTAAAGGGACAAAGAGTGAGATCATGGGGAGGTTAAAGAGACACAGATTGAGATCGCAGGTAGTTTAAAGGGACAGAGAGTGAGATAATGGGGAGGGTAATGGGACAGAGAATGAGATCACGGGGAGGTTAAAGGGACAGAGAGTGAGATCACGGTGAGGTTAAAGAGACAGAGAATGAGATCACGGGGAGGTTAAAGGGACAGAGAGTGAGATCACGGGGAGGTTAAATGGACAGAGAGGGAGATCACGGGGAGGATAAAGGGGCAGAGAGAGAGATGACAGGGAGGTTAAACGTACACAGAGTGAGATCAGGGGGAGGTTAACGGGAGAGAGAGTAAATTCACGAGGAGTTTAAAGGGTCAGAGATTGAGAATACGGGGACGTTAATGGGACAGAGAGTGAGATAATGGGGAGGTTAAAGGGACAGAGAGTGAGATCACGGGGAGGGTAAAGCGACAGAGACTGAGATTAAGGGGAATTTAAAGGGACAGAGATTGAGATCACGGGGAGGTTAAAGGGACAGAGAGTGAGATCACGGGGAGGTTAAATGGACAGAGAGGGAGATCACGGGGAGGATAAAGGGACAGTGAGTGATCACGAGGAGGTTAAAGAGACAGAGACTGAGATCACGGGAAGGTTAATGTGACAGAGAGAGAGATCACGGGGAGTTTAAAGAGGCAGAGAGTGAGATCATGTGGAGGTTAAATGGACAGATAGTGAGATCACGGGGAGGTTAAAGGGACAGAGAGTGATCACGAGGAGATCAAAAGGACAGACAGTGAGATCACGGAGAGGTTAAATGAACAGAGAGTGAGATCACGGGCTGGCTAAAGGGACAGAGAGTGAGATCAGGGGAAGTTTAAAGGGACAGAGATTGAGCTCACTGGGTGGTTAAAAGGACTGAGAGTCAGACCACGTGGTGGTTAAAGCGACAGGGAGTGAGATCACGGGGATGTTAAAGGGACAGAGAGTTAGATCGCGGGGAGTTTAAAGAGGCAGGGAGTGAGATCGAGGGGAGGTTAATGGGACAAAGTGAGAGATCACGGGGAGTTTAAAGGGACAGAGAGTGAGATCAAGGGAGGTTAAAGAGAGAGAGAGATCACGGGTAGGTTAAAGGGACAGAGATTGAGATCACGGGGAGGTTAAAGGGCCAGAGATTGAGATCACTGGGAGGTTAAAGGTACAGTGAGTGATATCACAGGGTTGTTAAAGGACAGAGAGTGAAATCACGTGCAGGTTTAATGGACAGAGAGAGAGATCACAGGGAGTTTAAAGGGGCAGAGAGAGAGATCACAGGGAGGTTAAACGTACACAGAGTGAGATCAGGGGGAGGTTAACGGGACAGTGAGTGAGATCACGGGGAGGTTAAAGGGACAGAGAGTGAGATCACGGGGAGGTTAAAGGGACAGAGAGTGAGATCACGGGGAGGTTAAAGGGACAGAGAGTGAGATCACGGGGAGGTTTAAGGGGCAGAGAGTGAGATCACGGGGTGGTTAAAGGGGCAGAGAATGTGATCACTGGGAGGTTAAAGGGACAGAGAGTGCGATCAGGGGGAGGTTAAAGGGACAGAAATTGAGATCATGGGGAGGTTAAAGAGACACAGAGTGAGATCCCGGGTAGTTTAAAGGGACAGAGAGTGAGATAATGGGGAGGTTAATGGGACAGAGAATGAGATCACGGGGAGGTTAAAGGGACAGAGAGTGAGATCACGGTGAGGTTAAAGGCACAGAGAATGAGATCACGGGGAGGTTAAATGAACAGAGAGTGAGATCACGGGGTGGCTAAAGGGACAGAGATTGAGCTCACTGGGTGGTTAAAGGGACAGAGAGTGAGACCACGTGATGGTTAAAGCGACAGGGAGTGAGATCACGGGGATGTTAAAGGGACAGAGAGTTAGATCGCGGGGAGTTTAAAGGGGCAGGGAGTGAGATCGAGGGGAGGTTAATGGGACAAAGTGATAGATCAAGGGGAGTTTAAAGGGACAGAGAGTGAGATCAAGGAGGGTTAAAGAGACAGAGAGATCACGGGTAGGCCAACGGGACAGAGAGTGAGATCATGGGGAGGTTAAAGGGACAGAGAATGAGATCACTGGGAGGTTAAAGGGACAGAGAATGAGATCATGGGGAGGTTAAAGGTAAAGTCAGTGATCACGGCGAGGTTAAAGGGACAGAGAGTGAGATCATGGTAATGTTAAAGGGACAGAGAGTGAGATCACGCGGAGGTTAAAGGGACAGCGAGTGAGATCACGGGGAGTTTAAAGGGACAGAGAGTAACATCAAGGGGAGTTTAAAGCGTCAGAGATTGAGAATACGGGTACGTTAGTGGGACAGAGAGTGAGATCACGGGGAGTTTAAAGGGGAAGAGACAGAGATCACGGGGCGCTTAAAGGGACAGAGAGTGAGCTCACGGGGAGGTTAAAGGGACAGAGAGCGAGGTCAGGGCCACGTTTAAGGGACAGAGAGTGAGATCACGGGGAGGTAAAAGGGCCAGAGATTGATCACGAGGCGGTTAAAGGGACAGAGATTGAGATCACGGCGAGGTTAAAGGGCCAGAGAGTGAGATCACAAGGAGGTTAAAGGGACAGAGTGTGAGATCAGTAGACGTTAAAAGGACAGGGAGTGAGATCACGGGGAGGTTAAAGGGGCAGAGAGTGAGATGACAGGGAGGTTAAAGGGACAGAGAGTGAGATCATGGGGAGGTTAAAGGGCAAGAGAGTGGTCACGAGGAGGTTAAAGGGACAGAGTGTGTGATCACGGGAGGTTAAAGGGACAGAGAGTGCTCACGAGGAGGTTAAGGGGACAGAGAGTGAGAACACGGGGAGTTTAAAGGGACAGAGTTTGAGATCATGGGGAGGTTAAAGGGGCAGAGAATGAGATCACAGGTAGGTTAAAGGGACAGAGAATGAGATCATGGGGAGGTTAAAGGTAAAGACAGTGATCACGGCGATGTTAAAGGGACAGAGAGTGAGATCATGGGAATGTAAAGGGGACAGAGAGTGAGATCACGCGGAGTTTAAAGGGAGAGAGATTGAGAACATGGGGAGGTTAAAGGGACAGAGAGTGAGATCACGGGGAGTTTAAAAGGACAGAGAGCAAAATCAAGTGGAGTTTAAAGGGTCAGAGATTGAGAATACGGGACGAGAAAGGGACAGAGAGTGAGATCATGGGGAGGTTAAAGGGACAGAGAGTGAGATCATGGGGAGGTTAAAGAGACACATAGGGAGATCACGGGGAGATTAAAGGTACAGAGAGTGAGATAATGGAGATGATAAAGGGACAGAGAGTGAGATCACGGTGAGGTTAAAGGGACAGAGAATGAGATCACGGGGAGATTAAAGGGACAGAGAGTGAGATCATGGGGAGGTTAAAGGGACAGAGAATGAGATCACGGGGAGGTTAAAGGGACAGAGAATGAGATCATGGGGAGGTTGAATGTAAAGTCAGTGATCACGGCGAGGTTAAAGGGACAGAGAGTGAGATCATGGTAATGTTAAAGGGACAGAGAGTGAGATCACGCGGAGGTTAAAGGGAGAGAGAGTGAGAACATGGGGAGGTTAAAGGGACAGAGATTTAGATCACTGGGACGTTAAAGGGAAAGAGAGTGAGATCACGGGGAGTTTAAAGGGAGAGAGAGTAAATTCACGAGGAGTTTAAAGGGTCAGAGATTGAGAATACGGGGACGTTAATGGGACAGAGAGTGAGATAATGGGGAGGTTAAAGGGACAGAGAGTGAGATCACGGGGAGGGTAAAGCGACAGAGACTGAGATTAAGGGGAATTTAAAGGGACAGAGATTGAGATCACGGGGAGGTTAAAGGGACAGAGAGTGAGATCACGGGGAGGTTAAAGGGTCAGAGAATGAGATCATGGGGAGGTTAAAGGTAAAGACAGTGATCACGGCGATGTTAAAGGGACAGAGAGTGAGATCACGCGGAGGTTAAAGGGAGAGAGAGTGAGAACATGGGGAGGTTAAAAGGACAGAGAGTGAGATCACGGGGAGTTTAAAAGGACAGAGAGCAACATCAAGTGGAATTTAAAGGGTCAGAGATTGAGAATACGGGGACGAGAATGGGACAGAGAGTGAGATCATGGGGAGGTTAAAGGGACAGAGAGTGAGATCATGGGAAGGTTAAAGAGACACATAGGGAGATCAGGGGGAGATTAAAGGTACAGAGAGTGAGATAATGGAGAAGATAAAGGGACAGAGAGTGAGATCACGGTGAGGTTAAAGGGACAGAGAGTGAGATCACGGGGAGTTTAAAGGCGCAGAGACTGAGATCACGGGGAGCTTAAAGGGACAGAGAGTGAGCTCATGGGGAGGTTAAAGGGACGGAGAGAGAGATCACGGGTAGTTTAAAGGGAAAGAGAGAGAGCTCACTGGGTGGTTAAAGGGACAGAGAGTGAGATCACGGGGAGCTTAAAGGGACAGAGAGTGAGCTCACGGTGAGGTTAAAGGTAGAGACAGTGATCACGGCGAGGTTAAAGGGACAGAGATTGAGATCGCGGGGAGGTTAAAGGGGCAGAGAATGACATCACTGGGAGGTTAAAGGGACAGAGAGTGAGATCAGGGGGAGGTTAAGGGGACAGAGAGTGAGATCACGGGAATGTTAAAGGGATAGAGAGTGAGATAACACGGAGGTTAAAGGGACAGAGAGTCTGATTACGGGGAGGTTAAAGGGACAGAGAGTGACATCACTGGGAGGTTAAAGGGACAGAGAGTGAGATCAGGGGGAGGTTAAGGGGACAGAGAGTGAGATCACGGGAATGTTAAAGGGATAGAGAGTGAGATAACACGGAGGTTAAAGGGACAGAGAGTCTGATTACGGGGAGGTTAACGGTACAGAGAGTGCAATCAGGGGGAGGTTAAAGAGACAGAGAGTGAGATCACGGGGAGTTTAAAGAGACTAGAGTGAGATCACGGGGAGTTGAAAGGGACAGAGTGTGAGATAATGGGGAGGATAATGGTACAGAGAATGAGATCACGGGGAGGTTAATGGGACAGACAGTGATATCACGATGAGGTTAAAGGGACAGAGAGTGAGATCACGGGGAGGTTAAAGGGACAGAGAGAGTGATCACTGGGAGGTTAAAGGGACAGAGTGAGATCACGGGTTGGTTAAAGGGACAGAGAGCGAGATCACGGGGAAGTTAAAGGGACTGAGAGTGAGATCACGGGGAGGTTAAAGGGACAGAGAGTGAGATCACGGGAATGTTAAAGGGATAGAGAGTTAGATAACGCGAAGGTTAAAGGGAAAGAGAATCTGATTACGGGGAGGTTAAAGGGACAGAGAGTGAGATCACGGGGAGGTTAAAGGGACAGAGAGTGAGATCACGGGGAGTTTAAAGGGACAGAGAGAGAGCTCACTGGGTGGTTAAAGGGACAGAGAGTGAGATCACGGGGAGCTTAATGGGACAGAGAGTGAGATCATGAAGAGGTTAACGGTACAGAGAGTTCAATCAGGGGGAGGTTAAAGAGACAGAGAGTGAGATCATGGGGAGGTTAATGAGACACAGAGTGAGATCACGGGGAGTTTAAAGGGACAGAGTGTGAGATAATGGGGAGGATAATGGGACAGAGAATGAGATCACGGGGAGGTTAAAGGGACAGAGAGTGAGATCACTGTGAGGTTAAAGGGACAGAGAGTGAGATCACGGGGAGGTTAAAGGGACAGAGAGTGAGATCACGGGGAGGTTAAAGGGACAGAGAGTGAGATCACGGGCAGGTTAAAGGGACAGAGAATGAGATCACGGTGCGGTTAAAGAGCCAGAGTGTGAGGTCACGGCGAGGTTAAAGGGACAGAGATTGAAATCACGTTGAGGTTAAAGGGACAGAGAGAGTGATCACTGGGAGGTTAAAGGGACAGTGTGAGATCACGGTGAGGTTAAAGGGACAGAGAGCGAGATCACGGGGAGGTTAAAGGGACAGAGAGTGACATCACGGGGAGTTTAAAGGGACAGAGAGTTAGATCACGGGGAGATTAAAGGGACAGAGAATGAGATCACGGTGCGGTTAAAGAGCCAGAGTGTGAGGTCACGGCGAGGTTAAAGGGACAGAGATTGAAATCACGTTGAGGTTAAAGGGACAGAGAGAGTGATCACTGGGAGGTTAAAGGGACAGTGTGAGATCACGGTGAGGTTAAAGGGACAGAGAGCGAGATCACGGGGAGGTTAAAGGGACAGAGAGTGACATCACGGGGAGTTTAAAGGGACAGAGAGTTAGATCACGGGGAGATTAAAGGGACAGAGAGTTTGATCACGGGAAGGTTAAAGGGACAGAGAGTGAGATCACGGGGAGGTTAAAGGGACAGAGAGTGAGATCGCGATTAGGTTAATGGGACAGAGGGTGAGATCACTGGAAGGTTGAAGGGACAGAGAATGAGATCACGGGCCGGTTAAAGAGCCAGAGTGTGAGATCACGGCGAGGTTAAAGGGACAGAGAGTTAGATCACGGGGAGGTTAAAGGAAAAGAGAGTGAGAACACGGGTAGGTTAATGGGACAGAGAGTGAGATCACTGGGAGGTTAAAGGGACAGAGAAAGAGATCACGGGGCGGTTAATGAGCTAGAGTGTGAGATCACGACGAGGTTAAAGGGACAGAGAGTGAGGTCAGGGGCACGTTTAAGGGACAGAGAGTGAGATGACGAGGAGCTAAAAGGGACAGAAAGTGAGATCACGGGTAGGTTAAAGGGCCAGAGAGTGATCACGAGGAGGTTAAAGGGACAGAGAGTGAGATCACGCGGAGGTTAAAGGGAGAGAGAGTGAGATAACAGGGAGGTTAAGGGACAGATAGTGAGATCACGGGGACGTTAATGGGACAGAGATTGAGATCACGGGGAGTTTAAAGGGACAGAGAGTAACATCAAGGGGAGTTTAAAGAGTCAGAGATTGAGAATACGGGGACGTTAATGGGAGAGAGAGTGAGATCATGGGGAGGTGAAAGGGACAGAGATTGAGATCATGGGGAGGTTAAAGGGACAGAGAGTGAGATCACGGGGAGGTTAAAGGGGCAGAGAATGAGATCACTGGGAGGTTAAAGGGAGAGAGAGTGAGATCACGGGGAGGTTAAAGGGACAGAGAGTCTGATTACGGGGAGGTTAAAGGGGCAGGGAGTGTGATCACGGGGAGGTTAATTGGACAAAGTGTGAGATCACGGGGTGGTTAAAGGGACAGAGAGTGAGATCACGGGGAGGTTAAAGGGACAGACAGTGAGATCACGGGGAGTTTAAAGGGACAGAGAGAGAGCTCACTGGGTGGTTAAAGGGAGAGAGAGTGAGATCACGGGGAGCTTAATGGGACAGAGAGTGAGATCATGGAGAGGTTAACGGTACAGAGAGTTCAATCAGGGGGCGGTTAAAGGGACAGAGAGTGAGATAATGGGGAGGGTAATGGGACAGAGAATGAGATCACGGGGAGGTTAAAGGGACAGAGAGTGAGATCACGGTGAGGTTAAAGGGACTGAGAATGAGATCACGGGGAGGTTAAGGGGACAGAGAGTGAGATCACGGGGAGGTTAAATGGAAAGAGAGGGAGATCACGGGGAGGATAAAGGGACAGTGAGTGATCACGAGGAGTTTAAAGAGTCAGAGACTGAGATCACGGGAAGGTTAATGTGACAGCGAGAGAGATCACGGGGAGTTTAAAGAGGCAGAGAGTGAGATCATGTGGAGGTTAAATGGACAGAGAGTGAGATCACGGGGAGGTTAAAGGGACAGAGAGTGATCACGAGGAGGTCAAAAGGACAGACAGTGAGATCACGGAGAGGTTAAATGAACAGAGAGTGAGATCACGGGTTGGCTAAAGGGACAGAGAGTGAGATCGGGGGAAGTTTAAAGGGACAGAGATTGAGCTCACTGGGTGGTTAAAGGGACTGAGAGTCAGACCACGTGGTGGTTAAAGCGACAGGGAGTGAGATCACGGGGATGTTAAAGGGACAGAGAGTTAGATCGCGGGGAGTTTAAAGGGGCAGGGAGTGAGATCGAGGGGAGGTTAATGGGACAAAGTGAGAGATCACGGGGAGTTTAAAGGGACAGAGAGTGAGATCAAGGGAGGTTAAAGAGAGAGAGAGATCACGGGTAGGTTAAAGGGACAGAGATTGAGATCACGGGGAGGTTAAAGGGCCAGAGATTGAGATCACTGGGAGGTTAAAGGTACAGTGAGTGATATCACAGGGTTGTTAAAGGGCCAGAGAGTGACATCACGGGGAGGTTAAAGGACAGAGAGTGAAATCACGTGCAGGTTTAATGGACAGAGAGAGAGATCACAGGGAGTTTAAAGGGGCAGAGAGAGAGATCACAGGGAAGTTAAACGTACACAGAGTGAGATCAGGGGGAGGTTAACGGGACAGTGAGTGAGATCACGGGGAGGTTAAAGGGACAGAGAGTGAGATCACTGGGAGGTTAAAGGGACAGAGAGTGAGATCACGGGGCGGTTAAAGATACAGAGAGTGAGATCACGGGGAGGTTTAAGGGGCAGAGAGTGAGATCACGGGGAGGTTAAAGGGACTGAGAGTGAGATCACGGGGAGGTTAAAGGGACAGAGAGTTAGATCACGGGGAGGTTAAAGGGACAGAGAGTGAGATCACGGGAATGTTAAAGTGATAGAGAGTGAGATAACGCGAAGGTTAAAGGGACAGAGAGTCTGATTACGGGGAGGTTAAAGGGACAGGGAGTGTGATCACGGGGAGGATAATGGGACAAAGTGAGAGATCACGGGGTGGTTAAAGGGACAGACAGTGAGATCACGGGGAGGTTAAAGGGACAGAGAGTGAGATCACGGGGAGGTTAAAGGGACAGAGAGAGAGCTCACTGGGTGGTTAAAGGGACAGAGAGTGAGATCACGGGGAGCTTAATGGCACAGAGAGTGAGATCATGGAGAGGTTAACGGTACAGAGAGTTCAATCAGGGGGAGGTTAAAGAGACAGAGAGTGAGATCATGGGGAGGTTAATGAGACACAGAGTGAGATCACGGGGAGTATAAAGGGACAGAGTGTGAGATAATGGGGAGGATAATGGGACAGAGAGTGAGATCACGGGGAGGTTAAAGGGACAGAGAGTGAGATCACGGTGCGGTTAAAGAGCCAGAGTGTGAGATCACGGCGAGGTTAAAGGGACAGAGATTGAAATCACGTTGAGGTTAAAGGGACAGAGAGAGTGATCACTGGGAGGTTAAAAGGACAGAGTGAGATCACGGTGAGGTTAAAGGGACAGAGAGCGAGATCACGGGGAGTTTAAAGGGACAGAGAGTGACATCACGGGGAGTTTAAAGGGACAGAGAGTTTGATCACGGGGAGGTTAAAGGGACAGAGAGTGAGATCAAGGGGAGGTTAAAGGGACAGAGAGTGAGATCGCGATTAGGTTAATGGGACAGAGGGTGAGATCACTGGAAG
The DNA here is from genome assembly GCF_964194155.1 of Cetorhinus maximus. NCBI lineage: Eukaryota > Metazoa > Chordata > Chondrichthyes > Lamniformes > Cetorhinidae > Cetorhinus > Cetorhinus maximus. The sequence continues at coordinate 365,975 of NW_027596330.1, forward strand.
GTTGAAGGGACAGAGAATGAGATCACGGGCCGGTTAAAGAGCCAGAGTGTGAGATCACGGCGAGGTTAAAGGGACAGAGAGTTAGATCATGGGGAGGTTAAAGGGACAGAGAGTTTGATCACGGGGAGGTTAAAGGGGCAGAGAGTGAGATCACGGGGAGGTTAAAGGGACAGAGAATGAGATCGCGATTAGTTTAATGGGACAGAGGGTGAGATCACTGGAAGGTTGAAGGGACAGAGAATGAGATCACGGGCCGGTTAAAGAGCCAGAGTGTGAGATCACGGCGAGGTTAAATGGACAGAGAGTTAGATCATGGGGAGGTTAAAGGGACAGAGAGTGAAATCACGGGGAGGTTAAAGGAAAAGAGAGTGAGAACACGGGTAGGTTAATGGGACAGAGAGTGAGATCACTGGGAGGTTAAAGGGACAGAGAAAGAGATCACGGGGCGGTTAATGAGCTAGAGTGTGAGATCACGGCGAGGTTAAAGGGACAGAGAGTGAGGTCAGGGGCACGTTTAAGGGACAGAGAGTGAGATGACGAGGAGCTAAAAGGGACAGAAAGTGAGATCACGGGTAGGTTAAAGGGCCAGAGAGTGATCACGAGGAGGTTAAAGGGACAGAGAGTGAGACCACGCGGAGGTTAAAGGGAGAGAGAGTGAGATAACAGGGAGGTTAAGGGACAGAGAGTGAGATCACGGGGACATTAATGGGACAGAGATTGAGATCACGGGGAGTTTAAAGGGACAGAGAGTAACATCAAGGGGAGTTTAAAGAGTCAGAGATTGAGAATACGGGGACGTTAATGGGAGAGAGAGTGAGATCATGGGGAGGTGAAAGGGACAGAGATTGAGATCACGGGGAGGTTAAAGGGACAGAGAGTGAGATCACGGGGAGGTTAAAGGGGCAGAGAATGAAATCACTGGGAGGTTAAAGGGAGAGAGAGTGAGATCACGGGGAGGTTAAAGGGACAGAGAGTCTGATTACGGGGAGGTTAAAGGGGCAGGGAGTGTGATCACGGGGAGGTTAATTGGACAAAGTGTGAGATCACGGGGTGGTTAAAGGGACAGAGAGTGAGATCACGGGGAGGTTAAAGGGACAGACAGTGAGATCACGGGGAGTTTAATGGGACAGAGAGAGAGCTCACTGGGTGGTTAAAGGGACATAGAGTAGATCAAGGGGAGTTTAAAGGGGCAGAGACTGAGATCACGGGGTTCTTAAAGGGACAGAAAGTGAGCTCACGGGGAGGTTAACGGTACAGAGAGTGCGATCAGGGGGAGGTTAAAGGGACAAAGAGTGAGATCATGGGGAGGTTAAAGAGACACAGAGTGAGATCACAGGTAGTTTAAAGGGACAGAGAGTGAGATAATGGGGAGGGTAATGGGACAGAGAATGAGATCACGGGGAGGTTAAAGGGACAGAGAGTGAGATCACGGTGAGGTTAAAGGGACTGAGAATGAGATCACGGGGAGGTTAAGGGGACAGAGAGTGAGATCACGGGGAGGTTAAATGGAAAGAGAGGGAGATCACGGGGAGGATAAAGGGACAGTGAGTGATCACGAGGAGTTTAAAGAGTCAGAGACTGAGATCACGGGAAGGTTAATGTGACAGCGAGAGAGATCACGGGGAGTTTAAAGAGGCAGAGAGTGAGATCATGTGGAGGTTAAATGGACAGAGAGTGAGATCACGGGGAGGTTAAAGGGACAGAGAGTGATCACGAGGAGGTCAAAAGGACAGACAGTGAGATCACGGAGAGGTTAAATGAACAGAGAGTGAGATCACGGGTTGGCTAAAGGGACAGAGAGTGAGATCGGGGGAAGTTTAAAGGGACAGAGATTGAGCTCACTGGGTGGTTAAAGGGACAGAGAGTTAGATCGCGGGGAGTTTAAAGGGGCAGGGAGTGAGATCGAGGGGAGGTTAATGGGACAAAGTGAGAGATCACGGGGAGTTTAAAGGGACAGAGAGTGAGATCAAGGGAGGTTAAAGAGAGAGAGAGATCACGGGTAGGTTAAAGGGACAGAGATTGAGATCACGGGGAGGTTAAAGGGCCAGAGATTGAGATCACTGGGAGGTTAAAGGTACAGTGAGTGATATCACAGGGTTGTTAAAGGGCCAGAGAGTGACATCACGGGGAGGTTAAAGGACAGAGAGTGAAATCACGTGCAGGTTTAATGGACAGAGAGAGAGATCACAGGGAGTTTAAAGGGGCAGAGAGAGAGATCACAGGGAAGTTAAACGTACACAGAGTGAGATCAGGGGGAGGTTAACGGGACAGTGAGTGAGATCACGGGGAGGTTAAAGGGACAGAGAGTGAGATCACTGGGAGGTTAAAGGGACAGAGAGTGAGATCACGGGGCGGTTAAAGATACAGAGAGTGAGATCACGGGGAGGTTTAAGGGGCAGAGAGTGAGATCACGGGGAGGTTAAAGGGACTGAGAGTGAGATCACGGGGAGGTTAAAGGGACAGAGAGTTAGATCACGGGGAGGTTAAAGGGACAGAGAGTGAGATCACGGGAATGTTAAAGTGATAAAGAGTGAGATAACGCGAAGGTTAAAGGGACAGAGAGTCTGATTACGGGGAGGTTAAAGGGACAGGGAGTGTGATCACGGGGAGGATAATGGGACAAAGTGAGAGATCACGGGGTGGTTAAAGGGACAGACAGTGAGATCACGGGGAGGTTAAAGGGACAGAGAGTGAGATCACGGGGAGGTTAAAGGGACAGAGAGTGAGATCACTGGGAGGTTAAAGGGACAGAGAGTGAGATCACGGGGCGGTTAAAGGGACAGAGAGTGAGATCACGGGGAGGTTTAAGGGGCAGAGAGTGAGATCACGGGGAGGTTAAAGGGACTGAGAGTGAGATCACGGGGAGGTTAAAGGGACAGAGAGTTAGATCACGGGGAGGTTAAAGGGACAGAGAGTGAGATCACGGGAATGTTAAAGTGATAGAGAGTGAGATAACGCGAAGGTTAAAGGGACAGAGAGTCTGACTACGGGGAGGTTAAAGGGACAGGGAGTGTGATCACGGGGAGGATAATGGGACAAAGTGAGAGATCACGGGGTGGTTAAAGGGACAGACAGTGAGATCACGGGGAGGTTAAAGGGACAGAGAGTGAGATCACGGGGAGGTTAAAGGGACAGAGAGAGAGCTCACTGGGTGGTTAAAGGGACAGAGAGTGAGATCACGAGGAGCTTAATGGCACAGAGAGTGAGATCATGGAGAGGTTAACGGTACAGAGATTTCAATCAGGGGGAGGTTAAAGAGACAGAGAGTGAGATCATGGGGAGGTTAATGAGACACAGAGTGGGATCACGGGGAGTATAAAGGGACAGAGTGTGAGATAATGGGGAGGATAATAGGACAGAGAATGAGATCACGGGGAGGTTAAAGGGACAGAGATTGAGATCACTGTGAGGTTAAAGGGACAGAGAGTGAGATCACGGGGAGGTTAAAGGGACAGAGAGTGAGATCACGGTGCGGTTAAAGAGCCAGAGTGTGAGATCACGGCGAGGTTAAAGGGACAGAGATTGAAATCACGTTGAGGTTAAAGGGACAGAGAGAGTGATCACTGGGAGGTTAAAGGGGCAGAGTGAGATCACGGTGAGGTTAAAGGGACAGAGAGCGAGATCACGGGGAGGTTAAAGGGACAGAGAGTGACATCACGGGGAGTTTAAAGGGACAGAGAGTTTGATCACGGGGAGGTTAAAGGGACAGAGAGTGAGATCAAGGGGAGGTTAAAGGGACAGAGAGTGAGATCGCGATTAGGTTAATGGGACAGAGGGTGAGATCACTGGAAGGTTGAAGGGACAGAGAATGAGATCACGGGCCGGTTAAAGAGCCAGAGTGTGAGATCACGGCGAGGTTAAAGGGACAGAGAGTTAGATCATGGGGAGGTTAAAGGGACAGAGAGTTTGATCACGGGGAGGTTAAAGGGGCAGAGAGTGAGATCACGGGGAGGTTAAAGGGACAGAGAGTGAGATCGCGATTAGGTTAATGGGACAGAGGGTGAGATCACTGGAAGGTTGAAGGGACAGAGAATGAGATCACGGGCCGGTTAAAGAGCCAGAGTGTGAGATCACGGCGAGGTTAAATGGACAGAGAGTTAGATCATGGGGAGGTTAAAGGGACAGAGAGTGAGATCACGGGGAGGTGAAAGGAAAAGAGAGTGAGAACACGGGTAGGTTAATGGGACAGAGAGTGAGATCACTGGGAGGTTAAAGGGACAGAGAAAGAGATCACGGGGCGGTTAATGAGCAAGAGTGTGAGATCACGGCGAGGTTAAAGGGACAGAGAGTGAGGTCAGGGGCACGTTTAAGGGACAGAGAGTGAGATGACGAGGAGCTAAAAGGGACAGAAAGTGAGATCACGGGTAGGTTAAAGGGCCAGAGAGTGATCACGAGGAGGTTAAAGGGACAGAGAGTGAGACCACGCGGAGGTTAAAGGGAGAGAGAGTGAGATAACAGGGAGGTTAAGGGACAGAGAGTGAGATCACGGGGACATTAATGGGACAGAGATTGAGATCACGGGGAGTTTAAAGGGACAGAGAGTAACATCAAGGGGAGTTTAAAGAGTCAGAGATTGAGAATACGGGGACGTTAATGGGAGAGAGAGTGAGATCATGGGGAGGTGAAAGGGACAGAGATTGAGATCACGGGGAGGTTAAAGGGACAGAGAGTGAGATCACGGGGAGGTTAAAGGGGCAGAGAATGAGATCACTGGGAGGTTAAAGGGAGAGAGAGTGAGATCACGGGGAGGTTAAAGGGACAGAGAGTCTGATTACGGGGAGGTTAAAGGGGCAGGGAGTGTGATCACGGGGAGGTTAATTGGACAAAGTGTGAGATCACGGGGTGGTTAAAGGGACAGAGAGTGCGATCACGGGGAGGTTAAAGGGACAGACAGTGAGATCACGGGGAGTTTAATGGGACAGAGAGAGAGCTCACTGGGTGGTTAAAGGGACATAGAGTAGATCAAGGGGAGTTTAAAGGGGCAGAGACTGAGATCACGGGGTTCTTAAAGGGACAGAAAGTGAGCTCACGGGGAGATTAACGGTACAGAGAGTGCGATCAGGGGGAGGTTAAAGGGACAAAGAGTGAGATCATGGGGAGGTTAAAGAGACACAGAGTGAGATCGCAGGTAGTTTAAAGGGACAGAGAGTGAGATAATGGGGAGGGTAATGGGACAGAGAATGAGATCACGGGGAGGTTAAAGGGACAGAGAGTGAGATCACGGTGAGGTTAAAGGGACAGAGAATGAGATCACGGGGAGGTTAAAGGGACAGAGAGTGAGATCACGGGGAGGTTAAATGGACAGAGAGGGAGATCACGGGGAGGATAAAGGGACAGTGAGTGATCACGAGGAGGTTAAAGAGACAGAGACTGAGATCACGGGAAGGTTAATGTGACAGAGAGAGAGATCACGGGGAGTTTAAAGAGGCAGAGAGTGAGATCATGTGGAGGTTAAATGGACAGATAGTGAGATCACGGGGAGGTTAAAGGGACAGAGAGTGATCACGAGGAGATCAAAAGGACAGACAGTGAGATCACGGAGAGGTTAAATGAACAGAGAGTGAGATCACGGGTTGGCTAAAGGGACAGAGAGTGAGATCAGGGGAAGTTTAAAGGGACAGAGATTGAGCTCACTGGGTGGTTAAAGGGACTGAGAGTCAGACCACGTGGTGGTTAAAGCGACAGGGAGTGAGATCACAGGGATGTTAAAGGGACAGAGAGTTAGATCGCGGGGAGTTTAAAGGGGCAGGGAGTGAGATCGAGGGGAGGTTAATGGGACTGAGAGTGAGATCACGGGGAGGTTAAAGGGACAGAGAGTGAGATCACGGGAATGTTAAAGTGATAGAGAGTGAGATAACGCGAAGGTTAAAGGGACAGAGAGTCTGACTACGGGGAGGTTAAAGGGACAGGGAGTGTGATCACGGGGAGGATAATGGGACAAAGTGAGAGATCACGGGGTGGTTAAAGGGACAGACAGTGAGATCACGGGGAGGTTAAAGGGACAGAGAGTGAGATCACGGGGAGGTTAAAGGGACAGAGAGAGAGCTCACTGGGTGGTTAAAGGGACAGAGAGTGAGATCACGGGGAGCTTAATGGCACAGAGAGTGCGATCATGGAGAGGTTAACGGTACAGAGAGTTCAATCAGGGGGAGGTTAAAGAGACAGAGAGTGAGATCATGGGGAGGTTAATGAGACACAGAGTGGGATCACGGGGAGTATAAAGGGACAGAGTGTGAGATAATGGGGAGGATAATGGGACAGAGAATGAGATCACGGGGAGGTTAAAGGGACAGAGAGTGAGATCACTGTGAGGTTAAAGGGACAGAGAGTGAGATCACGGGGAGGTTAAAGGGACAGAGAGTGAGATAACGGTGCGGTTAAAGAGCCAGAGTGTGAGATCACGGCGAGGTTAAAGGGACAGAGATTGAAATCACGTTGAGGTTAAAGGGACAGAGAGAGTGATCACTGGGAGGTTAAAGGGACAGAGTGAGATCACGGTGAGGTTAAAGGGACAGAGAGCGAGATCACGGGGAGGTTAAAGGGACAGAGAGTGACATCACGGGGAGTTTAAAGGGACAGAGAGTTTGATCACGGGGAGGTTAAAGGGACAGAGAGTGAGATCAAGGGGAGGTTAAAGGGACAGAGAGTGAGATCGCGATTAGGTTAATGGGACAGAGGGTGAGATCACTGGAAGGTTGAAGGGACAGAGAATGAGATCACGGGCCGGTTAAAGAGCCAGAGTGTGAGATCACGGCGAGGTTAAAGGGACAGAGAGTTAGATCATGGGGAGGTTAAAGGGACAGAGAGTTTGATCACGGGGAGGTTAAAGGGGCAGAGAGTGAGATCACGGGGAGGTTAAAGGGACAGAGAGTGAGATCGCGATTAGGTTAATGGGACAGAGGGTGAGATCACTGGAAGGTTGAAGGGACAGAGAATGAGATCACGGGCCGGTTAAAGAGCCAGAGTGTGAGATCACGGCGAGGTTAAATGGACAGAGAGTTAGATCATGGGGAGGTTAAAGGGACAGAGAGTGAGATCACGGGGAGGTGAAAGGAAAAGAGAGTGAGAACACGGGTAGGTTAATGGGACAGAGAGTGAGATCACTGGGAGGTTAAAGGGACAGAGAAAGAGATCACGGGGCGGTTAATGAGCAAGAGTGTGAGATCACGGCGAGGTTAAAGGGACAGAGAGTGAGGTCAGGGGCACGTTTAAGGGACAGAGAGTGAGATGACGAGGAGCTAAAAGGGACAGAAAGTGAGATCACGGGTAGGTTAAAGGGCCAGAGAGTGATCACGAGGAGGTTAAAGGGACAGAGAGTGAGACCACGCGGAGGTTAAAGGGAGAGAGAGTGAGATAACAGGGAGGTTAAGGGACAGAGAGTGAGATCACGGGGACATTAATGGGACAGAGATTGAGATCACGGGGAGTTTAAAGGGACAGAGAGTAACATCAAGGGGAGTTTAAAGAGTCAGAGATTGAGAATACGGGGACGTTAATGGGAGAGAGAGTGAGATCATGGGGAGGTGAAAGGGACAGAGATTGAGATCACGGGGAGGTTAAAGGGACAGAGAGTGAGATCACGGGGAGGTTAAAGGGGCAGAGAATGAGATCACTGGGAGGTTAAAGGGAGAGAGAGTGAGATCACGGGGAGGTTAAAGGGACAGAGAGTCTGATTACGGGGAGGTTAAAGGGGCAGGGAGTGTGATCACGGGGAGGTTAATTGGACAAAGTGTGAGATCACGGGGTGGTTAAAGGGACAGAGAGTGCGATCACGGGGAGGTTAAAGGGACAGACAGTGAGATCACGGGGAGTTTAATGGGACAGAGAGAGAGCTCACTGGGTGGTTAAAGGGACATAGAGTAGATCAAGGGGAGTTTAAAGGGGCAGAGACTGAGATCACGGGGTTCATAAAGGGACAGAAAGTGAGCTCACGGGGAGATTAACGGTACAGAGAGTGCGATCAGGGGGAGGTTAAAGGGACAAAGAGTGAGATCATGGGGAGGTTAAAGAGACACAGAGTGAGATCGCAGGTAGTTTAAAGGGACAGAGAGTGAGATAATGGGGAGGGTAATGGGACAGAGAATGAGATCACGGGGAGGTTAAAGGGACAGAGAGTGAGATCACGGTGAGGTTAAAGGGACAGAGAATGAGATCACGGGGAGGTTAAAGGGACAGAGAGTGAGATCACGGGGAGGTTAAATGGACAGAGAGGGAGATCACGGGGAGGATAAAGGGACAGTGAGTGATCACGAGGAGGTTAAAGAGACAGAGACTGAGATCACGGGAAGGTTAATGTGACAGAGAGAGAGATCACGGGGAGTTTAAAGAGGCAGAGAGTGAGATCATGTGGAGGTTAAATGGACAGATAGTGAGATCACGGGGAGGTTAAAGGGACAGAGAGTGATCACGAGGAGATCAAAAGGACAGACAGTGAGATCACGGAGAGGTTAAATGAACAGAGAGTGAGATCACGGGCTGGCTAAAGGGACAGAGAGTGAGATCAGGGGAAGTTTAAAGGGACAGAGATTGAGCTCACTGGGTGGTTAAAGGGACTGAGAGTCAGACCACGTGGTGGTTAAAGCGACAGGGAGTGAGATCACGGGGATGTTAAAGGGACAGAGAGTTAGATCGCGGGGAGTTTAAAGAGGCAGGGAGTGAGATCGAGGGGAGGTTAATGGGACAAAGTGAGAGATCACGGGGAGTTTAAAGGGACAGAGAGTGAGATCAAGGGAGGTTAAAGAGAGAGAGAGATCACGGGTAGGTTAAAGGGACAGAGATTGAGATCACGGGGAGGTTAAAGGGCCAGAGATTGAGATCACTGGGAGGTTAAAGGTACAGTGAGTGATATCACAGGGTTGTTAAAGGACAGAGAGTGAAATCACGTGCAGGTTTAATGGACAGAGAGAGAGATCACAGGGAGTTTAAAGGTGCAGAGAGAGAGATCACAGGGAGGTTAAACGTACACAGAGTGAGATCAGGGGGAGGTTAACGGGACAGTGAGTGAGATCACGGGGAGGTTAAAGGGACAGAGAGTGAGATCACGGGGAGGTTAAAGGGACAGAGAGTGAGATCACGGGGAGGTTAAAGGGACAGAGAGTGAGATCACGGGGAGGTTTAAGGGGCAGAGAGTGAGATCACGGGGAGGTTAAAGGGGCAGAGAATGTGATCACTGGGAGGTTAAAGGGACAGAGAGTGCGATCAGGGGGAGGTTAAAGGGACAGAAATTGAGATCATGGGGAGGTTAAAGAGACACAGAGTGAGATCCCGGGTAGTTTAAAGGGACAGAGAGTGAGATAATGGGGAGGTTAATGGGACAGAGAATGAGATCACGGGGAGGTTAAAGGGACAGAGAGTGAGATCACGGTGAGGTTAAAGGCACAGAGAATGAGATCACGGGGAGGTCAAAGGGACAGAGAGTGAGATAATGGGGAGGTTAAAGGGACAGAGAGTGAGATCACGGGGAGGATAAAGGGACAGTGAGTGATCACGAGGAGGTTAAAGGGACAGAGACTGAGATCACGGGAAGATTAATGTGACAGAGAGAGAGATCACGGGGAGTTTAAAGTGGCAGAGAGTGAGATCACGGGGAGGTTAAATGGACCGAGAGTGAGATCACGGGGAGGTTAAAGGGACAGAGAGTGATCACTAGGAGGTTAAAGGGACAGAGAGTGAGATCACAGAGAGGTTAAATGAACAGAGAGTGAGATCACGGGGTGGCTAAAGGGACAGAGATTGAGCTCACTGGGTGGTTAAAGGGACAGAGAGTGAGACCACGTGATGGTTAAAGCGACAGGGAGTGAGATCACGGGGATGTTAAAGGGACAGAGAGTTAGATCGCGGGGAGTTTAAAGGGGCAGGGAGTGAGATCGAGGGGAGGTTAATGGGACAAAGTGATAGATCACGGGGAGTTTAAAGGGACAGAGAGTGAGATCAAGGAGGGTTAAAGAGACAGAGCGATCACGGGTAGGTCAACGGGACAGAGATTGAGATCACGGGGAGGTTAAAGGGCCAGAGATTGAGATCACTGGGAGGTTAAAGGGACAGTGAGTGATATCACGGGGTTGTTAAAGGGCCAGAGAGTGACATCACGGGGAAGTTAAAGGACAGAGAGTGAAATCACGTGCAGGTTAAATGGACAGAGAGAGAGATCACAGGGAGTTTAAAGGGACAGAGAGAGAGATCACAGGGTGGTTAAACGTACACAGAGTGAGATCAGGGGGTGGTTAACGGGACAGTGAGTGAGACCACGGTGAGGTTAAAGGGACAGAGAGTGAGATCCCGGTGAGTTTAAAGGGACAGAGAGTGAGCTCACGGGGAGGTTAAATGGACAGAGAGTTAGATGACGGGGAGGTTAAAGGGACAGAGAGTGATCACGAGGAGGTTAAAGGGACAGAGAGTGAGATCACGGGGAGGTTAAAGGGGCAGAGACTGAGATCACGGGAAGGTTAATGTGACAGAGAGAGAGATCACGGGGAGTTTAAAGTGGCAGAGAGTGAGAATACTGGGAGGTTAAAGGTACATAGAGTGAGATCACGGAGAGGTTAAATGAACAGAGAGTGAGATCACGGGGTGGCTAAAGGGACAGAGAGTGAGATCAGGGGAAGTTTATAGGGACAGAGATTGAGCTCACTGGGTGGTTAAAGGGACAGAGAGAGAGACCACGTGGTGGTTAAAGCGACAGGGAGTGAGATCACGGGGAGGTTATAGGGACAGAGGGTGAGATCACGGGAATGTTAATGGGACAAAGTGAGAGATCACGGGGAGTTTAAAGGGACAGAGAGTGAGATCAAGGGAGGTTAAAGAGAGAGAGATATCACGGGTAGGTTAAAGGGACAGAGATTGAGATCACAGGGAGGTTAAAGGGCCCGAGATTGAGATCACTGGGAGGTTAAAGTGACAGAGAGTGACCACGAGGGGGTTAAAGGGACAGAGAGTGAGACCACGGATAGGTTAAAGGGATAGAGAGTGAGGTCATGTGGATGTTAACGGGAATGAGAGTGAGATCACGGGGAGGTTAAAGGGACAGAGAGTGATATCACGGGGAGTATAAAGGGACAGAGAGTGTGATCACGGGGAGGGTAAATGGACAGAGAGTGAGATCACGGTGAGGTTAAAGGGACAGAGAGAGATCAAGGAGACGTTAAAGGGACAGGGAGTGAGATCACAGGGTGGTGACAGGGACAGAGAGTGAGATCCCGGGGAGGATAAAGGGACAGAGAGTGAGATCACGGGGAGGTTTAAGGTGCAGAGAGTGAGATCACGGGGAGGTTAAAGGGGTAGAAAGTGAGATCATGGTGAGGTTAAAGGGCCAGAGACTGATCATGAGGAGGTTAAAGGGACAGAGAGTGAAATCACGTGGAGGTTAAAGATACAGAGAGTGATCACGGGGAGGTTAAAGGGACAGAGAGTGAGATCATGGGGAGTTTAAAGGTAAAGACTGATCACGGCGAGGTTAAAGGGACAGAGTGTGAGATCCCCGGGAGGTTTTTGTGACTGAAAGTGAGATCACGGGTAGGTTAACGGGACAGAGAGTGAGATCAGGGGGAGGTTATAGGGACAGAGAGTGAGATCACAGGGTGATTAGAGGGAAAGTGAGTGAGATTAAGGGGATGATAAAGGGACTGAGAGTGATATCACCCTGAGGATAAAGGGACAGAGAGTGAGATCACGGTGAGTTTAATGTGACTAAGTGAGAGATCAAGGGGCGTTTAAAGGGACAGAGAGTGAGATCACAGGGAGTTTAAGGGGACAGAGATTGAGATCACGGGGAGGTTAAAGGGCCAGAGAGTGAGATCACTGGGATGTTAAAGGGTCGGAGACTGAGATCACGGGGATGTTAAAGGGACAGAGAGTGTGATTACGGGTAGGTTAAAGGGACATAAAGTGAGACCACGGATAGGTTAAAGGGACAGAAAGTGAGATCACGGGAATTTTAAAGGGACAGAGAGTGACCTCACTGGGTGGTTAAAATGACAGAGAGTGAGACCACGGGGTGGTTATAGGGACAGGGAGTGAGATCACGGGGAATTTAATGGGACAGTGAGTGAGATCACCGGGAGGTTAGAGGGACAGAGAGTGAGATCACGTGGAGGTTAAAGGGACAGAGAGTGAGATCACGGGGAGGCTAAAGAGATAGAGAGTGAGATCACTGGGAGTTTAAAGGGGCAGAGAGTGAGACCACGGGGAGGCTAAAGGGACAGAGAGCGATGTCACGGGAAGTTTAATGGGTCCGAGAGTGAGATCACGGGGAGGATAAAGGGACAGTAAGTGATCACGAGGAGGTTAAAGGGACAGAGACTGAGATCACGGGGAGGTTAACGGGACAGAGAGAGAGATCACTGGGAGGTTAAAGGGACAGAGAGTGATATCATGGGGAGTATAAAGGGACAGAGAGTGTGATCACGGGGAGGTTAAAGGGCCAGAGAGTGAGATCACTGGGATGTTAAAGGGTCGGAGACTGAGATCACGGGGATGTTAAAGGGACAGAGAGTGTGATTACGGGTAGGTTAAAGGGACATAAAGTGAGACCACGGATAGGTTAAAGGGACAGAAAGTGAGATCACGGGAATTTTAAAGGGACAGAGAGTGACCTCACTGGGTGGTTAAAATGACAGAGAGTGAGACCACGGGGTGGTTATAGGGACAGGGAGTGAGATCACGGGGAATTTAATGGGACAGTGAGTGAGATCACCGGGAGGTTAGAGGGACAGAGAGTGAGATCACGTGGAGGTTAAAGGGACAGAGAGTGAGATCACGGGGAGGCTAAAGAGATAGAGAGTGAGATCACTGGGAGTTTAAAGGGGCAGAGAGTGAGACCACGGGGAGGCTAAAGGGACAGAGAGCGATGTCACGGGAAGTTTAATGGGTCCGAGAGTGAGATCACGGGGAGGATAAAGGGACAGTAAGTGATCACGAGGAGGTTAAAGGGACAGAGACTGAGATCACGGGGAGGTTAACGGGACAGAGAGAGAGATCACTGGGAGGTTAAAGGGACAGAGAGTGATATCATGGGGAGTATAAAGGGACAGAGAGTGTGATCACGGGGAGGTTAAAGGGAAAGAGAGTTAGCTCATGGGGAGTGTAAAGGGACAGAGAGTGAGTTCACGGGTTGGTGAAAGGTACAGAGATTGAGATCACGGGCAGATTAAAGGGACAGAGATTGAGATCACTGGGAGGTTAAAGGGACAGTGAGTGAGATCACGGGGAGGTTAAAGGGACAGAGAGTGTGATCACGGGGAGGTTAAAGGGATAGAGATTGCGATCACGGGCAAGTTAATGGGACAGAGAGTGAGATCACGGGGAGGTTAAAGGAACAGAGAGTGAGATCACGGGGAGGTTAAAGGAACAGAGAGTGAGATCACGGGGAGGTGGACGGGACAGAGAGTGAGATCACGGGAAGGTTAAAGGGACAGTGATTGAGATTACGGTGAGGAGAAAGGTACAGAGAGTGTGATCACGGCGAGGTTAAATGGACAGACGGTGAGATCACGGGAATGTTAAAGGGACAGACTGTGAGATCATGGGGAGTTTAAAGAGACAGAAAGTGAGATCACGGGGAGGATAAAGGGACAGAGTGTGAGATCACGGGGAGGTTAAAGGGGCAGAGGGTGAGATCACGGGAATGTTAAAGGACAGAAATTGAGATCAGGGACAGTTATAGCGACAGAGAGTCAGATCAGGGACAATTAAAGGGACTGAGAGGGAGTTCAGGGGGACAGTAAAAGGGACAAAGAGTGATATCAGGGACAGCTAATGGGAAAGACTGAGATCACGGGCTATCAAAGGGACAGAGAGTGTGATCGGGGGACAGATAAAGGGACAGAGCGTCAGATCAGGGGGACAGTTAAGGGTACAAAGAGTGATATCAGGGACAGCTAAAGGGACAGAGAGAGAGCTGGGACTATTAAAGGGACAGAGAGTGAGACCGGGGGCCAGTTAAAGGGAATGAGAGTGATGTCAAGGGGACAGTTAATGGGATAGAGATTGTGATCAGGGGAACAGTTAAAGGAGCAGAGAATGAGATCAGGGAACTTTAAAGGGACAGAGTAAGATCACGGGAATGTTAAAGGGAAAGAGAGTGAAATCACGGGGATGTTAAAGGTACAGAGATTGAGATCAAGGAGCGGTTAAAGGGACAGGGAGTGAGATCACGGGGAGGTTAAGTGGACAGAGAGTGAGATCACGGAGAGGTTAAAGGGACAGAGAGTGAGATCACGGGGTGGTTAAAGGGACAGAGAGTGAGATCATGGGGAGGTTAAATGGACAGAGAGTGAGTTCACGGGGAGGTTAAAGGGAAAGAGATTCAGATCACGGGGAGGTTAAAGGGACAGACAGTGAGATCACTGTGAGGTTAAAGGGACAGAGAGAGAGATCACGGGGAGGTTAAAGGGACAGAGAGTGAGAACACGGGGAGGTTTAAGGGATAGTGAGTGCGATCACGGGAAAGTTAATGGGACAGAGAGTGCGATCACGGGGAGGTTGAAGGCACAGTGAGTGAGATCACGGGGAGGTTAAAGGGACAGAGAGTGAGATCACGGGAAGGTTAATGGGAAAGAGAGTGAGATCACGGGGAGGTCAATTGGACAGAGAGTGAGATCACGGGGAGGTTAAAGGAACAGAGAGTGAGATCACTGGGAGGTTTAAGGGATAGTGAGTGCGATCACGGGAAAGTTAATGGGACAGAGAGTGCGATCACGGGGAGGTTGAAGGCACAGTGAGTAAGATCACGGGGAGGTTAAAGGGACAGAGAGTGAGATCACGGGAAGGTTAATGGGAAAGAGAGTGAAATCACGGGGAGGTCAATTGGACAGAGAGTGAGATCACGGGGAGGTTAAAGGAACAGAGAGTGAGATCACTGGGAGGTTAACGGGACAGAGGGTGAGTTCACGGGGAGATTAAAGGGGCAGAGAAAGAGATCAAGGGGAGGTTAAAGGGACAGAGAGTTAGATCACGGGAAGGTTAAAGGGACAGAGAGTGAGATCACTGGGTCGTTAAAGGGACAGAGAGTGAGATCACGGGGAGGTTAATGGGACAGAGATTGATATCATGGGGAGGTTTAAGGGATAGAGAGTGAGATCACGGGCAATTTAAGGGGACAGAAAGTGAGTTCAGGGGGAGGTTAATGAGTCAGACAGTGAGATCACGGGGAGGTTAAAGGGACAGAGAGTGAGATCACGGGGAGGTAAAAGGGATAGAGAGTGATATCACGTGGAGGTTTAAGGGATAGAGAGTGAGATCACGGGGAGGTTAAAGGGACAGGCAGTGAGATTACGGGGCGGTTAAAGGGACAGAGAGTGAGATCACAGGGAGGTTAAAGGGACAGGCAGTGAGATTACGGGGCGGTTAAAGGGACAGAAAGAGTTAACGGGGAGGATAAAGCGACAGAATGAGATCACGGACAGGATAAAGGAACAGATAGTGAGATCACCAGGAGGTTAAAGGGTCAGAGAATGAGACCATGGGGAGGTTATAAGGACAGAGAGTGAGATCACGGGGAGGTTTAAGGGATAGAGAGTGAGATAACGGGGAGGTTAAAGGGACAGAGAGTGAGATGACGGGGAGGTTAATGGGACAGAGAGTTGGATCTCGGTGAGGTTAAAGGGACATAGAGTGAGATCACGGGGAGTTCAAAGGGACAGAGATTGAGATCACGGGGAGGTTAAAGGGACAGAGAGTGCGATCACCGGGAGGTTAATGGGACAGAGAGTGAGATCACGGGGAGGTTAATGGGACAGACAGTAAGATCACGGGGAGTTTAAAGGGACAGAGAGTGTGATCACGGGGAGATTAAAGGGACAGAGACTGATATCACGGGAAGTTTAAAGGGACAGAGAGTGAGAATACGTTGAGGTATAAGGGACAGAAAGTGAGATCATGGGTAGTTTAAAGGGACAGAGATTGAGATCACTGGGTGTTTAAAGGGACAGAGATTGAGATCACGGGGAGGTTAAAGGGGCAGAGGGTGAGATCACGGGAATGTTAAAGGGACATAGATTGTGAAAAGGGACAGTTACAGGGACAGAGAGTCAGATCAGGTTCAGTTAAAGGGACTGCTAGGGAGATCAGGGGGATAGTTAAAGGGACAAAGATTGATATCAGGACAGCTAAAGGGACAGAGAGTGAGATCGGGGGCCAGTTAAAGGGACTGAGTTTGATATCAAAGGGACAGTTAATGGGACAGAGAGTGAGGTCACGGGGAGGTTTAAGGGACATAGAGGGATTACAGGGAGGTTAAAGTGACAGAGAGAGATCACGGGGAGATTAAAGGGACAGAGATTGAGATCACTGGGAGGTTAAATGGACAGAGAGTGAGATCACAGGGAGGTTAATGGGACAGAGATTGAGATCACGGGGAGGTTAAATGGACAGAGAGTGAGATCACAGGGAGGTTAAAGGGACAGAGAGTGATATCACGGGGAGGTTTAAGGGATAGAGAGTGAGATTACGGGGAGGTTAATGGGACAGAGAGTGAGATCAGGGAGAGGTTTATAGGACAGAGAGTGAGAGTACGGGGAGGTTAAAGGGACAGAGAGTGAGATCACGGGGAGGTTGATGGGACAGAGAGAGTTAACGGGGTGGTTAAAGCGACAGACTGAGATCACGGGGAGGTTAAAGGGACAGATAGTGAGATCACTGTGAGGTTAAAGGGACAGAGAATGAGATCACTGGGAGGTTAAAGGGACAGAGAATGAGATCACGGGCAGATTAAAGGGACAGAGATTGAGATCACGGGCAGATTAAAGGGACAGAGATTGAGAACATGGGTAGTCTAAGGGGACAGATAGTGAGAATAAGGGAAGGTTAAAGGGACAGAGAGTGAGATCACGGGGAGGTTAAAAGGATAGTGAGTGAGATCACGTGGTGGTTAAAGGGACAGAGAGTGAGATCACGGGGAGGTTAAAGGGACAGAGAGTGAGATCACGGGGAGTTTAAAGGGAAAGACAGAGATCACGGGGAGGTTAAAGGGACAGAGAGAGATCGCAGGGAGGTTAAAGGGACAGATAGTGAGATCACGAGGAGGATAAAGGGACAGAGTGTGATATCACGTGTACGTTAAAGGGGCAGAGAGTGAGATTACGTGGAGGATAATGTGACAGAGAGTGAGATCACGGGGAGGTTAAAGGGACAGAGAGTGAGATCCCGGGGAGGATAAAGGTACAGAGAGTGAGATCACGGAGAGGGTAAATGGACAGACGGTGAGATCACGGGAATGTTAAAGGGACAGACTGTGAGATCATAGGGAGGTGAAAGGGACAGAGAGTGAGATCACGGGGAGGTTAAAGGGTCAGAGGGTGAGATCACGGGGAGGTTAAAGGGAAAGAGAGTGAGATCACGGGGAGGTTGACGGGACAGAGAGAGTTAACGGAGAGGTTAAAGCGACAGACTGAGATCCCGGGGAGGTTAAAAGGACAGATGGTGAGATCACGGGGAGTTTAAAGGGACAGAGACTGAGGTGACGGGGAGGTTAAAGGGACAGAGAGTGAGATCACGGGAAGGTTAAAGGGACAGAGAGTGAGATCACGGGGAGGATAAAGGGACAGAGAGTGAGATAACGGGGAGGTTAAAGGGACAGAGATTAAGATCACGGGGAGGTTAAAGGGACAGAGAGTGAGATAACGGTGAGGATAAAGGGACAGAGAGTGTGATCATGGGGAGGTTAAAGGGACAGAGAGTGAGATCACAGGGAGGTTAAATGGACAGAGAATGAGTTCACGAGGAGCTTAAAGGGACAGAGAATGAGAACATGGGGAAGTGAAAGGGACAGAGAGTGAGATCACGGGGAGGTTAAAGGGACAGAGATTGAGATCACGGGGAGGTTAAAGGGCCAGAGAGTGAGTTCACGGGGAGGTTAAAGGGACAGAAATTTAGAAGGCGGGGAGGTTAAATGCACAGAGAGTGAGATCACGGGGAGGTAAAGGGACAGAGAGTGAGATCACGGGGAGATTAAAGGGACAGAGAGTGAGATCACGGGGAGGTTAAAGGGACAGAGATTCAGATCACGGGTGAGGTTAAAGGGACAGAGAATGAGATCACGGTGAGGTTAAAGGGACAGAGAGTGAGATAATGGGGAGGTTAAAAGGATAGAGAGTGAGATCACGGGGAGGATAAAGGTACAGAGAGTGTGATCACGGGGAGGTTTAATGAACAGACGGTGAGATCATGGGAATGTTAAGGGGACAGACTGTGAGATCATGGGGTGGTTAAAGGGACAGAGGGTGAGATCACGGGGAGGTTAAAGGGATAGAGGGTGAGATCACGGGAGGTTGACGGGACTGAGAGAGTTAACGGGGAGGTTAAAGCGACAGACTGAGATCACGGATAGGTTAAAGGGACAGAGAGTGAGATCACGGGGAGGATAAAGGGACAGATAGTGAGATCACGGGGAGGATAAAGGGACAGAGAGTGAGATCACGGGGAGGTTAAAAGGACAGAGAGTGAGACCACGGGTAGGTTAAATGGACAGACGGTGAGATCACTGGAATGTTAAAGGGACAGGGAGTGAGACCACGGGTAGGTTAAAGGGACAGACTGTGAGATCATGGGGAGGTTAACGGGACAGAGAGTGAGATCGCGGGGAGGTTAAAGGGACAGAGATTCAGATCACGGGTGAGGTTAAAGGGACAGAGAATGAGATCACGGTGAGGTTAAAGGGACAGAGAGTGAGATAATGGGGAGGTTAAAAGGATAGAGAGTGAGATCACGGGGAGGATAAAGGTACAGAGAGTGTGATCACGGGGAGGTTAAATGAACAGACGGTGAGATCATGGGAATGTTAAAGGGACAGACTGTGAGATCATGGGGTGGTTAAAGGGACAGAGGGTGAGATCACGGGGAGGTTGACGGGACTGAGAGAGTTAACGGGGAGGTTAAAGCGACAGACTGAGATCACGGATAGGTTAAAGGGACAGGGAGTGAGATCACGGGGAGGATAAAGGGACAGATAGTGAGATCACGGGGAGGATAAAGGGACAGAGAGTGAGATCACGGGGAGGTTAAAAGGACAGAGAGTGAGACCACGGGTAGGTTAAATGGACAGACGGTGAGATCACTGGAATGTTAAAGGGACAGGGAGTGAGACCACGGGTAGGTTAAAGGGACAGACTGTGAGATCATGGGGAGGTTAACAGGACAGAGAGTGAGATCGCGGGGAGGTTAAAGGGACAGAGATTGAGATCAGGGACAGTTATAGCGACAGAGAGTCAGATCAGTGACAATTAAAGGGACTGAGACGTTCTTCAGGGGGACAGTAAAAGGGACAGAGAGTGATATCAGGGACAGCTAATGGGACAGAGAGAGATCAGAGACTATTAAAGGGACAGAGAGTGGGATCGGGGGACAGTTAAAGGGACAGAGGAGTCAGTTCAGGGTGTCAGTTAAGGGGACAAAGAGTGATATCAGGGACAGTTAAAGGGACAGTGAGAGAGCAGGGACTATTAAAGGGACAGAGCGTGAGATCGGGGGCCAGTTAAAGGGACTGAGAGTGATATCAAGGGGACAGTTAATGGGATAGAGATTGAGATCAGGGGAACAGTTAAAGGAACAGAGAATGAGATCAGGGAATGTTAAAGGGACAGAGTAAGATCACGGGAAGGTTAAAGGGACAGAGAGTGAGATCACGGGGAGGTTATGTGGACAGAGAGTGAGATCACGGAGAGGTTAAAGGGATAGAGAGTGAGAACATGGGGAGGTTAAAGGGACAGTGAGTGAGATCATGGGGAGGTTGACGGGACAGAGAGAGTTAACGGGGTGGTTAAATCGACAGACTGAGTTCACGGGGAGGTTAAAGGGACAGAGAGTGAAATCACGGGGAGGTTAAAGGGACAGAGAATGAGAACACAGTGAGGTTAATAGGACAGAGAGTGAGATCACGGAGAGGTTAAAGGGACAGAGAGTGAGATCACGGGGTGGTTAAAGGGACAGAGAGTGATATAACAGGGACGTTAAAGGTAGAGAGAGTGAGATCACGGGGAGTTTAAAGGGACAGAGAGTGAGATCACGGGGAGGTTAAAGGGACAGAGAGTGCGATAACGGTGAGGTTAAAGGGACAGAGAGAGAGATCACGGGGAGGTTAAAGGGACAGAGAGTGAGATCACGGTGAGGTTAAAGGGACAGAGAGTGCGATCATGGGGTGGTTAAAGGGACAGAGGGTGAGATCACGGGGAGGTTAAAAGGATAGAGGGTGAGATCACGGGGAGGTTGACGGGACTGAGAGAGTTAACTGGGAGGTTAAAGCGACAGACTGAGATCACGGATAGGTTAAAGGAACAGAGAATGAGATCATGGTGTGGATAAAGGGACAGAGAGTGAGATCACAAGGAGAATAAAGGGACAGAGAGTGAGATTACGGGGAGGATAAAGGGACAGAGAGTGAGATCACGGGGAGGTTAAAAGGACAGAGAGTGAGACCACGGGTAGGTTAAATGGACAGACGGTGAGATCACTGGAATGTTAAAGGGACAGACTGTGAGATCATGGGGAGTTTAAAGGAACAGAGAGTGAGATCACGGGGAGGTTAAAGGGAAAGAGATTGAGATCAGGGACAGTTATAGCGACAGAGAGCCAGATCAGTGACAATTAAAGGGACTGAGACGGTGTTCAGGGGGACAGTAAAAGGGACAAAGAGTGATATCAGGGACAGCAAATGGGACTTAGAGAAATCAGGGACTATTAAAGGGACAGAGAGTGGGATCGGGGGACAGTTAAAGGGACAGAGAGTCAGTACAGGGTGTCAGTTAAGGGGACAAAGAGTGATATCAGGGACAGCTAAAGGGACAGTGAGAGAGCAGGGACTATTAAAGGTACAAAGAGTGAGATCGGGGGCCAGTTAAAGGGACTGAGAGTGATATCAAGGGGACAGTTAATGGGAGAGAGATTGAGATCAGGGGAACAGTTAAAGGAACAGAGAATGAGATCAGGGAAGGTTAAAGGGACAGAGTAAGATCACGGGGAGGTTGACGGGACTGAGAGAGTTAACTGGGAGGTTAAAGCGACAGACTGAGATCACGGATAGGTTAAAGGGACAGAGAATGAGATCATGGGGTGGATAAAGGGACAGAGAGTGAGATCACAAGGAGAATAAAGGGACAGAGAGTGAGATTACGGGGAGGATAAAGGGACAGAGAGTGAGACCACGGGTAGGTTAAATGGACAGACGGTGAGATCACTGGAATGTTAAAGGGACAGACTGTGAGATCATGGGGAGTTTAAAGGAACAGAGAGTGAGATCACGGGGAGGTTAAAGGGACAGAGATTGAGATCAGGGACAGTTTTAGCGACAGAGAGTCAGATCAGTGACAATTAAAGGGACTGAGACGTTCTTCAGGGGGACAGTAAAAGGGACAAAGAGTGATATCAGGGACAGCTAATGGGACAGAGAGAGATCAGAGACTATTAAAGGGACAGAGAGTGGGATCGGGGGACAGTTAAAGGGACAGAGGAGTCAGTTCAGGGTGTCAGTTAAGGGGACAAAGAGTGATATCAGGGACAGTTAAAGGGACAGTGAGAGAGCAGGGACTATTAAAGGGACAGAGAGTGAGATCGGGGGCCAGTTAAAGGGACTGAGAGTGATATCAAGGGGACAGTTAATGGGATAGAGATTGAGATCAGGGGAACAGTTAAAGGAACAGAGAATGAGATCAGGGAATGTTAAAGGGACAGAGTAAGATCACGGGAAGGTTAACGGGAATGAGAGTGAGATCACGGGGAGGTTAAAGGTACAGATATTGAGATCACGGAGCGATTAAAGGGACAGAGAGTGAGATCACGGAGAGGTTAAAGGGACAGAGAGTGAGATCACGGGGTGGTTAAAGGGACAGAGAGTGATATAACAGGGACGTTAAAGGTAGAGAGAGTGAGATCACGGGGAGTTTAAAGGGACAGAGAGTGAAATCACGGGGAGTTTAAAGGGACAGGTAGTGAGATCACGGGGAGGTTAAATGGACAGAGAATGAGTTCACGGGGAGCTTTAAGGGACAGAGAATGAGAGCATGGGGACGTGAAAGGGACAGAGAGTGAGATCACGGTCAGGTTACAGGGACAGAGAGTGAGATCACGGGGAGATTAAAGGGACAGAGAGTGAGATCACGGGGAGGTTAAAGGGACAGAGAGTGAGTTCACGGGGAGGTTAAAGGGACAGAAATTTAGAAGACGGGGAGTTTAATGGACGGAGATTGAGATCACGGGGAGGTTAAAGGGACAGAGAGTGAGATCACGGGGAGGTTAAAGGGACCGAGTGTGAGTTCACGGGGAGGTTAAAGGGACAGAGATTCAGATCACGGGGAGGTTAAAGGGACAGAGAGTGCGATCACGGTGAGGTTAAAGGGACAGAGATTCAGATCACGGGGAGGTTAAAGGGACAGAGAGTGAGATCACGGTGAGGTTAAAGGGATAGAGAGTGAGGACATGGGGAGGTTAAAGGGACAGTGAGTGAGATCACGGGGAGGTTGACGGGACAGAGAGAGTTAACGGGGTGGTTAAATCGACAGACTGAGTTCACGGGGAGGTTAAAGGGACAGAGAGTGAAATCACGGGGAGGTTAAAGGGACAGAGAATGAGAACACAGTGAGGTTAATAGGACAGAGAGTGAGATCACGGTGCGGTTAAAGGGACAGAGAGTGAGATCACGGGGAGGTTGAAGGGACAGATTGTGAGATCACGGGGAGGTTAAAGGGACAGAGAGTGAGATCACGGGGAGGTTAAAGGGGCAGAGGATGAGATCACGGAGAGGTTAAAGGGACAGAGAGTCAGATCAGGGGGACAGTTAAGGGGACAAAAAATGATATCAGGGACAGCTAAAGGGACAGAGAGAGAGCAGGGACTATTAAAGGGACAGAGAGTATGATCGGGGGCCAGTTAAAGGGACTGAGAGTGAAATCAAGGGGACAGTTAATGGGATAGAGATTGAGATCAGGGAAACAGTTAAAGGAAAAGAGAATGAGATCAGGGAAGGTTAAAGGGACAGAGTGAGGTCACGGGGAGGTTAAAGGTACAGATATTGAGATCACGGAGCAGTTAAAGGGGCAGAGAGTGAGATCACGGGGAGGTTAAAGGGACAGAGAGTGAGATCACGGGGAGGTTAAAGGGACAGAGAGTGAGATCACGGGGAGGTTAAAGGGACAGAGAGTGAGATCACGTGGAGGTTAAAGGGACAGCGATTGAGATCACGGGGAGGTTAATGGGACAGAGAGTGAGATCACGGGGATGTTAAAGGGACAGAGAGTGAGATCACGGGAAGGTTGAAGGGACAGAGTGAGAGATCACGGGAAGGTTGAAGGGACAGAGATTGAGATTACGTGGAGGGTAATGGGACAGAGAGTGAGATCACGGGGAGGTTAAATGGACAGACGGTGAGATCACGGGAATGTTATAGGACAGAAATTGAGATCAGGGACAGTTATAGCGACAGAGAGTCAGATCAGTGACAATTCAAGGGACTGAGAGGGAGATCAGGGGGACAGTAAAAGGGACAAAGAGTGATAACAGGGACAGCTAATGGGACAGACTGAGATCACGGGCTATCAAAGGGACAGAGAGTGGGATCGGGGGACAGTTAAAGGGACAGAGAGTCAGATCAGGGGGACAGTTAAAGGGACAAAGAGTGATATCAGGGACAGCTAAAGGGACAGAGAGAGAGCTGGGACTATTAAAGGGACAGAGAGAGAGATCGGGGGCCAATTAAAGGGACTGAGAGTGATGTCAAGGGGACAGTTAATGGGATAGAGATTGAGATCAGGGGAACAGTTAAAGGAGCAGAGAATGAGATCAGGGAAGGTTAAAGGGACAGAGAGTGAGATCACGGGGAGGTTAAAGGTACAGAGATTGAGATCAAGGAGCGGTTAAAGGGACAGAGAATGAGATCACGGGGAGGTTAAGTGGACAGAGAGTGAGATCACGGAGAGGTTAAAGGGACAGAGAGTGAGATCACGGGGTGGTTAAAGGGACAGAGAGTGAGATCACGGGGAGGTTAAATGGAGAGAGAGTGAGTTCACGGGGAGGTTAAAGGGAAAGAGATTCAGATCACGAAGAGTTTAAAGGGACAGACAGTGAGATCACGGTGAGGTTAAAGGGACAGAGAGAGAGATCACGGGGAGGTTAAAGCGACAGAGAGTGAGATCACGGGGAGGTTTAAGGGAAAGAGAGTGCGATCACGGGAAAGTTAATGGGACAGAGAGTGCGATCACGGGGAGGGTAAAGGCACAGTGTGTGAGACCACGGGGAGGTTAAAGGGGCAGAGAGTGAGATCACGGTCAGGTTACAGGGACAGAGAGTGAGATCACGGGGAGGTTAAAGGGACAGAGAATGAAATCACGGGGAGGTTAAAGGGACAGAGAGTGAGTTCACGGGGAGGTTAAAGGGACAGAGATTCAGATCACGGGTGAGGTTAAAGGGACAGAGAGTGAGATCACAGTGAGGTTAAAGGAACAGAGAGTGAGATCACGGGGATGTTAAAGGAACAGACGGTGAGATCAGGGGAAGGTTAAAGGGACAGACTGTGAGATCATGGGGTGGTTAAAGGGACAGAGGGTGAGATCACGGGGAGGTTAAAGGGAAAGAGAGTGTGATCACGGGGAGGTTGACGGGACTGAGAGAGTTAACAGGGAGGTTAAAGCGACAGACTGAGATCACGGGGAGGTTAAAGGGACAGAAACTGAGAGCACAGGGAGGATAAAGGGACAGAGAGTGAGATCACGGATAGGTTAAAGGGACAGAGAGTGAGATCACGGGGAGGATAAAGGGTCAGAGAGTGAGATCACGAGGAGGATAAAGGGACAGAGAGTGAGATTACGGGAAGGATAAAGTGAAAGAGAGTGAGATCACGGGGAGGTTAAAAGGACAGAGAGTGAGACCACGGATAGGTTAAATGGACAGACGGTGAGATCACTGGAATGTTAAAGGGACAGACTGTGAGATCTTGGGGAGGTTAAAGGGACAGAGAGTGAGATCACGGGGAGGTTAAAGGGACAGAGATTGAGATCAGGGACAGTTATAGCGACAGAGAGTCAGATCAGTGACAATTAAAGGGACTGAGACGGTGTTCAGGGGGACAGTAAAAGGGACAAAGAGTGATATCAGGGACAGCTAATGGGACTGAGAGAGATCAGAGACTATTAAAGGGACAGAGAGTGGGATCGGGGGACAGTTAAAGGGACAGAGAGTCAGATCAGGGTGTCAGTTAAGGGGACAAAGAGTGATATCAGGGACAGCTAAAGGGACAGTGAGAGAGCAGGGACTATTAAAGGGACAGAGAGTGAGTTCGGGGGCCCGTTAAAGGGACTGAGAGTGATATCAAGGGGACAGTTAATGGGATAGAGATTGAGATCAGGGGAACAGTTAAAGGAACAGAGAATGAGATCAGGGAAGGTTAAAGGGACAGAGTAAGATCACGGGAAGGTTAAAGGGAAAGAGAGTGAGATCACGGGGAGGTTAAAGGTACAGATATTGAGATCACGGAGCGATTAAAGGGACAGAGAGTGAGATCACGGGGAGATTAAGTGGACAGAGAGTGTGATCACGGAGAGGTTAAAGGGACAGAGAGTGAGATCACGGGGTGGTCAAAGGGACAGAGAGTGATATAACAGGGACGTTAATGGTAGAGAGAGTGAGATCAGGGGAGTTTAAAGGGAGAGAGAGTGAGATCACGGGGTGGTTAAATGGACAGAGAGTGAGATCACGGTGAGGTTAAAGGGACAGAGAGTGAGTTCACGGGGTGGTTAAAGGGACAGAGAGTGAGATCACGTGGAGGTTAATGGGACAGAGAGTGAGATCACGGGGAGGTTATAGGGACAGAGGGTGAGATCACGGGAATGTTAATGGGACAGAGATTGAGATCATGGGGGGGTTAAATGAACAGAGTGAGATCACGGGGAAGTTAAAGGGACAGAGTGTGAGGTCACAGAAAAGTTAAAGGGACAGAGAGTGAGATCACGTTGAAGTTAATGGGACAGAGAGTGAAATCACGGGCAGGTTAATGATACAGAGAACGAGATCACGGGCAGGTTCAAGCGACAAAGATTGTGATCACGGGAAGATTAAAGGGACAGAATGAGATCACGGGGATGTTAGAGGGATAGAGAGTCAGATCACAGGGAGGTTAAAGGCATAGAGAGTGAGATCACGGGGAGGTTAAAGAGACAGAGAGTGAGAACAGGGGGACTTTTAAGGGAAAGACAGAGATCACAGGGAGGTTAAAGGGACAGAGAGTGATATCACGGGGTGGTTAAATGGACAGAGGGAGATTACGGGGAGGTTAAAGCGACAGAGAGAGATCACGCGGAGGTTAAAGGGAGAGAGTGCAAGATCACGTGGACGTTAAAGGGACAGAGAGTGAGATTACGGGGAGGGTAATGGGACAGAGAGTGAGATCACGGGGAGGTTAAAGGGACGGAGAGTGAGATCACGGGGAGGTTAAAGGGACAGAGAGTGCGATCGCGGGGAGGTTAAAGGGACGGAGAGGGATATCCCGGGGAGGTTAAAGGGACAGTGAGTGAGGTCACGGTGAGTTTAAAGGGACAGAGAGTGTGATCACGGGGAGATTAAAGGGACAGGGACTGATATCACTGGGAGGTTAAAGGGACAGAGAGTCAGATTACGGTGAGGTTAAAGGGACAGAGAGTGAGAACACAGGGAGGTTAAAGGGACAGAGAGTGAGCTCACGGGGAGGTTAAATGGACAGAGAGTGAGATCACGTGGAGGTTAATGGGATAGAGAGTGAGATAACGGGGAGGTTAAAGGGACTGAGAGTGAGATCACCGAAATGTTAATGGGACAGAGAGTGAGATCACGGGGAGGTTAAATGTTCAGAGGGTGAGATCACGGGAATGTTAAAGGGACAGAATGTGAGATCATGGGTAGTTTAATGGGACATAGGGTGAGATCACGGGAATGTTAATGGGACGGAGATTGAGATCAGTGACAGTTATAGGGACAGAGAGTCAGATCAGGGACTGTTAAAGGGACAGAGAGTGAGATCATGGGGAGGTTAAATGAACAGAGAGTGAGATGAAGGGGAGGTGAAAGGGACAGAGAGTGAGTTCACGGGGAAGTTAATGGGACAGAGTGAGATCACGGGCAGGTTAAATGGACAGAGATTGAGATCACGGGAAGATCAAATGGACAGAGTGAGATCACTGGGTCGTTAAAGGGACAGAGATTGAGATCACAGGGAGGTTAAAGGGACAGAGAGTTAGATCACGGGGAGGTTAAAGAGACAGAGAGTGAGATGACGGGGTGGTTAATGGGACAGAGATTGACATCACGCGGAGTTTAAAGGGACAGAGAGTGAGATCACGGGGATGTTTAAGGGATAGAGAGTGAGATCACGGGAAATTTAAGGGGACAGAGAGTGAGATCAGGGGGAGGTTAATGAGACAGAGAGTGAGCTCACGGGGCGGTTAAAGGGACAGAGAGTGATATCACGTGGAGGTTTAAAGGATAGAGAGTGAGATCACGGGGAGGTTTAAGGGACAGGCAGTGAGATTACGGGGCGGTTAAAGGGACAGAGAGAGTTAACGGGGAGGATAAAGCGACAGAACAAGATCACGGGAATTTTAAAGGGACAGATAGTGAGATCACCAGGACGTTAAAGGGACAGAGAATAAGATCATGGGGAGGTTAAAAGGACAGAGAGTGAGATCACGGGGTGGTTTAACGGATAGAGAGTGCGATAACGGGAAATTTAATGGGACAGAGAGTGAGATCACGGGGAGGTTAAACGGACAGAGAGTGTGAAGACGGGGAGGTTAATGGACAGAGAGTGGGATCACGGGGAGGTTAATGGGACAGAGAGTGAGATC